>NC_141071.1:41419838-41879838 GCF_041138505.1 Cibotium barometz | reverse complement strand
CCAACTTTATAGATGATTCAACCTTTTGAATTGTGGCAATCTGAATCGCTGATGATCCCACTTATCAAACGATCCCGCTTCTTAGATTATGGTAATCTGACTTTATCGATCGCACAGCTTGGATCGTCGATTCTTGGATTGTGGTAATCTGACTCCTAGACGATTAAACTTCTTTGATTGCCGATTCTACTTCTTAAATCATGATTAGGCTTTATAAATCGCGAAAGATTTCAATTCGTCACTCACGATCTGATTTGACTATAGAACAACAATTGGGCGATTGAGCTTTTAAGATCGCCGATTCAACTCAGGTGCTCCTTTCTTTCTTTTTTTCTTTTTTTTTTTTCATTCTCGGTGAAGGTAGTGATTGTACACTTGAACGGGGAGGATTATGTTACATACGTACAAGTGAGGGTTATGTTACATATGTACAAGTGAGTTAAGTTTCAATGCTTTACCGTGCGTGCACTTAGCGAGCAAGGGTGGAGAGTTGCTTGCCCATCCATGATAAAAATTTAGACGCCCACACGGGCCTTGTCTAAACTTTGGCCTTGGCTAGTGAGTTGATGTTGTAGCATGGTGTACATAGATGTTGTGGGGTCACGGTGATCTTTTTAATCCCTTAGATTTATGGGTGGTGCCACAGGAGTGTGTGCACAGTTCTCTTTAGGATTCAGCACTAAAGGTGGCTCTTCTTTGATGGGAACAAGGACGAGTAGGGCCATTGCACATAGGCAAGGTGTTTGCCTCCTGCTAGCTCAGGGTCCACTTCATACTTCTTTGAAGGTGGTGTCGGCACATGAGTCAAAGTGGTGGAAGCCATTGCTCTCCATTCCTATGCTTAAGCTTTGGATTTCGGTGGCAAAGGCATGGCTTTAGGTCTCCACACCTACTTGGATTTGATAATCGAGGGTGTGTTTGTAACGATCTAAGGTACGAGATGTGGGGGGTTCCTTTGTAGAATCCTTGTGCTTTTAGTAGTTTGGTCAGGATCCAATGAGATATCAATTTCCAGGGTGGTACTAGATACTGAGGTTGTCACCTGGATTTTTTGGCTTCCAATTTTTTTCGGCCGGGCGGCAAGGTTTTTGGGACCCAAACAATTGGGTTCCCTTCATGAAAGAAGCCCTAGGCTTCAAGGAATTTGACAGGGATCCAATGGGCTCGATATTTGGGAAAAATGTTGTTCCTTGTGGTGTTCCCGCTTGGTAGATCTCCGCTCATGGTGAGCTTTGTATGGGCATCGTAGCCAAGGTACTCTTGAATACCCATTCTTTCTTGGTGACCTCCCTAAAGGGTTGCTAAGGTTGAGGTCGAATGTGTAAGTAACAAAAATTGATGTGACCTCCTCCAATTTGACATTGAGGAGGATTGTTAAAATTTGTGTTAAATGGCAATGCCAAATTATAATCATAATGGTGAAGGTCTAAAGGTTGGGTGCATTATAAAAGAGAAAAGTTGTAGAAGGATGTAAATATATGGTCAAAAAGTGTGAGATGGATGGATAAGCTTTGGAGTTATTGTAGTTAATGCGGTGGAGGATAAGGCCAAGGGCCTATATATGTATGGCACTTAGTGTGTTTTATGCAATGATATTTAAGCTTTTGTCTACCTTCAATATGGAGTCTCTCTAATTACAAGTAGTTTATGACTATTCTCTAATTACAAGTAGTTTATGACTATTCTTCTTAATTAACAATGGATTTTATCCCCTGCCAAAATCTCAGAACTTGATTTTTGGGCCCTCCAACTTAACCTCCTCCAGCATAACATCTTCTTCGAAGTAATGGTAAGTAGTACAAGTACAAGTGATAATAATAGACCTAGCTACGCAAAAAAAAAAATCAAATTTAATATTCCGTGAAGTCCGGTTCACGGCGTGAACCATTTTCTGCACTTTCACGCATAATAAAAAATCGAATTTAATATTCCGTGAAGTCCGTGGAGTTCACGGTGTGAAACAGATGGGAATCTCAGTCGGTTTTTCTTAATTCATGATGACCGGTACAAATGCACTAGAATGCAATTTTTTTCGAGCCCTAGTATGAAATTGGCATAGCTAGAGCTTAGGACCATTGTGCAATGCATGCAACTTGTTTATGTTCTAAAAATTAGAACATTATCACATGTTGGTCAAATTAGAAAATCTTCTTTAAAACAAGTGGCACTAGTTATGTTGTTCATTAGACTTTTTGACTACATAAAAACATTGTCCAAATTACCTCATAGGTACAAATTTTGCCATATCTATATAAACTCTAACTGTGTATTGTAAGAAATACCAATATAAAGTCTAGCTGTGCATTGTAAGAAATTTGCATTAATATTTTTCATCAATGCATTGTAAGAAATATCCAAATACCAACAGATCAAAATGTTTTTTTGGGGGGCATAGGATGACTTATATGATGGGTGTCCATGTGAAATTTGCATTAAGATTATTTCAAAATTACACTACATAAATTAGGTATTTAATAATTAGTTTAATATTCATGACTTATTAGTATGCGTGTGTGCTTCTAATATAGTAAGAAAGCTATTTTGTATTCAAGATATATGCTTTACAAAACTAAGGCATCAAACATTTGGAATATTAAAAAGATGGAATGACCCACTTTTTAGCTTGTATCCACACAACTACCATGCATATATAGTTGTTTTTTCTAACATGGACATTGAAATGATTTGAAACTCCATTCATTGATCTTAAAAGTCCAAAAACCCATGGCGGTATCACATATATCATGAAACCTAATATGGAAAGGATAGATGCCAACTTGCATTTATGTGACTTCTACCACCCCCTTGCACACACACCCACCCTTTTGCTCCTCTATTAACCCTCCCCTATGTGGCCCCACCACGAGGTTATACAAATCCCCAACCCTACCACTACACACATCCCATAATTGTGTGTGTGTGTGCATGCGTGCGCATGCATGTGTGTGTGTGTGTGTGTGTGTGTGTGTGTGAGAGAGAGAGAGAGAGAGAGAGAGAGAGAGGTGGACGTAGAGGGAACATGGTTTGTCAATGGGTGGAGGAGAGCTCTCTGAGAGAGAGAGAGAGAGAGAGAGAGAGAGAGAGAGAGAGAGAGAGAGGTGGACGTAGAGGGAACATGGTTTGTCAATGGGTGGAGGAGCTCTACATCCACCTCTCTCTCTCTCTCTCTCTCTCTCTCTCTCTCTCATGTAGCATGGTCATTGTTGTTTCTTGTTTTTTGTTTTTAAAGGAGGAACACGCTCACATTCTTTCACCCTTTTGTGGAGTGAGAAGGAGGGGTGGCCAAAATCAAACTTGCATCTTGGGAGGAGAAGGATGCCACCTTAACTTGGCCATTGTGCCCACCCCTATGTAGTACACTCGTTGGGGTGATTTGAAATGAAAATTTTAAGTGTACCTCTTAAGGATCCACATGAGTGCTTTATGATAGTATTTGTTCAATAAGTTAAACAAAAACTCTAAAAGTCAACACTGTAGATTAAAATAAGTAATCTACATAAAGAAGTTGAGTACACTTAGTTTCAAAATAAATAATCATAGATTAAAATAAGTAATTGAAGTCAATATTAGGTAATTTGGGAAAAATCTCATATTTTGGGAATCAATTACTCCATATAGTTTTGGACATATCTTAAACATACCAACTCCAAATTTGTCGGAGGTCATAGATTTAGATTCTACTCTTCAAGATCTTTCCAATGATATGTCACATGAGGGGGTTTTAATGGACAAGTTCACCATGATCCCATTTTGCAAATGGGAATTGGATTTTTCCCAAATTATCTAAATATGGTGTTATTGGCATAAAGAAGTTGAGTACACTTAAATTCAAAATAAGTAATTGTAGACTAAAATAAGTAATTGACATAAAGAAGTTGAGCACACTTAGTTTCAAAATAAGTAATTGTAGATTAAAATAAGTAATTAACATAAAGAAGTTGAGTATAATTAGTTTCAAAAGCATACGTCATTGTACACTCCCTTTTCAATTTCAAGTATATACATGAGCATTATTACCTCCGTGTTTTTGTTAAATTTCATAAACTACATAATTTTGGATAATACATATCATAGTAGCTAAGATGAGTCATTGGAGGTTGGATAAGCTAAGATGAGTCGTTTGAGTTTTTCTTATGTGAACCAACAGTATCAAGTATGGGTCATGCATGCTATATTTAGATTATGAAAACTTTCTAAACTAGAAAACAAATTCCGTCTCTAGCTTAGTTTACAACAATACGTAATATTAAATCTCTCTAGAAGTAATTATTTTTTTGTAGACCTTTCTTGCCTTTGAGGTTTCTTTGAGCTCCTCTTAAAGACTCTTTATTTGAATGACCAAGATAAAAGGATCACACATAATTGTAGAGTACCATGAAAAGGAAGGGGAAACATAAAGGCTCTATCTTGAATGTGATAAGCATTAGCTTTGGGTAGTTACAAAGAAACTACAATTAAAAAAAGGAGGATTTGCCATGCAAGCAACCTAAGGTCTTTCACAAGGAGGCATGGATGGGGACTAGGTGATGTAACTCATTAGGTGATTGATTGGAACATGTGAGGGATATAGTTCCTCATAAAGGAGTCCCTTATACCTTTTTGGAACATTATTGATGGGTGGGCAAAAGTAGAGAAGTAATTTGCTCTTCACACACATAGGCTGTAAAGCTGGATGTAGAGAAGTGATTTGGACTTTGCTTTGAAAGGTTATGTTGTTGGCCTGTGCATAATGATGGACAAAGTTGATTTTTGATAGCCCTTACTATGCCATTTTTTTTTGCAATCCAGCCACCAAAAACCCCATGTTATGTGTGTAGTCAATCAAAATATATGTTAAATAATGTAAGTAGGAGTACAAACTTAGCAGGCTCTTCATTTTTTTTAAAAGGCATAAAATCTTAGGAGTCTCTTCATTTTTTAAAATAAAGCTTAGTAGTCCAAAAGTGTATATGTACATGTAGAAAAAACATGGTCTCAATTAGAACTAGTATAGCTATATGTGACATTGTAAATTTTAAAGGCTTGCAAGTTTTACTCATAGTGCTAATGTGCCTATTACTTTGTATGTTAGCATGTCATTTACGATACGATTGTGACATTTATGGGAGAAGGTGAGGGCAGGACTTACACCGTTTGGTGAAATTCCTCAGTTGAAGGATCAGCAACCTTGGTTAGATTGGGCATTTTGAAAGCCCTAGGACATTTTCCACAAATCAAGTATACCATATGATGGTGGAAGATAAGCAGTGGGTCATTAAGAAGGCTAATAGGGTATAGAACATCAGGAAAAGTAGGGCTTGGTGGAAGGAAGTAATCTTATAGGGCTGGTAGTCTAAGATTCCATATCAAGGGAATGTGTTCCTATGGTGCATGCTAGTTGGAGGCCTACCATTGCAGAGGATTGCTTTTGGTAATTGTGTGTTTTGTACTATATGCTTGGAAACATGCTCGCATCTTTTCATTTTATGTCCAACGGAACAAAGAAGGTGTGGGATTTCTTTTCTTGCATATGGATTTCATTGATAGATAGGCCCGTAAAGGTTAAAGATTGAATTTTTGGCAAGATTCCGAATGGGCCGGATAACCCATAACATTGAGTTTTCTTTCATCTTTTAAGGTGGACAGGTTTGTGGCATATCTAGTTAACTAGGAATGCCTTCATATTTGATGCAAAAGTTAGTATTACAACTCACATAGATCGTACAAAAGGACTACTATTGTGGCAAGTCTCTTCCTTGCGCGGTTAGCTCATTTGGTGGAGAATGACACGGCTATATATAAGGGTACTCCGAGCTACACCTGTAGTTCGAAGTAATTAGTGAGGGAAAGCTAGCACATCACCTGGCAGCGGCCATGTGGCCATTTGCAAAGTAATTTTTGGTAATATATCTTCTATTATGAAAAAAAGATATATATATATCTCTTAACGGATTAACTTGACTTAACAATCCATTTCGTCCAACCAGCATCATCTGCTTAGCAGCTTCAACTCTAATTAAAGGATCTAACCAAGTCAATTTGCATTCTTGCCCATACAAGGCTTGAAGGGAGAAATTCCCAAGCTTCTATGGTAAAAAGCATTGTAAGCAAACTCTCCCGAATGCAAATTTTAAACCATTTCTTAGGTTCTCGAGTGCAGTAAGCTCTAAGCATATATTCAATAACTTAATTCTCTAATGTGCTTAAAGAATTGGACAAAAATGATTAATCTTATACATAGAGAAAGGAAACAGTGCCTACCTCACACCTGTTGAGAGAAGTTGCCAATTTTCTTTTACAACAATGGTGCAAGGTGTGATTATAATACAAGTTGTATCATGAACCAAGACGGCTGCACACATTTTTTGCTTGAGTTTAATAAAGGTAAAAGGCTACAAACTTGTGGGATCAAAGCAAGAAGGTTAGATATATATATATATATATATATCTTAACGGATTAACTTGACTTAACAATCCATTTCATTTGCTTAGTAGCTTCAACTCTAATCAAAGGATCTAACCAAGTCAATTTGCATTCTTGCCCATACAAGGCTTGAAGGGAGAAATTCCCAAGCTTCCATGGTAAAAAGCATTGTAAGCAAACTCTCAAGAATGTAAATTTTAAAGCATTTCTTAGGTTCTCGAGTGCAGTAAGCTCTAAGCATATCTTCAATAACTTAATTCTCTAATGTGCTTAAAGAATTGGACACAAATGATTAATCTTATACATGGAGAAAGGAAACAGTGCCTACCTCACACCTGTTGAGAGAAGTTGCCAATTTTCTTTTACAACAATGGTGCAAGGTGTGATTATAATACAAGTTGTATCGTGAACCAAAATGGCTGCACACATTTTTTGCTTGAATTTAATAAAAGTAAAAGGCTATAAACTTGTGGGATCAAAGCAAGAAGGTTAGACATCAACATCTTGAGCATGTTTATCAGCATAGAGTTAGACACTGTAATCACTTAACCTCATTAACATAATTGCCACCTCAAGTCATTTTGCTGCTGTTAAAGAGCACAATTGCTACCTCAAGTGATTGTGTTGCTGTTAAATACCATCACTACAATCCTAATTTGCCTCTTGATGAATCTAACAGACACACTCCCTTAGTTCTTCTACGATTCATGCCATCCAACACCATTATTACTCCATCCCAAATAACATCACCTTGCTTAGCCTTACTGGATCACTACTTCATATCTAGCCTTTGCCATGTTGTGATTGCCATCCCTAGCACACTTACTCCACCCTTTGCTAGCACTTGCACATGGCTGTTTCTACTCTACCTGCATTAACATACTCAAGCAGCACTTCTATAGCCCCACTACGTTTTGCCTCTGCAAATGCTTGCTACTCTTTGACAACATGCTACTTTTCGTAACCTTCCGCCTACAACTCCCATTGGGCTCTATCTCCCGTTTGAGAAAAATGGGTCTCGCATTTGCTTGAAGCTGTGAATTGCCACGTTTGCTTGAAGCTAAGAATTGATAAGCACCTTGATTTAGCACCACACATTCACATGGGGGACCCAAACACTAACTCCATCAATTGGATGCCAACCTACCTAACTGTCTATCACCCGTTTTGCTAACTCCATCGTCTTTGATGTCTAGGCTCGATCCGTTGAATGAACTAGGGTGGTGTAACCTTTGCCTACTATTTTTGCATGTCTTATCGTTGGGTCCTTCACTATGCTTGGTCCCATTTGCCATCCTTCACCTTCGTGAACAAAGATCCTTTGTTCACTCTTTTTTTACTTGTTGAACTTGATTGCTCACACAACTTTGTAGTTGTGCTTTTGTCTTGGAGCTCTTATGATACTCCCAAACTTATGGCATTTCTACAATGCCCCATCCATCGTGGTGTTAGTCGAATGTGATTTGGTCGACCATTACTTTTTAGAGAAAGGCAGAGGAGAAATATGATAGCTTGACTCCAAAAATGGCTGAAAGCAAGCCTTTAAACAAAGGCTTAAAAAAGGGCTTGGCCTTTGGGGACCCCTCTGCATTCAACGTCGCCAATGCACACCACAACCAAACTAAAGCCAACTATTCCACATATAGTACTGACGGTCTAACACAAGTGCAACTGCATATCGAAGATTTACCTACCAACTACAATAAAATCAATCTCCAAAAAAAAAAAGATAGTTGGATCCTTAGATTAAAGACCCTCATTCCCTTTGAGTGAACCAACCAGTCCTTCATTAGGCAGGACCAACAAAGTGCCATGGCTATAAGAGAGAGAGGGAGAAAGTGAGAATTTTTCACCTTACAAAAATAAACACAATCCTGGACATACGAGGAGAATATCGATAAAATCATTGCATGTGCAACCAATACATAAAGAGCACGCGTCCTCTCATGCCATGCTGGCAGTAAGTGGCACAGGCGAATTGTCGCACGTGCGCGGTGTGTGTATCTCGAAACGCGGAGTCCGGGCTCATTATTTCGTTTTGCGATAATTGCATTTTTCTCTCTCTTCTCCTTGACCATCTTCTCTCTCTTCTGCATTTCCAGCGTCATTAGCAAATGACGCCCCTTCTGATGGCTATGGAGACCTCTCTGTGTAGATATAATTTGTGGACTCTCTCTCTCTTTTTGTCTGGCTAGTGCAGTACCGCAGCAATGTAAACTGTATGGCTTGACTGAGAAAATCCTTGTATCAGAGATGCCTCCCTGGTTTGGCAGCAGCAAGTCTTCTCCTACCACAACCCGAAGCAAGAAGAAGGGCTTGGAGAATATCATCGAGGGTGCCAGGCGCAAGCTCACGCTCAAAAACCTCAACAAAGAGGAGCACAGAAGGCTCAGTTCGGACTCTGGCTGTGATGGGTCGTCTGAAACCAGATCGCCCACAACCCCCCACCCTTTGCCTTGTGTACCCCCCTCCCTTTACCCCACAGAGAGAAATGGCCATATTGTAAGTTTCCTTTCTCTGCCCTTGCCTTCTCCCACTAACACTACTACTGCTGCTGATGAAGAACGAGCCTTTGACTTTGGGTCCGGATCAACCTCAAGTTCAGGCTCTCAGGAGAGTAGCTTGTCTGCCACAGAGCCCCCTTCTGACTTGCTCTTCCCTTCTCTCAGAACACCCTTAGGAGATGCTCCCCATGGGTTCCAGCGAAACGGTTTCGGGTGAGTCTCTTTCCCCTTCACTTAATTCTGTCGTTTAATGGTAAGTTGGGGATTTTCCTTGCATGGGTGCGCAGGCACAGGCACTAGAGAGGGGGCCGGTTGAGGCGCCCTTCGAGGATTCCCTTGAGGATCTGTAAGATAGAATGGTCGAGAGTTCACTTAAGATTACGTATCATTGCTCGGTGAGACTATGTTGACCTAAGATTATGTATGCACGCTAAGATGGTGAGGCCTTTTAGGGTTTATTCAGATCAGGTAAGACAATCAAGCACAAAATAAGGCCGGAGGGTCTATGGCTGCTTCACTTAAGGTGGCACCTTGGGTGACCCAATTAAGAATATGTAAGATGGCACAAGCACAGGAGAGGGCTTTGGGGGCTTCACTTCTCGCTTAAGGAACATGAGGTACTAAAAAGATTTCTGGTGAGGCTCTTAACTTAGAGAATATGTACGATAGCATTGGACTCTGGAGTCGACATTCATGTAAGAATATTGCATCATAATGTTGTCAAAGTTATGTTGATGAGGCTCTTGAGGGTTCACTTCAGAATTTGTGGCAGAGTTCACTTATATGACAGCAATGGTGAAGTCCATAGGGTTCACTTAACAAGAAGAGTGTTGGCAAGGACTTTGGCCTGCCTGTTTTGGAGTTTCTTGCGAGTCTTATTTGGCTTGACAGGTTTAATTGTGAACACAGGAATGCACATGGAGGTTTGTCTCCCAGATATAGCAACCCGAGTCCCAGACAAGAGTACTCCCAAGCAAACAGCCCCCATGTAACAACCCAGCATTTTCCGAGCTCTCCTCTGAAAACTCACTCCAGCAACCATGCAGATTTTACTGCCCCAGATAGAAATAGAGTTACAGGCCGTTTGGAAAGCCCCGTAAGAAGTCCTAGGGGAGCATTTACCACGAATCGGTCATTTGGTACCTTTTTCAACGTAAGACTCCCTTCGTGCTTATGTCTTTCCTCCGATGTTGTTTGGATATTAGTCTGGATCATCTGCATTTGCGAGCTTATATATTTGGTCTTTTAACCTGAGCCGTCGGTATCTCAACAGGGCCAAAGAAGTCCAGAACGGTCACCAGCTCCCAGTCCAAGGAGAAGGAGCCCCGGTCCAAGCCCTAGGATACAAAGCACGGCTGTTTCTCCTTTGCATCCTAAGGCATCTGGTGGTGGGGGCCAAGATTCTGCTCACAGTCGGCACGGAAATGAAGTCCATCCCTTACCATTGCCTCCGAGCACATTCAATGGCTCTTATGTTCCCATTTCTTTACCATACTCAACTATTCCTCGCACTCCAGAGAGACCTGTCAACCTTCACACTGGGTGGCGCAAAGGGGCCCTTCTTGGTTCGGGGACCTTTGGTCAGGTCTACAGTGGCTTTCACAGGTGCATATGCTGTCTCCTTTTTGTTTCTGTGTTCGAACTGTATTCCTTTGGGCTTGAGTGGAGTGATTTGAGTAGCGAGGGTGACTGTAAAAAGTTATTAGGTTTGTCTTATATAGACAGGCTAGAGCATTGCTTGCCGTCCTTGTATTGTGTGTTGTTTTCATGTATATTGAAGCTGTTTTTGCTCCACATCGAGCTGTGCCCAAAGTTCAGTGGCCTTAGTGCTTGCATTTTTCTGTTTGAGGACATTTTGTGGGGTTTTTGGTTCTTTCTTTATCAACTCCCCCTCTCCCCCTTCTCCCCTGTTGCATCGGCATGCACACAGCCTCTCTCTCTCTCTCTCTCTCTCTCTCTCTCTCTCTCTCACGCGCATACACACAGATGCAGGCTCATAATATGACTACGGCAAATGTATGTTCATATGGTCCCGTATTCCTGTTTCTGCTGCTGTTGAATGCAAATGTGTTCGAGGTCTTACACTTCTTGGTCTCTGGAGAACTGATAGAAAGTCAGCGTGATGGTATCTTGGCCTCTTGAGAATTGATAGATACTCGCATGATAGCTTATGTATGAAAGTTGAATACTAAGGTGGACCACGTCTGCTGTGAGAAGAGATATTACAGCACGATATTTGGGCTATTATGATGAAGTGGCAGTCTGAAGCTTTCTGAGTAGTCTTTTATGAACTTTCGGTTGCACTGTAGTGGTTCTTAATATTGCACTTTACTAAAATTGATACCTTTTTTCAGCGAGAGTGGCCAGTCGTGTGCAATGAAAGAGGTGTTGATCATTCCAGAGAGTGAGAAGTCTATGGAAAGTGCAAGGCAACTCAAGCAGGTGCCCACCATCACCTAAGTTTCACTGTTGTTTGAGCAGCATATAAGCCTCGATTCATGGCTCGATTTCATGACCTTTGCTTGGTCCATATATAATATGCTCCTGTTTACAGGAAGTCTCTTTGCTCAGTCAGATGAAGCATGCAAACATTGTACAGTATTACGGATGTGAGATGGTATTTTCTATTCTTAAAAAAATTTAGCTGCTTGTCCTCTGAATATATAAAAGTTTTTTTGACTAAAGTCAAGGCCTGGCTTACAAGTTTGGTAACCAATCCTAGAATGTGGTATTGTAGGTGGAAGATCGTCTGTTTATTTACCTTGAGTTCATGTCTAATGGATCGATTCACAACATTGTTCAGCGGTATGGCCCCCTAAGTGAAAGCTGCATCCGTGTGTATACACGGCAAATTCTCTTGGGGCTATCCTACCTTCATGGCAAGAATACTGTGCACAGGTATAGGCCTTGGAATCCTATGCATGTGTAATTGAAGAAAAATTTATCTGCTGTACCTGTTAGCGTTTGTGGATGTTTGAGGCTTTTGTCATTCTGTAGAGCCTTTCGACCCAACCCCTTTCTTCAATCACACCGCCTCAATTGGAATTTGCATCCAGTTACAGTACTATATTGCAGCTCTTCTAGAGCATATCATTTGCAGAGTGATGTTCTTTTTTGGACAGCCGTCTCCAAATCATGGGATTAACTTTTGTGCAGCTACTGTGTCACATTTCTTTTGGCCTTTGGCACATGGAGGTCTATGGAAGGTCACATGGAGGGAGGCCTATGGTTTTTGGCACATGGAGGTCTATGGCAAGTCAATGGTTGTAGCAAATACAATCATATAGGGAACTTGCCATAAATGCTGTCTTGTGGAGGCTTTGCTTGTGTTGGCAAATGCCCATGTTGAGAGTATTGCGTGTATATACATGGGGAGTGCTTGGTTGGTTGGTAGAGGGAAGACTTTTGTTAAATCTTAAGGGCATGTCTTGTGACCCACCTGCAAGTACAAGGTGGACAACAACCAAGGCCAGAGTGGGCAGCCCACATGGCAGTTTTGGACCAATTTTGGGCAGCTTAAACATGTGCAGACCAGTGGTTGCCAAAGTTTGGGCACCTTTTTAACGTAGTGAACATGTTAAGTGACTTTTATGACACTTTTTAAGGGCTTGCAAAATGTTCCCCGACTTGTATTAGCTGGGCAAGAATTTGGTGTTTTTAGCGCCTAATTCAATCATCAAGCTATCTGCATTGAAGGCTCTTCAGCATGCAAGTCCACAACTGATTAGCGGTGCCAGGAGAGGAATCTAGCAGCTAGCATTTGTTGCCATGAACCTCAGCGTTCATCTGCAACTCGGGCTAAGATCAGCAGCTCGATCGCATTTGTACTTTAGACAATCAATTTTACATATAATACAATGGTTAGATTAGGACTACGTGTGTGTGATTGCATTTGTGAGTCTTCTGTTGTACATCTCTCTCTGTTAGCACCATTCACAACATTAGGAGTCATATAGTTGGTATCAGAGCGTAGGGCTAGTGGAATTTTTTTTCAGTGTTTCGTTTGTGTTGGCTGCTTGACTAGGGATAGAGCAGGTTGCTTCATGGAGCACTCTTGGGTACGGAGGATGTCACCAGCTTGGACATTTCCCAGTATGAAAGGAGTCTTGTGGACTCCAGGATGTCTAAATATTTGGAAAGTACAAGCTTTGGGAATGGGGATTATCCAAGCATACAAAGGACCACACTCCTAAAATTTAGGAGAGTTGCTATTTTTGGCCCGACTCGGATGGAAATTTTGTTCGCGTCATTACATCTAGAATTGAGCAGATACCAAGAGTTGGCAAAGTGCCTATGACAAAATGTCTACCAGTTGAGATATTTTTAGAGATAAAGTTTATGGAAGAACCCATCTCTTAGATTGGGACATGTGGCAAGAAAGTGGACCAAAGTGAGACAAGTGGCCTGACCCTTGTTAGAAAGTGGATCAAAGTGAGACAAGTGGCCTCACACTTGTCACTTCAGCTATTGTGTGGCTCTCCACTTGTCATTGTAACCTTCTCTTGCCATTTTAGCTCATGGGAGGCCCAAATCTATAAATTGGAGCCCTCTCTCTTCATTAATGGAGGCTCTCTTGCTGCACACTAGCCTCTACCACCGTTATATGCTGCCCTAATGATGGCTACTCTCTTTCTCTCTCTCTTGAAGGCTGCCCATGGAGAATACCGGCTGTTGGGGACTATTTTGGAGGCTTCCATCGCAAAGAAATACTGAAGGCAAGGGTATTTAATCATTTATTATGATTTCTAGCCGTTGTACTTGTTGTACCAGTCTTTGTACTTGTTGTACCAGCCATTGTATTGGCTATACCAGTCCTTGTACTTGTTGTACTTGCTGTACCACCCATTGTATCGGTTGTATCAGCCACTGTACTTGTACTAGTCACTGTACTTGCTGTACTAGTCACTGTACATGCTGTACCAGCATTTGTACTTATTGTACCAACCATTGTACTTGTTGTACTAGCCATCGTACCGGTTGCACCAACCACTGTACCTACTGTACCAGCCATTGTACTGGCTCTACCAGCCATTGTACCTACTGTACCGGCTGAATGGAGAGTTGTACTTGCTGTACCAGCTCTATTGCATGAAGACCCATGGTTTTTGGGGAAGAATCAGTACCCACACGGAGGTATATGGATTATGTTGTTGGCTCGGCATTTCTACAGCCTATGTTCCGGCTGCAAACTTAAGCTCTTGGTCTTCGAAAGCTGCAAACTTCGCGGCGTTAACCCTCTCATCCACCTTAAAATCCCTTCTTTAACCTTTCACTTCTTCTTTCCCCATGCCTTGGATATAGTTGGATTAGCAGTAAGCAATTGGATCTTTGTAGCAGGGTCTACAAGAGGAGTCCCACACTGGCCTAGATAAGAGATGGTAGGCTTGAGTAGATGCTATGGAAGAATGTCCGGACCCAGGGATTGGCTTACATAGGCTCGTCTCCTTGTGCATTCACAAGGACATCAATTGAATAGGAGGAGGAAAGTATGCTATATCCCTACAGGCCTAGGGACATAGAGTAACCCATGTTAGAACTTAGGGTTAGGGCTCATCAGCTCGGGTGCGGGGACCCATGGATTGCCTTACATAGGGTTGTCTCCTTGTGCATTCACGAGGACATCAATTGAATAGAAGGAGGAAGTTATGATACGTCCCGACAAGCCTAGGCACGTAGAGTAACCTAGGTTAGGGCTAGGGCTTATCAGTTGGGGCGTGGGGACCTGGAGGGTTCACACATGGGCTAAAGGCGCTAGCAAGATGAGGTCTAGTTTGGCGAAGAACTTATAATTGATAGCCTAGGGCTAGTAATGGCTAAATTCTTATACATAAAGCACAAAAGCTTATAAATAAAGCAAGGGCCAAGAATAGCCAGGTTGTTGCTATATAAGTGACCTTGGGGGCACTTATTGAGTCATTGAGGTATCCACATGGTAGACATGAGGGTTGCCAGGGGTGTACAAGACCTCATGGCCATGGAGTTGCAAGGTGGGTGGTTCGGCAATGCTCGGGGGTGGTTAGGTATTGAACTAATGGTTGGGTGGTGAGTCGCTAGCTACAATCTATTGCGGTCATGCGATGCGTACGATGTCGGGTCTACGAAACCTCGTTAGGGTTTCGGTTGCAGGTCAGATGATTCTTGAGTGTCGTTTTTGGAGACCTAACAATGGCGGCCTTGATGCTTATGTTGATGGAGCAAATAGCAACAACTTGGCTTGGGCACAAATGGAGTGATGGGTTGCCCCTCAATGCTTGCCTTGATGTCCTTGCAGAACAAAGGATTTTGAATTTAACTCTTGTACCCAAGTGAGTGCCATTCATAGTCTTGCTGGTGAGCCACATCGAAAGTTCACAATAGTGTCACCCACGACAACCGGCATGAGGTACATTCGCAAGGTCACCATGCTGGTCGTCATGAAGATCCTTCCGACTACCGTCGAAAGTTGTTTGCATCCAAGGTGGGATACCGAGCATAGAATTCATAATTATAGTCAAGAGAGGCATCATTGGCATAGACATCACGATGATTGTAGTCCATAGAGGCACCACAAGAGTAGATGTTGCCCATGACTACAGTTTAAAGTGGCAACACGAGAGTAGCCATCGTCACTCTCGGCACATTCAAGAGCATAGGGGCAAAGGTTGCGACAAGCATGAAACTGTTAAGGCCAGAGTGGGTAAGCACATTTCTATTGAAGGAGTCGCACTGTGCCAAGCCATTGGCAGCATGAGGTCCCATTTTTAATCAAGGGATTCTAGTTTGTGAGTGACAAGAAGATAAGGAACTTTCTTAGTTGTCTGAGCATGAAATGTTACCCGTAGAGTGATATCTCACACTCTCTCGTGATGGCCGTGTGATATTGATGCATAGTGATGCACAAGGCAGCCTCGTACATGAGAGAGAGAAGTTGTTTGAAACTTTGCCGTCTAGGAACTAAGTGCCTAAGATGAGGTTGCATATCCAAGATTCAGAATCGCTCAGTAGATAGTGGATGTTATTTGACATATGATGTTATACTTCCTTGTTTGCTTTTGGAAGTAGGGTCTCTACGTGAGAACATGTTCATTCCCAATTTGGGGGGGAGAGAAAAGAGTGACATGATAAGTTACTCATTGAGTAATGGACTTTCCACCTGATCGATGGGACGTGACCCATTGACATGTTAGGGATGGAATTTGTTATAAAGTTGTATGTTGTCTTCAGGTTATTTGAGGACAAGGGACATACGCAAGATTGTTTGAAAGTTGTGTGTGATATTTGGGCTTTCGAGCACATGGGACAGATGCAAAATTTTATGCTTGCCCTAAAGTGGATGTGAGCATCTACTGGTTATGCGAAAACAGATTGGAAGTGCATTAGGACTTGTTTGCACATTAAGTGAACTAGTGTTTGCCAACAACATATGCAAGATGCCATTTGGTATGATTGACGAGTTGTGCTATGGGTTTGTGCTAGGGTTGTTATGGTAGAGCTTGTTGCACTTTTTGATTGGTTGTCCAATCGGGATTCAACTCTTGGACAAGAGTTGGATTGACAGTAAGCAATTGGATCTTTATAGCAAGTTTCTGCAAGAGGAGTCTTACACACTGGCTTAGATAAGAGGCAATAGACTTGAGTAGATACTATGGATGGATGTTTGGATTTGAGGATTTTCTTATAGAAGCTTGTTCTACTTGTTCAGCCTGACCTGTAGGTGTGCCACACATTAAGTGGCTTCTATGGCACTTTTGTAGGGCTTGCAAAAGGCTGGCTGCCTTCAACTTGTCATTCAGTTATCAAGTAATCACTTAAAGCTCTTCAGCATGCAAGTCTACAAGCGATTGAAGGAGTGAGGATAAGGATTTGGCAGCCATTGTTTGCACTGACTGTGTTTGCACATTCACAGCACTAGTAGCCTTACATGCCTGCTGTTCCTTAGCTACAGTAGGTGGAGTCGGGATGCCACTGCCTGCTTTGGAAGGTTCCCATCCGGCAAGGGAGAGCACTCCCATTCAGCAATTTTGGTTTGTCCTACGGACTGGGCGATGCAACAAGCTTGTGGCCATCTGCCCAACTACTGACATGGATTCTTTGCTTGGTCACATGGCCACCATACAAACATGTGCATGATTTCCATGAATTTATGCACATGATAAAGTGCAGGTTTGTGAAAATGTGCATTTGCATGTGAGCTCATAAAAAGGATATGCAAACATGTATGCATATATATACTGTGGCACACACCACTGACAAACGTGTTTTATTATCTGACTGGCCACTAACATGTCATCATTTCTTGCAGGGATATTAAAGGTGCAAATATTCTTGTTGATAAAGGAGGGGAGGTAAAGCTTGCAGACTTTGGAATGGCCAAGCATGTAATATTCCCTCACAATGCTATGAGTTATTATTTCCAACTTTTGTATACAAGTATACATGTGCTTAAAATGAAAAATACAGTAATCTTGATCTTTATATATATATATATATGTGTGTGTGTGTGTGTGTGTGTGTATGTGTGATTATATATATATTTTAAAATAGTTTAATTATTATATAATTCATCGATTAATCTATATGTTAATAATTGATCTCTTTATCAAAGAAAATCTGTGCAATAAAATTGTAATTAGATTTTTAATGAACGAGTCAATATAAATTAATTACATTAAAAGATCATTGTTTCAATCCTTAAATTTTAACCAATATAAATATTTGATGATAAATAAATAAATTGTTATCATTCAATTATATTTCCTAAAAAAATATGTAAATTAACATTTCTCAAAATTGAAGACAGGCCTATCAAGAATTCTCCTGTGTTTTCCCTTTGAGAGCATTGCAGGAATAGCATAGCTTTTACAATTTATTTATTGGTCTTGATTTTGTCAGTCATTGAAGTCTCTTCAAAAATCACCTTTTATGATACAACCATGTCTTCTTTGTTTAGAATTTGTGCTAATTACTCTTTGTTTGACAAGGAAGATTTCTCTAAATCCACTGATTATCTAGTTTTTTTGTTGACTCGTGGAAAATGATTTCTCTTTGATTGATTGGTGCAGATCTCTGCTCAATCCTTTCTTCTTTCATTTAAGGGGAGCCCTTATTGGATGGCACCTGAGGTACCTCTCTCCCCACCCCCCCCCCTCTCTCTCTCTCTCTCTCTCTCTGCTCTGACATGGAGAACTTGCATGTTGCAACTTGCCAGGAGTTGCTACAATAAGCATACTATTCATACTTCACTTATTGGATGATTAAGCAGTGAAGATTAGAGAATTTCTGCCTAGGTGGGTAGGAAAAATGTAAACTCTGATACAATACATGAATGCGCTGTATGTTTGAAGGTTGTTAAGAATAAAAATGGGTATGATTTTGCTGTGGACATCTGGAGTCTCGGCTGTACGGTTTTGGAAATGGCCACAGGCAAACCACCATGGAGTCAGTTTGAAGGGGTAAATTGTTGAGTTAGTCAGTTTTTTTTTGGGGCACTAAGAATGTTCAAGAGGATCACATGCCTTGTCAATATAAATAGTATAGTTACTTCTTCTTCCTGCGTTACAGCTCTCAGCTGGCTGATAAGATGTCATATATCATGCCAGATTGCAGCTGTTTTTAAAATTGGTAACAGTAAAGAGATTCCTGCAATCCCGGAGTTCTTATCAGACGATGCAAAAATGTTTCTAAGAAGTTGCCTGCAGCGAGATCCTCGCAAGAGGCCTACAGCCATCGAACTTCTCGAACAACCCTTTGTTAGAGTGCAGCGATCTGATTCAGGTGTATCAGAAACATTGACTTCTGCCGTGCAAAGACTGGTATTTACCATTTTTGCTTGTCTCTATACGAGGATTTCTTTGGTCATAGTTTTTGTTGCAGTAATATTTATATGCCCTTTTTGTGGCAGAGCGTGATGGAAAGCATGTCCCATACAACGATGGTATCTCGATCTGGCAATACCTCTGCCCCCCTTTCTCCTGCCTTAAGCTCCAAGCCTCGGTCCCGCATGGTAGAACATAACTTCAGTGTTTTTACACTTTCGTCTTCGTCACCCCAAGTGCCTAATTTGAGCTGTACGATACCTCTAACTGGAGGAGGGAATGGAGGCGCTCCCTCATCACCTTTCCATGAAACTCCTGTTAGGACGCCCATGTCGCCAAGGTCACCCTGTGGAACAGACATAAGGTCGAATCCTATCAGTAGGACTGAACCACGTCAGGGAGGCACTAGCCATACTCCCAATAGCAGTCCAAGACATTGCAATTTTTCCATGTGGGAAGAGGAGGTTTCAGGTCATGCTCCTGGAGATGGAATTGAAGAGTCTCAGAGAGTGAATTCAGGCAGGACGGTGGACCATTTCTCACAGCGTTTTTCTCAAAACCCGCAGCCATATTTTGCAATGCCCTTGCAATCAGCCTCTCCCACCCTTGTCAGCCCAGGCAGTAACCGTGAGCCAGGTTATTTTGTTGTCTAGATGCAAGATTTGCCGCACAGAGGTTTGCAACAAAGCTTTGTAGAATATATTGAAGATTTGTGGATAATTCTCTCCAGTTTTTTGCTGGGTGCACATGGTAATGGTGAAGAGATTACTATTTGCAGCAGTATGAGGTCAGTGTAAGGTATTCAGAGGTGAGTGTCTAATTTTTTCATACAAGCTTTAGTTCTTAAAGGCCTTTTATGATGGCATTGTTTCTAAAGCTTATGATTACTGTGTTTCTATTTGTGTTGTCTGTCAAGATTTTTTCCCTGCTGCAGACCTCTTTTGTCTGCATCCATGACTTTGCGGACTTCTGAGACATGCATCTGTTAATTTTGGACCTTGTGGCGATCAAGGGATTGCAACAGTGGCCCATAGTGCATGATTGTCCGATGAATAGTATTTTTTATTCACTTGACAGTGCTGGAGCATATGGGCAGCAAGAATCCCAACAACAAGGTTCTGGGGAGCAGTTTTGGGAATGTGCACGTGTATTGTTTCACCAGCCAATAATGAAGCCCTTGGGTTGTCGTGCAGCTTCTAGGCCCATCTTAAACTTTTTGGGTGCCCATTTACGCCCCACAACCCAATGTAAGGATGTCTTGGGAATAAGGTGACAGCCTCTAGTGCTGCTTCAGAGTTGTTAGGTGCAGCACTACCAGCTCTAACCTGACCTGGAAGCATAGACATTGTCTTGCTGTACACGTTCGTACATTGTTAAAAGGATAAATACAGACATCACGTAGAGGCTTTGATCTGGATTGGTCGAGCTCTTGCAGGGCTTGGGCTGCTTATATTAGCTTTATGTAGGCTGTCTGGAGGTTACTGGAGCTTCGGAGGTGATACAGGTGCTGTAGAACTGCACAAAGCTTTGTGGTCTGTGTGCAGGCTGGGAAGGTCATGACACAGATTTATCAGGCTTGGTTCACGGTTGGTTTACTTCAGAAATCATACACGCAGATAAAGTTTTTGGAAGATACACGTATGAGCTGAGTTAATGGCATTCTCCTCAATCCCATATTGCATACTACTCTGAGATCTCCATTCTTGTGTGGATGCCATCTCTCTCCAGCCGCAATGCAAAGTTTGTGTGGTGGCATTCTTATCAGACCAGCCATGCATATCGATTCAAAATTTCAAATTGCTCATGACATGTGAAGTTGCAGGTATCATGTTACTCAATAAACTCATCGGCTGTCAGTAAAGGAACGTTCTTGGTAGGCGGCAGGGTCTTTGGCTGTGTCCATGTTGGATGGATCGCTGTATAGAGAAAGAACGAAAAAGAGTTTTTTTAAATGTCTTCAAAAAGACCCGAAGGGTGCATGTGACCGTAACATAGTACATGTGATTCAGGTAGGTACTATCATGTGACATCCTCTCTGATGACTGAATACATAGAATCAATGTGTTCCTCCCTTGTTGGGGCTGCTCGGTGGGAAATGGAGTATGCCTGACCTGGAGTTGATGAGCAGATCGCCTTGATCTTTAGGGAGACGGGGCCATCGACTTGCAGAAGGAAAGGCACCTTGTATCTGAAGACTCCACGTGCTTGTGGGGCTAGCACACCTCTAGCACGGGGTGTGTTCTCCTGTTGTGGTCTGTCCCCCACGATCTGTCTGCTCCCTCTGGTCCTGTCGAGGGTCTGGTGGACTCCAGGATGTCTAAATATTTGGAAAGTACAAGCGTTGGGAATGGGGGATTATGCTAGAATACAAAGGACCACACTCCTAAAATTTAGGAGAGTTGCTATTTTTGGCCCGACTTCGATGGAAATTCTGTTCGCGTCATTACATCTGGAATTGAGCAGATACCAAGAGTTGGCAAAGTGCCTATGACAGAATGTCTAACAGTTGGGATATTTTTAGAGATAAAGTTTGTGGAAGGATCCATCTCTTAGATTGGGACATTTGGCAAGAAAGTGGACCAAAGTGAGACAAGTGGCCTGAAACTTGTTAGAAAGTGGATCAAAGTGAGACAAGTGGCCTCACACTTGTCACTTTAGCTATTGTGTAGCTCTCTACTTGTCATTGTAACCTTCTCTTGCCATTTTAGCTCATGGGAGGCCCAAATCTATAAATTGGAGTCCTCTCTCTTCATTAATAGAGGCTCTCTTGCTGCACACTAGCCTCTACCATCGTTACATGCTGCCCTAATGATGGCTACTCTCTTTCTCTCTCTCTTGAAGGCTGCCCATGAAGAATACCGGCTGTTGGGGACTGTTTTGGAGGCTTCCATCGCGAAGAAATACTGAAGGCAAGGGTATTTAATCATTTATTATGATTTCTAGCCATTGTACTTGTTGTACCAGTCCTTGTACTTGCTGTACCAGCCACTGTAATGGCTGAACAAGCCCTTGTACTTACTGTACTAGCCATTGTATTGGCTGTACCAACCCTTGTACTTGTTGTATCACCCATTGTATCGGTTGTACCAGCCATTGTACTTGCTGTACAAGCCCTTGTACTTGTTGTACCAGCCACTGTATTGGCTGTACCAGTCCTTGTACTTGTTGTACTTATTGTACCACCCATTGTATCAGGTATACCAACCATTGTACTTGCTATACCAGCCACTGTACCTGCTGTACCGGCTGAATGGAGAGTTGTACTTGCTGTACCAGCTCTATTGCATGAAGACCCGTGGTTTTTGGGGAAGAATCAGTACCCACACGGAGGTATATGGATTATATTGTTGGCTTGGCATTTCTACAGCCTATGTTCCGGCTTGGTAGCCTCGTGTTGGGCTATGTTATGGCATTTGTATATGGATAATCCAGCATCTCCCGTGGGGAGAGTAAGGCCCTCAAAGCTTGTACATGATATTATTCTCATTAGGTAATAAAATACTCCAAGGGGGGTGTCGGCCGATTCCGGCCTCTATGCGGTGTCACACGTACAAGCTCCATTTTCATCATTTGTGGATGTTTTGTCTAGCTTTATGTTTTTTTTTCCCCGAGAAAAGATCCTTTCATTAGTTTAAAAAAAACGCTCGCTGGGCTACAAAAAACTCTCCTGCTCATAAGAAGGCAGAGCAGAGATCCAATCAAGGCAGCTAGGGAGACTCTCCCTAGGTGCAAAAAAAGGTACAAAGATCAGTACAAATAACTGAAAGCTATATCATACAATAGGAGGGGGGAAAAGCCAAACAGGTGGCCTGTAATGCCAGCGGGGGGTACCCGCGTGTAGTGTATAGAAGGAGCTGTTGCGCCAAGTGGTGTGGAAGGCCTGGCGCCGCAAGATCGCCGCATCCGAGTCGCCCCGGATGCGGTCATACTGTCCTCGCAGGGTGTGGATCAGCTCCTGCCAAATCCCCCGAACAGTCTCTGCTGGTGGCTCCAGTCTCCCCTCAAAGGCCCTGAAACACCGGGCTCTCCAGGTGAACCAGATGGTGAGGCTGCTGAGGAGCTCCCATCGTAAATCCCTCTCCTGTGTCCAGACGGCGGACGAGAAATCCGGTGAAGGAACAAGGCGAGGCTGGCCCCTAATGAATCTGATGGCCTGGCGGTCCTGCTCCGTCTCGTATCCCAGAGCAGGCCCTGACGATGTCAACCAAGCAGCGGCACCCCACGTATACATGCCCTCTGGAGAGAGGGGGGCCAAAATGCGCAGCATCCTCAGCCAAATCTGCTGCGCCTGTGGACAGTCCCATAGGCAGTGTCTCTGTGTCTCCAATGGGTGGCCGCATCGGACACAGGCCGCCGTAGACAAGCCAGGTGCCAATTGCAGAGCCCCTGTGGGCAACCAGCCACTGAAACGTCGAGATCCTGCGTGCCTGTCGACTAGCCCAGAGCCTGGCCCAAAAATCCTCCAGGAACTCCTGTGAGAGTCCCTGTAGCCGCCAATGCTCCGATGCGGCTGGAGAGACCATCCTCCTCGCAGTCAAAATATGCCTCCCCAACCGAACAGTGTACTGGAAAAAAGTAATCTTTGGGGCCTCGGGGGACGCATAAGGATCATGCCACTCGTACTCGCCAGGGTCCCACTGGAGCCGGGCTAAGGGGCACGCAGCATATGCC
Source organism: Cibotium barometz (assembly GCF_041138505.1). Lineage (NCBI taxonomy): Eukaryota > Viridiplantae > Streptophyta > Polypodiopsida > Cyatheales > Cibotiaceae > Cibotium > Cibotium barometz. The sequence continues at coordinate 41,856,466 of NC_141071.1, read as the reverse complement.
CAAATGCGCCACTCAGAGTCCACATCTGCAGGGTCTGGATCAATATGCCACTTCCGGGAAGCGGCGGCCACTACCTGTATCCTCTGAAAGATGCACTCTGCAACCAAAGGCGACTCCGCCTCCACTCTCTGAAGTTTTCCCTCATCCTGGATCTCATAGTAGAGGCATCTACCATCCTCAGTGTGCAAGCTCTGACAGCAATCAGGATCTCCATCTGTGTAAAGGCTCCCATCCACCGTGGGGCCGCTGGCTCGAAAGGCGTGAAACACTCCTCAGTGAGTGCCTCCTGAATGTCATCCATCGTAATCAGCCCCCATCTGAAGTGACTCAGCCTCTGCACCTGGACCTCCTCTGGGAGACTGCAGAAGGCCTGCCAGTCTCCAAAACTGCGTGCTGGGCCTGCCGCCAAAGGTCCCCAGGCTAGACGAGGCCGAGAACCCAGCATATGACCCTGCTCAGTGCGTACCGCGGGGCTCCAGATGAGCGGTTGTCTGGCCCGCTCCTCATCACAAGTAGGAGGTCTCTGAGAAAGCCCCGGTCTCAGCCGCTCCCAAGCTCGCAGGATGCTCAAGGCAAATCTGTCCTCCCATCCTCGACTGAGGCCTGTCCTCCTCATCTCTATGAAGATCCATCGTATCTCTGGTGCCCAAGTGCCCCGTGCTGGAGGAGCCCTAGCCTGCAGACGCTGAAAAAGAAGCTCCTTCCAAGGCTCAGCGCCTGGAAGCAGTCCCCGAACAATAAGCTTCCCCAATAAGGCTCTACTTTGATCAATTGGATCTATAATGCCCAAGCCCCCCTGGGCCAGCGGAAGAGTAATAACTGCCCAAGCAACCTTAGCCCGGGCTAGCTGACCGTCCCGCCGAGACCAAAGAAAGTTCCTGATCAGCCTCTGTACCTGGCTGATGCAAGAGCTCGAGAAGATCCAGCAAGACGTGATGTACCACATGGTCGCTAAAAGCACCTGATTTGTCACCACCACCCTCCCAGCCAAGGATAGCTGAGCTGTACTCCAATACAAAAGCTTCTTCCGAATGCTCAGAAGAAGCGGGGTGATCTGCTGCTCAGGGGACAAATCAAGTCCAATCTGGCATCCCAAATACCGCACTGCTGTGCCAGGAGGAATCCATCTAAAACCCGGGTCTGGGCTCCATGCCGGAGTGGGAGCGCTACTGATCCAAAAGGCCACTGTCTTGCGCCAATTGATCAATGCTCCCAAAGCTGCACCAAAAACCTGTAGAGCGACTGCTCTGCCCTATGAAGATTGGCCTCCTGGCCATATCTGTGACCCTCCTCTGCACATGGGCCCACACAGTCTGTCTGCATTGTGCAAGCATCACGTGCCTCCGTGGCTGGCTCCGCTGAGAGCAGGTCTCTATAGAACTCAGTGGCAATGGCTCTAATCTCCCCGGGCTCAGTGTGGCTGTCCTGTCTCCTGAGCTGGCGTACACCTGCTCGAGCATGGCGGGGTCCGGTAATCTCAAAGAACTCCCCAGTCACTCTATCACCAAGCTGCGTGTGTGAGAGAAACAGGAATTAGGGTTAGGTCATGTGGGAGACATACACAGAGAAGAACAAGGGAGAGAGAGAGAGAGAGAGAGTTGTGGGGATAAGTCAACTCATGAGGCATGAGTGTGTGACTCCCCTATCACACATGTATATTGCACTAGTACACATAGTGCACTTAGTACATTAAAAGTACTAAGTGTACTATGTACTATAACTTATGGGCTTGTACACACTATAAGGGTGGGCATAACGCCTTTACCCCAACAACCTCCCACTTAAAGGCAAAGTGCCCTTAAGTAAAGGAAAAGAAAAAATCAGCATGTACATGATAATATACAAGGCCATATCAAGGCTGAAAATGGCCTCATCCAATGCCCATCAAGTGTCTGCAATGAGCAAACCGCTCCGGAGGCAAACTCTTTGTCAACAGATCAGCCGGGTTGTCATCCGTGTGAATCTTAACAAGCTGAATTTGCTTGTTCTCTATCACCTCTCTGATGAAGTGATACTTCACATCCACATGCTTCGTCTTTGCATGAAAGACAGGGTTCTTTGCCAACTGAATGGCACTCTGACTGTCACAATGCAACAATGGAATATCCCCTGTATAACCCAAATCAACCACTAACCGAGATAGCCATAATGCCTCCTTGCAAGCCTCTGTGGCTGCAATATACTCGGCCTCTGTAGTAGATAAGGCAGTGCACTTCTGCATCCTGGATATCCATGACACAGCACCTCCTGTGAATGTAAATACATAACCGGTAGTAGACTTCCGGTTATCTGGATGACCGGCATAATCCGAATCCGTGTAACCATGCACTAATGCATCCTGTTTGCCAAAGCAAATGCACATATCCTGTGTGCCCTTCAGGTATCTCATGACACCTTTCACTGCTTCCCAATGCTTCTTGCCAGGGTTGGCCATGTATCTAGAAACCACTCCCACTGCAAATGCAATGTCCGGCCTAGTAGCAACCATGGCATACATGAGACTGCCACAAGCTGAAGCATACGGAACCTTGGCCATATCAGCCCTGTCTCTATCCGACTGTGGGCTGTCCATAGCATTGAGTTTCACATATGGAGGCAAAGGAGTACTAGTCTTCTTCCCCCCGTCCATATTGAACCTCTGCAAGACTTTGCCAATGTATTCCTTCTGAGACAAATACAACACATGCTGATTTCTGTCCCGAAGTATCCGCATACCCAAGATGTGATTTGCATCACCCAAATCCTTCATATCAAAGGTTTCATGCAGCCTCTTCTTCAAGGCATCCATCTCCTTACGAGATTTCCCGGCAATCAACATATCATCAACATACAAGATGAGGATCAATAGACTGCCATCCAAAGCTTTCTTGGTGTACAAGCAGTGATCTATGTCACTTCTCTTGAATTTCTGTGATTTCATGAATGTATCAAATTTATGATACCATTCCCTTGGTGCCTGTTTGAGCCCATAAAGACTCTTTTTCAGCTTGCATACAAGCTTCTCTTTTCCACTCACTGCATAACCCTCTGGCTGCTGCATATATATCTCCTCATGGAGATCACCGTGAAGAAAAGCAGTCTTCACATCCATCTGAATCAAGTCCAGATCATCATGCGCAACCAAAGCCAACACAGCTCTAAGTGTGGTCATTTTGACCACTGGAGAGAATATCTCATCAAAGTCCACACCATATTCCTGCTTGAAGCCCTTAGCCACTAACCTGGCTTTGTATCTTGGCTTTGCATCTGGTGCAACTTTGAGCCTGTAAACCCATTTGCATGGCAAAACCTTCTTGCCTGCAGGCAAATGCACCAACTTCCAAGTTCCATTTTTGTGCAGAGAATCCATCTCTGACTTCATGGCACGCTCCCAAAGAGCCTTGTCTGCCCTCTGTAAAGCCTCCTTGTAACATGAGGGCTCCCCACAGTCAGTGAGCATCAAGTAGTCAACCCCTGGAACAAACCTGTCAGGGGCTCTGGAGGGTCTAGTGGACCTCCGTACCCAATGACCATCATTTGCAGGTTGCTGTCCAGCCTGCATATCACCCATTTTGGTGGCTCCTGTTCCATGCCATAAGGCTGAAAAATCATGCCCGGTATTTCTTCTAACTGTGGTATATCCATAGGGATATCTTCTGCCATCTCTGGCTGTCCATTTGGACCATTTTCAGCACCATTTAAGGGCTGGTTTTCCTGCTGTAATGGCTGATTTACAGCCCTTTGTTGTTGTCCATGATGTCCATCATCATCAAAGATGACTCTGCCAGGCTCCTGTTGCCTTGCAGGCTCCTTATACATGCATGTTTCATCAAAAATGACATCATTGCTGCGTATGATCTTTCTATTCATGGGATCCCAAAGTCTATACCCCATTTCACCTCTGTCACCATATCCTAGGAATATGCATTTGTGAGACTTAGGATCAAGTTTGGTGCGCATTTCCCTGCGTATGTGCACGTACGCAACGCAACCAAACACTCTCAAGTGCTTGTATGACGGAGGCTTCCCTGTCCATACTTCTTCTGGCACTTTCCCACCAAGCCTCGTGTTAGGTGACCTGTTTATAAGGTGAACGGCTGTCATAACAGCTTCAGCCCAAAAACCATGAGGTAATGCAGCATGTGATAACATAGAACGGACCTTCTCCTGAATGGTCCTGTTCATCCTCTCTGCTGTCCCATTTTGTGGAGGATCATAAGGAGTAGAGAGCTCCCTCTTGATGCCTTTAGCATCACAAAAGTCCCGAAACTGTTTGGACATGTACTCTCCACCATTGTCGGAACGCAAAGCCTTCAGTGTTTTGCCAGTTTGATTCTCAACAAGAGCAACAAACTTCTCAAACACTGAGAATGTATCACTCTTCAAACGAAGAGGATAGAGCCACACCTTGCGTGTGGCATCATCTATAAAAGACACAAAGTATTTTGCCCCTCCCAAAGAAAGCTGAGGCATCTCACATACATCTGTATGCACAAGCTCTAACTGAGCATCTTTCTGTCCAAGAGCTTTCTTGTGGGGGCACTGCAGTTGCCTGCCATATATACAATGCTCACAAAACTGAAAACTTGAAAACTTTAGAGAAGGCAAGTAACCCAAACGAGACAATTGCTCCATTCCTTTGACACTCATGTGTCCCAACCGGCTATGCCACATAGAAATTTCCGGCAGCTCGGTTGCATTTACATTAGCATGGTGACAAACACCTGCATGCATGAAGTAAAGAGTGTCCACCTTAGAGCCTCTGGCAACAACCAGTGAGCCCTTACTAATTTTCCACTTTCCACTACCAAATGTGGTAACATAATCAGCATCATCAAGCTGTCCAGTAGAAAGCAAATTCTTCTTGATCTCAGGCACATGCCTGACATCATGGAGCATAAGCTGTGAGCCATCTGAAAACACAAGCCTCACATCACCTCTGCGAAGAATCTTGCATGCATGGTTATCACCCAAATAAACCACTCCTTCATTGCCAGCAGTATACCTGACAAACAAGTCTCTGCAACCTGTGACATGAAAGGAGGCACCTGAATCAATGATCCATGAGTGCATACCATGACCACCTGTAAGAAGTGAATGGGCATCAAGTGAAGAAGTAAAGAGGACCTCATCCTCACTGCCACCTGCATGTGACACATTGATTTCTTCAATCTTGACTCCACTTTTGCCCTTTGGCTTTACATCTTTGGCTTCATCCTTCTCTTTGTCTTTGCCTTTTCCCTTTTCTTTTTGATCATTTTTCCATTTGTAGCATTGCTTTTTAATGTGTCCCTTCTTGCCACAATAATGGCATTCCAAATCCTTTTTGGAGCGAGACTTGCTCCTTCCCCTTTCTTGGCTTTTCCCCCTTTGCTGGGATCTCCCACGTGCATTCATTGCATTGGACTTTCCAACAGAGTTGTTTTTCCTGTTCATCTCCTCTTGAAGGAGAGCACCATAGCATGCGAATTGCTAGTGGCTGTCCTGAATGTGTCCCAACTCTCTGGCAAAGTGCATAACAGAAAAGTGGCTTTGAACTCATCGTCCATTGCCAACTTTTGATTAATGACCTAGCTGACAATACCATTAAACTCATTTAGATGGGCTGTCATAGACGCCCCTTCCTTCATCTGAAGACCTATGAGTTTCTTCAACCAATACACTTTGCTTGAGGCACTTTGCTGGGCATACAAGTCCTGCAATCTCTGCCACATTCCCCAAGCTGTCTTCTCTTCACGAATGCTGAAAAGTAATGAGTCTGACACAGACAACATGATAGTAGATCTTGCCAGCTCATCCATATCTTCCCACTCTTTAGCAGTAAGAGAAGCGGGCATTACACCCCTTTCTTTGATAGGCTTGTGCTGCTTTTTCTGGAGCAACACATTGTAGCACTGGGTTTGCCAAATATCATAATTATGCGAGCCTTCAAGCTTCTTGATATGAAGCAATGAAGAGCTCTCACCTGTGGTTGCCATAGCAAAATGCAACCTGTCAATGCCTGACTCCCTGCAAAATGTGCAAACACTGCACCAAAAGCACACAAAGTGCTCACAGTTGTTCTCCCAAGCTTTATCTCCCACTGCGGAAGCAAAAATGCAACTTTTCTCCCACTTTATGTGATGAAATCACCAAAATCTGGTTGCTGCAGATTTTGGACAGCACCTTAAATGTGCTCTATTGCCCTTCCAAAGTACTGTACAGCAGTACCAAGTGCTCACCAATGATGTACCAAACCTGTACCGGCAAGTACAGCAGCTGAAATTGAACCTTTTGGTCACTCAAAACAGTGTACAGCCATGCCAAAACTTGCACAAAGCTGTGCCAAATCTGTACCAGCAGGTACAGTAGCAATAAATGCTCTCCTGGCTGTCCAAATGAGTAAAAATCAGACTTTTACAGTCCCGAACACTGCATAAAACAGTCCCGAACAGAAATTGGGCAAAAGCCCCTTGACTGCAAGCTGATTTTTGAGGATTCAAGGCATAAATGTCTTGCCTGCTGCTTTGCCAAGCTCAACAAGCATACAAACTTGAAAAGCCCCTTGAATTAAGATCAATTTCTGATCATACATGGTACATTGACGCACATGAAGGCATCCAGAGTGTTCACGTTGCTTCCCCCTGGCCACATATACATCAAATACATGAAACCCCCTCGATTTACAGGCACATTGAGTGCTTGTAAGGCATCAACACATTGTCCACAGCATCAAATACGATTGCCTGCATGCAAATCAACCAAATCGGCACAAAAGCCCCTTGATTTGCACTGCAATTTACTGCAATTTGCTGCAATTTTGCCCAAATGTGCGATTTTCCACATCATACAGCATATATGAGTGCTTAATTGCACAATTACATCAAAAGCCCCAAATTTCGACATCCAATTTCCTGCAAATTGATCCTGATTGTGACCAATGTCACCCAATTTTGCCAATTTTGCTCAAAATTGAGCAATTCGACACCTGTATCTGCTCAATTGTTGATTGTACCTGCTCAATTGCAAGTCCCAAAAAAAAAATGAGTAAAATACCTTGTAATTTTTTGATTTTTCTCTGATTTGCAGGCGGGTTTTGTTGTTGCAGGAAAATCGTGCTGACGATGACGTCTCCGGCACGACTGCACGTGCGTGTGTCCTTCGTTGATGGAGATGGTGAAGAGGTCGAGAGATAAAGACTATTCTCCTCTCCTCTTCGTCGAACTCGCAGCTGGCCCTGAGATGTTCGCCAAGAACCGCAAGTTGGAGCCCTACTTGACAGGCGAGTTCCGTGCAGGTGGTTCCATTGCCACTGCGTACTGGCGCTGCTGTATGTTTACGTTGCCGCTTGGTTTACGCCTTCGCTGTCTCCGCCTACTGCTGACGCACGCGCTACCTTTTGCCACGTACGCATTCGCCTAGCACAGCATACACGCCTGAAGTCGACGGGCTCCCTTCGCTAATGGCCAGGCGTCGAGCGAGAGCCTTCGCTTATGTTTCGCCTAGCGCCAGCCGACGACTTGCAGTTGACGGCTCTATCCGCCTTGTGGCCAGCGTTACACGGCGCCACAGGGAAGCGATGCACGTGTCCTTCTTAGGCTCCGGAACGAGCTGCAGCTACCGACTGAAACGGAGCCTGTCACGCACGGCACTTGACTCTTTCTGCTGCCCACGAAAAGCTCCACGTAACCAGTTGATGCAAGAGAGCCTCTCTGATCATCGACTCTTAGCTCTGATACCAGTTGTGTGAGAGAAACAGGAATTAGGGTTAGGTCATGTGGGAGACATACACAGAGAAGAACAAGGGAGAGAGAGAGAGAGAGAGAGAGTTGTGGGGATAAGTCAACTCATGAGGCATGAGTGTGTGACTCCCCTATCACACATGTATATTGCACTAGTACACATAGTGCACTTAGTACATTAAAAGTACTAAGTGTACTATGTACTATAACTTATGGGCTTGTACACACTATAAGGGTGGGCATAACGCCTTTACCCCAACACTGCGTCCACTGTGAGGCCTGGCGATGATAGTAGAACTCATGTCTCTGCTCCTCTGCCTCTCTAACCTCCTGGCGTGCCTGGCTCAGCTGGGACGCCACCCACTCACATGTAGGTTGCTGCTCCTGAAGGCGTTGGAGCGAAGCGAGGCTACGTCTCAAGCGGCGCTCCCGCTCTCGTGTCTCTCCCAGCCGTGTCAAGGCTACAGCGTGCAAAAAAGAGCTGAGCTCGATGAGTCCCTGGGCACACTGGCCTGCTGCATCCAGGTCAGAGCTCTGGCTATCATGCCATATCCTCTCAATGTCCTCAGAAAGACTGGAATCTGTAAGTATCCTCTCTGGGATCCTCAACTGCAAGTTGGTCTCCTGTGTCCCCTCCTCAAGTGTCAAAATAGCTGGCGCATGGTGTGAAAAAGAAGTGCCAGCGAGAATGCCAACGGAGTCCCCACGCTCCCCGAACCTGTCGCCCACATAGAAGCGATCAATCTGTGATAGATTAGTCCCTCCTTGCCGGCGATCCGACCGAGAAAAACTAAGACTGTCCTGAGAGCGGGAGAAAGCCCATGCTGCCATGCATCAGTGATCCGCAGTGTCATGCAAAATCGCTCCCAAGCTGCAAGCTCCGTGCCGTGCACTGTAACATGACTGCCTCCCACCCTATCGGCCGGGTCCTCAAGCATGTTGAAGTCTCCTCCGACACACCAATGTGCGACCTCGGGCAATGCATCTGTAACAAGGGTCCAGAACTCTGCTCTGGCACTAGCATGGTTGGGCGCATAGACATTGAGCATGCCAAAGAGCTCATCGTGCATTCTCAGAATAACATACTGTGCTCTACCAGGCACAATGACCCCGCGATCCACAATGGCTTGCCGCCATACATCCGCAATGACCATACATACTCCTCCCTGCCCACCCAAGGGGCCAAACCTTGCAGACCAAAATGTGTCCCATCTACCAGGCATCACGGAACCATATCTCCGAATCCTGCTCTCACTCAAATGGTGCTCTTGCATCATCAGAATATCAATACTGCCCCCAACCAGGCATCTCTGAAGCTCCTGCCTCAAGCAACCACGATAGCGTACATAGTGTGCGCTGCCAAGGCCCTGCACATTCCATGAGATGATCCTCATGGATGACCTGCTGAGGTGGAGGCTGTCTCAGCCATATGGCGGGCCTTCGCAAGTGGCTTGGATGGAGAATAGTCCCCATCCGAGCGGCTACGAATCTGCCCACCCGGTGTGCTGCAAGAATCTCGGATCAGGCGCCAATGGCTGTGTCCCATGGCGACTGGCTCCTGCTCAGAGAGAGCAACCTCGTGTATACATACATATCCAGGGTCGCGTGCTAGGTCTGCCACTATGCGAACCACTAAGTGGCGAACCCCGGAGGCATCCGCACTCCCGGAATCAAAGAAGTGAGCCAGCTCCCAGAGTCGGCCTATCACATCTGTCACCTCCAGATCGCTCACATGGTGAGAAAACTCAACTGCCTGAGTCTTCAGTATGCTAAGAGCGAGATCCAGAGTCCACTCCCGGGGCGCTAGTGCCACAGAGAGGGAAGGAGAAGGCCACCGCCGAATCAAGTGCCTCCTCCCCTCGGGCCGGAGGTATCACCACATGAACTCTGATGGGTGCTGGCTCATGGGGGCCCTCCGCTCCAAAAAGCCGTGTGAAGGAGTAGTCAAAAGCCTCCGAGCGCTGTCTAGTGTCGAGCCTACTCAGCCGGCTTCGGATAGAGGATATCCGTGAAGCCCGAATCGGCATGGTAGGTCTCCTCTGCGGTGCTCGAGCAAGGTCGGTGCTCAGTGCCCGCCGGACAGCAGGTGATCGCCAGGGTACTGCCTGGGCCTCCCGAGGAACTGAGGCGAGCGAAGGGGGAGGGGGGGGGGGAGGAGCCGCTGACAAAACGGGAGCGGGAACGGGAGGAGGTGAAGGTGGAAGCGAGGCGGGAGGGGGGGGGGTGGGGGCGAAGGAGGGGGTGCCGGCATCTCCAGATCCTTAGTCTGTGCTGGGGTCTCCTCCTGGAGGGGAGCAAAGCTGTTCCTCACTGGAACCCAGCGATGCTGAGACTGTGACTGCTGCTGCATCGGCCTCTGGGCCTGCTGCTGTGGCTGTCTCCCTCTACGGCACCCTTGTCTAGGCTGCCAATCCGAGGTCTCTTTGGGCTGAGCAGGTGTCCCGGAGGTTGCCTGCCGAGCCGCATCTATGGGCGGGCCATCGGGGGCCTGCTGCTGCGGTGAAGGTTAGGGTCTCCTGCGAGGGCAGGCCTTGGCCAGGTGGCCGACCTGCCTGCATATAAAACACTGGTTCGGGAGCCCCGAGAACTCCACTCTCTGATCTATCCATCCCCCCCCTATCCTAGGTAGCTGAATGACCTTCGGAAGAGAGGAGATGTTAGGAACCAAAACTCTGACCGAAGGCAGGCCAACTGCTCTAGCCACCACTGAAGCTGCTGTGGGGCCAGTCTCAAGCACCGAGCCCACCAATGCTCCTATCCTAGAAAGGAGCGGAAGGTACTCGCGGCGGAGTCCAGGAAAGCAAACTGTGACATGGAATAGGCGCTCTCCCTACTCGGCCGCCGCTGCTGGGTCGAAGCCATGCTGCCAAGGTCTGAAGAAGGCCCGAGCGCCCCCGATGTCAAGGGACTCATGGCTAGGACCTGGGCCACACTCTGGGCTGTCTCGAACTCAATCTGGTAGTGTCCGCGGCCCAGTAGCTGAACGTCCAAGATCTTGCCCACATCTGCAAGAAGGTGGGCCTGGAGAAGATCCCGGATCTCCCCTCTGCTGGGGCGAGTGCCGACTATACGGCAGATGGTGGAATGTGCCTGGAGGCGTTCCAGGCGAGGCTCGCTTCCTCTTCTGGCGAAAGAGAAAGCCTGATGGGGGTATCGTCAGGGGCGGGCGAGGGGGCTGCGGAAGAGTCCCTCTGAGGTGGGGCGGGAGGAGCCTCCATCAGTGTCTGAAGCTTTGTCGAAGGCGAAGCGTAAACGGAAAGCCCTACAGGAACCGAGCTGCACAAAAGGCGGAGCGGGGAGGGGCTGAGGGGGAAAGGCGGAAGACGGAGGAGGAGGGGGAGAACAAAGGGGGGGCGGAAAGAAAAAGAGGGGAGGGGGTTAAAACAAAGGCGGCGAAAGGGCAAGGGGCGGATGAAACACGAAAAAAAGGGGGGGGAGAGGGCGAAGGCAGGCGGAGGGGGCGGGGCACGGAGAAAGGGGAGAGAGCAGGGGCGCGAAGGAGACGGAGCAGGGGGGGTGGGCGCGAAAGAGCAGAGGCGGGGGGGGGGGTGGCGCGAATGAGCAGAGGCCGGGGGGGGCGGGGGGGGCGAATGAGCAGAGGCGGGGGGAGAAGACGCGAAGGCAGATAGGAGGCGGGGAGGGGGGAGGGCGTGCAGGCTACAGCGCGAGCGGGGGGGGGAGCGGAAGCTTCAGCGATTATCTGTCGAGCTTTATGTTTTATGCAAAGTGATGATGGATATGTGTTAAGGGTGTGGCCATGTTTAAATGTTCTAATATGCATTGATGGTATCAACAAGTGTGTCAAAGGCCCTAGTCCCCCGGGCACCCGCCGCGAGTTACAGATGTTGTCCTCAGAACTGTCCATGTTAAATAGGACTACAAACTGGCAGCCCTTGGCAGAGCCATAAGTTCGGATCAGACTTTTCTGTGTAGCATCACTCTTACCCTCCTACTTAGCATCAAATACCATGGATGGCATAGGATGCATAGAAGGTAAACACTGAACTGTGTTGGTGGTAGTAGGCGGTAGGAGATGCTATGGAAACTGTGGAAGAAGGTGCTTGGAGGCTTGATCCGTTGCTATTTTTGACAATCCTTCTTACGATGTCCAATGGTATGACAAAAAAAACATCGATTTTCTAACTGGTATTTCTGTTGCTCCCCTAGAGGAAGATAGCCTCAAGTGATGCCTGCTTTAGCCTTTTCATTATGAGTTTTTTAAGGTTTGAATTCCTTATCCTTTTGCCAATTGGTATGACAAAAAATACATTGGTTTCTAACTGGTATTTCTGTTGCTCCTCTAGAGGAAGATAGCCTCCAGTGATGCCTGCTTTAGCCTTTTCATTAGGAGTTTTCTTAGGTTTGAATTTCTTATCCTTCTTACTCCATGAACTAGAGCTAGAACTGCCGTCCTTCTTAGCGTCTTTAGAAGATGAATTACCTTTCCTTGGTTGCGAAGCAGATTGCTGCTGCTAGGGTTTGGTACTAGACTGCGGTTGCTTGGGCTTCCCTCCGTTCATCTTCATTTCTTCATTTTGAGCAAGAGTCAAAGGCTGGTTATATGTGTTGGGTTCAAAGTTACGAACTGTGAACTGGCTGTTAGGATCTAATCCATGAATAAATTGATCCATCTTAGCCTGCTCAGATAACCCTAACTGCTGTGCTAAAGTGATAACCTTTCCGAAAAACTAAAGCACGGGTGACATGTTTTGATTGAGTCCATAGAACTTATGTGCCAGGTTGGTCAAATACTTGGGAGAGAGAACTCTGGTCTTTAGGTCATTGACCAAAGTATCCCAACGAAAAGCGTGACACCTCTGGTTTGGTTTGTATGTAAACTAGACCAATGCTGCCACCAAGTAATTGCCTCATTAGTAAGGAGGGGAGCCGCTACGTGGACTTTATCTTGAGGATCTGTTAGCTTTGCCAAAGGAAATATGCATTAAACTGATGAATAAATTGATTGATAGCTAAATGACCACACTTACCATCATACTTACTAAAATTTGGTTGAGTTCGCATGACGGTTGTTGATGTCGCGGGAGACCTATGGGTGGGGAAACTTGAAAGAGGGTGTGCTGAAATTGCAGATGCATGGCCTCCTTTTCCCGCTTGTGTTCGAGTATCATTTGCTCTTGATCGACCTCTCGTTGATGCTCCTGAGCTGCAAGTTCAGCCTGATGCCAATCTTCTTCAAGCCTGCGTTGGGCTTCCTCATAGTCCCGCCTATCTGCTTTTTCTTCTTGTTTTCTTGCTTCTGCTTCAGCTTTGTCTTCTCGTCGTGTGGCCTCATCCTCTCGTCTTTGTTGCTCCATCTGAAAGAAGAGAGAGATGTTGGTGGAGTGGGTTTTGCTGCGGTTGCCTCCAAGAGTTGGAGATGCTCCATGAGAAGTTGGTTTTGTGCTCAGAGTAGAGCTATGGTGTTTGCTATTGGTGGAAGAGCATGGTCTCCTTCGAGGAAGACCTTCATGCTGATGTGTACATTTTACTGAAGTCGGTGGTCGTGCCGGAGTGAAGTATATGACCATCCAAGGATGCTCTCATGCTAGGATGCGGTGTGTGTGGACAAGCTGAATCTGATACCAATGTAACATGCAACGGAATTATGCGTAGATGTAGAATCCTGTCACACAAAGTCTCACACCGCCTTCTTTATCTTGAGTTTCGCGAGTCTTTAGCAATCCACTTTATTTCTTCACACGTAGAGAGAGAGAGAGAGAGAGAGAGAGAGAGAGAGAGAGAGATGGAGATGGACACCTTATTGGGTCCCGAATCACCCACTAAAGGGCCCCCTCCTATTGCTAGGAGTATTTGCTTTATTACTTTGAAGAGAATGACTAACTTGGGATTGTAGATAAGCCAAACACAAGGCCTTTGGAAGACCAAGAGTCGTGCTGAAGTGGACACGGCTGTAGAAGCACCAATGATGTCCAATCTCAAGGCCAGTGCACTCTTCCAAGGGGCTGTAGGAATGTTGCAAATTGTGGCTGAGAGATGGGCTTTTTTGGGACTGTTCTAGGCTGTGAGTATACAATATGAATGAATGTACATGCTGCGTTGAGCAAACGATGAGTGTATGAATGCTGAAATCTGTTGTAGGGCTGAGAAACGCAAGGTTGCTGAAACAATTCTATTCTGCGTTTTACTGAAGGCTGGCTGCCCATAGGCTGCAAAACGATGATGCTAGATGCTGAATCGATGATGATCCGATTGGTGAATGCTGAGATGCAACGATGACTGTTTATATGGGCTTATGGTGCTGGTCGGCTGGCTACAGAGCTGGCCGGCTGTAGCATAAAATGCTACAGGAGTTGCTCATGAGATAAATGCTGAAATAATACGATAAAAATGCTAAAATAATGCTCATAAATATGGTAAAAATGCTGAATAATGTTCTAAGGCTTTTGCAATGGTTTCCATGGACATGGGGATGAATGCATGCAAATGCAGACCGTGATCTGATGCAAACCCTAAGGCTTCTGCTAACTCTACATGCATGAATGATTCTCTCCAAGTGGGTTAAGGGAATTGACTGACTGACTCACACTCTAAGATTGAGGAATGACCTACGTAGCTCGTGCCTTACATATCCTAGACTGAGGATTACAATGGGGCCACGACATATGACATTTTCATATCCTAAAGGGTCGTATTGTTGTACAATGATGCACTGATGATGAGCCATCTTGTCACCATGCACTATAGTGCAGAGTGCATGTGACAGCCCAAAACTTAATAAAGTGTGTACACATTCACTTGTAAATTAATGCTAGCTCCTAAGGCTAGGTTTTGATCAATACTTACCACGTGTTAAATGCTACATAACCATTGTTAAAATAATGCTTCTTCAATATGCTGTCGTGGAGGTCCTGTCGGCTTGTTTCTACAGCCGACCTAGTTCATACACAAGTATATAAGAGTTGCTCTCTTTTATTCATTGTATCATCCAATAGTGCCCTATTTGCTGGCTCTTGTACTCTGCAACCTCAAGCTAATAAAGGTCTTGTTCTTGCTTGCAATCTTTCTCTCTCTCATGTTTATTTGCTTCCGCTTGTGCACACTCTTTCATGGTATCATACGCTTAGGCTTAGGCTGTTGCACAAATCTACTTCTCTCCTTCTTCAACTATGCCTTGCGTTTTTTGCTTCCCTAGATTCTCTAGGCTGTAGATACTTCAACAGTGGCTGCGTTTTCTTCCTTAGCTGCGTTTTTTGATCTACAAGCCCTCCTACTGGTGTCGGCCAGCCCCCAGGCTGCGTTTTCTTCTACAGGGGCAATTGCTAGACAAGTGGCACATCAGCTCTTCTCCCTCCAAGATCCCCTCCCCCTTCCGGTAGGAGGTTCCCAATGGTGTGTTTTCGGTTTCTTTTGTTGTTGTCCAGCCTGCATCTTCAGAGGGGGCTACTAGTCCCTAGTTGGATCCTGTGGAAAGGTGCTTGAGAGAGCACGTGGACCTCTTAGCTACAGAGATTGTTTGAAACATAGCTTCTTTGAGGCAGATATGGGTCCCCCTGCACGAACAAGGAGGACAAGCTCAGTGGTTCAAACTATGATCACTGGAAGCTACAAATGAAGGTCTGGTTCACACACAAGGGACTCTGGGAGATTGTTCAGGGCCACGAACGAAAGCCCGAACGCCCTACCAGCTCTAGGAAGTGGACTCAGGACAAGGAGGATGCCTTTCTCGCAAAACTTTCAGCTTGGGAGAATCAAGACTCAAAAACTCACTCTGCACTTGTACGAGCCATCTCACTAGAGGTCTCCCCGGCCGTGCAAACATTGGATTGTGCTGCTTCTGTCTGGAGAAAGCTAATAGATCTATATGCAGGACTCTACAATGCGGTCTGTCAACCTATTGGGTCAGCTCTTTTCTCTGGAGTTTACAGCAGGGACTTCCATGCAGTCATTTGTGATGAAGGTTAAGGTAATCCATGATCAATTAGTGGCAATGGGTACTGCCCTGACCTCTTCTCAGTTAGCTGCTCTCCTCCTCATCAGGATTCCTACAGATTATGACATGGTTTCTCGAGCTTTGCGGGTTTAGATCACAACACGTTCCCTCGAGTTTGATGATTTGTGTACTCTCCTCTTGGAAGAGGAATCCATCCTAGTTTCACAAGGGAAGTTGAAAGTTTCATCGTCTCTATTGGACTTGCGAGACGATGCAGAAGAAAGTTCGGAGCCGGTGTTACAAGTGTGGGAAGAAAGGCCACCTGTCAAAGGATTGTCAGTCAAAGGACAAAGGCAAAGCCAAGGACAAGGGCAAGTCTTCAAAGAAGGGCAAAGACAAGTCACAGGACATTGACACAGACTCGTCCAGCTCTCCCAAGGCCTTACAGATTGGAGAGAACATGACTGGTGTCCTGCTCTGATCCTAAGGGCATCCCCCCGCGTGCTGTCTTCCAGAAACGGCTTGTGGGCGGGAGGGGGGGCGTTCAAAAGCTCTCTTATATTAAATATGGAGCATGGGACCCGTGTTGGAGTTCCAAGTATAAAGACAGACAAGTTCACTTGATGGTCCGGATGAGTTCCAGGATCAACCAAGTTTCCTTCATGGTTCGGATGAGTTCCAGAACTATTGGTTAGCAGAGACTATGGACAGGATGTGTTCCATGTTCATTTGTTCGAGGTTATTAGATGTGATGTGTTCCCAGTTCTACCTGGAGTTTGGAGCCAAGCAGATTTTCTTTTGCTCTTTACAGTGGCATTATGTTTTCTGACGAAAACAAGCTGACATGTGCATTTTCCGAGGTGTACTCAGTATTGGCCATGCTGAGGTGTCCATGGTCGTACCTTCGTCATCAGTTTTCTTCTGGCATTTTTTGCACACTTCAAGATGAAGAGGGGGTGTTAAAATAATGCATTTTCAATATGCTGTTGTGGAGGTCTTGTCGGCCTGTTTCTACAGCCGACCTGGTTCATACACAAGTATATAAGAGTTGCTCTCTTTTATTCATTGTATCATCCAATAGTGCCCTGTTTGCTGGCTCTTGTACTCTGTAACCTCAAGCTAATAAAGGTCTTGTTCTTGCTTGCAATCTTTCTCTCTCTCATGTTTATTTGCTTCCACTTGTGCACACTCTTTCAACCATGTCAGCAGACAATTTTACACGCACGGGTGGGCGTCCCCTTTCCTAACACTACACATTGGTCAGGCAAGCATGAAAACAACATGCAAATTCAATTTGTAGGCAAGCACATAAAGATGCTATGCAATGCAGCATTGGTATGGACAATCTCTGTTCATGAGACTTAACATGAAAATAGACATGTTGCAGGCAAGTACGCGAGATACTAGACCCAACCGAACACCAATCCTCCAGGCATTTTTGTGCATGTACACACAGAAACAAGTCCCAAAATGGAAAGCCAAATCCGTAGTATCACATGAGTGGCATCAATCTCCGGTATATGCAACTGCCATGGATGCCAGTCCAATGTGTATACATAAAGAGAAAGCATGGATGGACCAGTTGGGTGGCCAATGCTAACACCCCCCCCCTCCTCCCCGCGACTTCTAAACAGTTGTCAGCAATTGAAAAGCATGTAAATATGTTTGAAGCAAGTGCGGGCAATCTCTAAAGAACTTTTCATTTACCCATTTAGCATTAATGGAAAGATAGTTCTTGAACTTCACAAGGTAACACTTGACAACTTTGTCAACAGCAAGCTTGCATTCCTTGTGATACACATTCTGTTCTGGCTGCAAAATCTCCTCAAGCTCATCCACTTTTGGTGGATCCTCAATGACCGGTTTCTTGGGCTTTGGCCCTACACACTTGCGAAGGAGACTCACATGAAAAGCATTGTGTATATGCCAATGACTAGGCAATGCCTACTTGAAAGCCACTTTATTGATCTTCTTGATCACTCGAAAAGGCACATAGAACTTGGCTGCAAGTTTAGGGTATGCACTGCCTCTTGCAAAGTCTCGCTTTCTCGAATTTCAGCAATACCCAATCATTCTCTTTAACATCAAATTGCCTTCTATGCTTATCGGTAGCCTTTTTATGTTTGTCTTGTGACCTTGCAATGGCTATCTGGACTTGAGCAAAGGCAATATTCAAGTCTCTTACATGCTCATCAGCTGCAAATATCTCATCCTTTGTGGGAAGGATAGGTGGCAAAACCACCTTACCATAGACAATCTCAAACGTGGCCTTTCCCGTAAATGCATGCAGAGGTGGTTGTTTGCAAATTTCAGAAGCGATAAGTACTTCTCCCAAGAAGACTTTTGATCCGCCACATGACATTTCAAGAGGTTCAACGCAGTTGAATTTGTAGCGTCACTTTGCTCATCCGTTTGAGGGTGATAAGCTAATGAGAAGTCCAATTTGGTGCCCATATTATTAAATAAGGCC
Organism: Cibotium barometz; assembly: GCF_041138505.1. Taxonomy (NCBI): domain Eukaryota; kingdom Viridiplantae; phylum Streptophyta; class Polypodiopsida; order Cyatheales; family Cibotiaceae; genus Cibotium; species Cibotium barometz. The sequence goes on along the minus strand of NC_141071.1, from coordinate 41,838,405 downwards.
CGCCAAAAGAGACTTGTTGTCTTGGTCTCCATCCACTACAATGGACTTTAGCATTCCATGATGCTTGAACACTTGTGCAAGATTTATCTTAACCATATGCTCGGCTTTGGTGGTCTTCTTGACCGGCAAGAAATGAGCTTGCTTGCTAAACCTGTCCACAATTGTTCAAATAGCATCATTGCCTTGTTGGGCCTGTGGTAAGTCCATAATGAAATCCATTGTAATACTTTTCCATGGCTGCGTGGGAATAGGCAATGGTTGAAGCAACCCTAGTGCCTTTTGCGTATTAAATTTCACCTTTGGTGATACATGCACGTAATGTGTCTCTATGTCCTTCCGTATAATTGGCCAAAAGAAATAGCCCTCAATCATGTGTGTAGTAGGCATTATGCCTCTATTACTAGCATATGGAGGAGCATGGCACTCATCCAAAACCTTTTGCCTCATGTTAAACACCACACATAGGCAATTATCTTTCATAAGATAACCCTCTTTGATCACATATGAGGCATGTGCACGACCAGCCATTAAATCAGCGCAAATAGTGGTAAAATCAGCATCCGTATGATACAAATCATGCATGGCAGACAAGTCTATATGAGAGGCAACTGAGATAGCTGCCACATAGCTTTTGTGACAATGCATTTGCCACTACATTCTTCTTTCTTGGGGTGTGCAAGATAAGATCTAAAAATGAAACATAGGAAATTGGCCATCCTCATATGCTTCTTCGATAGTTTAGTTTGCATAAGAAGATACCTCGAACTTTGGTGATCTGTCTTCACAGTGAAATCAGTCCCAAGAATGTAACATGCGGACGCTTCGGGGGAGATTGGTAACTTCAATGCTCAGAAATGAGCACACTTTTCGCGATGAAAATAACGCACAAAACTCAATATAGATGTGCAAAAAATAGAGAGAGAGAGAGAGAGAGGGAGGAGAGGACACAGTATTGGGTCCCGAATACCCTGTGTAGGGCCCCCACCACGGATGGTGTATTTGCTTTTATTAGAATGATGCAAATCTGAAAATAAAAGACTGAACCTGAACCTTCTTGGCTGAGGAGAATCCTCTGCCCTTGACCTTGGATCCTTCACCCCTGTGTTAGCTTCTCCTTGGCTGTTCTGGCCCTTGAGTTAGCTTCAACACCTTGATCAAATATGAGATGAATGACTTGATTTATGGCTGGGATTTATATACTCATTCATGCTACTGGTCGGTTGTCTTATAGGAGTCAGGTGGCAGTTTTATTCTCCACGACTGGTTTAAAACAACATTTTATACTAATAATCAGTGTTTTTTTATGACAGCTGTCCACTTAAGCGCATACTGTCCAGGTTGCTGGGCAGCCCTTATGTCCTGGCTGCCTACAGTCTTGGCTGTCCATGGGCTAGCTGACTGGCTGGGCTGGCCTTCAAAGCATGTTGGTTGGCTGGCCAGGCTCTTTTATGGCCTAGGCGACAGAACCACAGCATCCTTGCCTGGTGGAAAGAGGGGTGAGGCCACTTGTCTCACTTTGATCCGCATTCTAACAAGTGTCAGGCCACTTACCTCACTTTGGTTCTCTTTCTTGCCACATGTCCCAATCTAAGAGATGGGTTCTCCCATAATCTTTACCTCTAAAACTATCCCAATTGGTAGACATTCTGTCATAGGCACTTTGCTAACTCTTGGTATCTGCTCAATTCCGGATGTAATGACGCGAACAGAATTTTCATCGGAGTCGGGCTAAAAATAGCAACTCTCCTAAATTTTAGGAGTGTGGTCCTTTGTATTCCACGATAATCTCCCATTCCCAAAGCTTGTACTTTCCAAATATTTAGACATCCTGGAGTCCACTAGGCCCCTTTCATATTGGGTAATGTCCAGGCTGGTGACAGTCGGCCTTTGTAGAAAAGCCAACCATCACGTATCAAAAAGTGGCATGGTCCTGTGGCATCCAATGCCTGTTCCCATTGTGTATCGAATTCCTCAGAATCCGTGTATGTGTGCTTCATGTCTAGTCCCGTACCACCAAGGTCGAGTCTAGTGGTCTGAATCAAAGTCACTTGTCCTCCTGCTCAAAGCATCGGCCACTAGATTAGCCTTTCTTGGAAGGTACTCAATCATACCACCAAATTGCTGGAATATCTGGCTCCAGTGGTGTTGTCGGGCACTCCACTGTGCACCTAGCGTAATGCCTGATGGTCAGTGCGAACCTCAAAGTCACGGCCATAAAGAAATTGTTTCCATTGTTTCAAGGCCTGTATAACTGCGAGGAGTTCCCGATCTTAGACTGAGTAATTCTTTTCTGCAGGGAGAGGGTGTTGGAGTTATTTATTTCATCTCATTGGTGTGCTCCTTGTTCCGCCGACTTTTACTTTGTCTCTCCCCTCGCCTATTTGGGGGAGGGGGGGTGTGGGTGTTGAGCTTTCTCTTTATCATCGTGTAATACTTTCTTGAGCGCTGGCTATGGAGGCACACGTGTAGTGGAGGAGAGCGATTGTGCCCATATCAGGGTTGTATTGCCTGTTGCCTTGTTGATGCTATTGTACTCTGTGCATGTCTAATGGAATCCGTTCCTGTATCTCGCGTTCTTGTGTTTCTTGGTGTGTTTGATCTTGAAGCATTGTTGTCGTGTTTGGCTTCTGCTCTCTACGCTATTCTAACACACACAATCTATGGAGCTAACCCCTCGGTAGGGGGAGGGGGGGGGCATCAAGGATATCAAGCATGGGCTTAGTCTATAGAAGGCTCTGGCTTTGTGCCTCTCCAAGATCTCCTCAGGATGTGGCTGATGTTTGTGTTGCTGGTGAGGTCCAAGGAGTCTGGGATGTTGGGCTTGCTATAGTGCCGTGGCCCAGTTTAGAGTCACACCAGAGTGGGGTTTGGTGGGGGATCGGGCACTCCAGAATGTGTGGCTTGATGAGGTTGTGGGTATGTCATCCATGGCTGGTGTGGCGTCCTCTCGTGGTCGAAAGAACTAAGTGATGGTTGCTTGGGGCTAGGGTGAATGTCCATTTTCTCCCACAGGGTCTCGACTCCCTAATCAGGGAGTCTTTGTAGCGATGAAGCTCTAGACGGTTTCAAACTATCCACAAATCGCTCAACTTGCTCTGATTGCCGGACGGTCCTTGGGAGCATCAGAAAAAGCTTCCAGAAATGAATGACATAGTGGGTTATTGATTCACCATGTTTCTGCATATAAGACTAACACTGTTTCTTCAATTCACGTTGGTGATCGACGCGAGTAAATTGCTTCAAGGTTGCCTTGTGGCAGTCATCCCAGCAAGTTACGGAGTGTGCCGAAGTTGGTCGTTCCACTACAAGTGAGCGGCACCTGTCAAAGCCATACGCACCAAATGGAGTTGAAAAATATTTGAACTGGTTGCTGTTGTCAATGTGGCAACCATCTCGCGGGTCCAATTGACCCTGAGAGTTTTTCTTTTGGTCCTTGTGAAGAAACAACACTTTTCTAGCCCTAAAAAGGGAGTTTCTGGTTATTTTATATTTTATTTTTTTGGGGTTTTTGTCTTGGCTGCTTGCCTACACCTCTATGGTGACTGACCAACACCCCCCTTTATGAAGGAACTCAGCTGTTAGGGTTAGGGTTTGGAAGGTACTTCAGCAAAAACGTAAGAGACGGAGAGAGGAACACGAATGCTCTTGTATTGAGAGTGATAAAAGTGAAGTACAATAGCCACATAAAGAAGTGACCTAAAAGATGTGTTCACATGGTCCGGCCATAAAGTGTGCCAGGTGGACCAAATCACTTATAAACTATTATAAGTGAAACTAAGCTAAAACTGGGGGAAAAAACCTCCACTAACTGAAGTAAAAAGTGCCCCAGTAACCTACTGATGATCACTAGCACTCCTCTGGGTGCATACACAGCATAAAACCCAACAAACCCCCCTGGAGTGATATGTGATCACTGTACATCATCCACCAAAAGGAAACAAATTCAAAGCAGTGCGGAATGCTTCGAATTTCGGACGTGGTAATGCCTTGGTGAAGATATCTGCCACATTCTGATCTGTAGGACAATAGATCAGATTGATATCACCTGCCTGGAGTCTCTCCCGAACAAAATGATAGTGAATCTCAACGTGTTTCATGCGAGCATGAAACACAGGATTCCTGGCCACAGCAATGGCACTCTGACTATCAGTATAGATAGGTGTAGGCTCCTCCACTGAAATATCCATATCAGTCATGAGACGACGCAGCCAGACACACTCAACGGTAGTAGTGTAGGCTGCTCTGTACTCTGCCTCACAAGACGAAGTGGCCACTGTGGTCTGTTTCTTGCTTAGCCAAGAAATACATGAAGAGCCAAGAAAGAAACAATTTCCACTAGTGGAATGTCTGGTATCAAAATCACCAGCCCAATCTGAATCGCTGTAAGCATATAACTGCATGTCACCCCCCTCAGGATAAAGCAATCCAAGAGACAAGGTACCCTGCAAATACCGAAACACACGCTTCACAGCTTGCCAATGTGACAATCGAGGGCTGTGCATGAATCTGCTCAATTGAGATACGGCATACTGAATATCTGGCCGTGTAGTACACAAGTAAATAAGGCACCCAACAGCCTGAGCATATGTAGTGGCATCAAAAGAAATATTGTCATCTTGTAGTGACAGTTTCATCCCAGGCTCCATAGGAGTGCTAATAGGCTTGCAATCCTGAAATTTAAACTTCTCCAGAAGTTTAGCAACATACCAAGATTGCGACAACCCAATGCCTCTGTTATCTTGCACAAACTGTATGCCCAAATATTAGTGTACGAGCCCCAAATCAGACATGTCAAATGTCTGTTGCAGTATCTCTTTAAAAGCTGCAATTTTGTCATCATTTGATCCCATGAGCAAAAGATCATCTACATAAAGACTGATGACCAGCAGATCTTTCTCTTCTTTCTTTACATACAAAGTGGCTTCTGATGGACTGTCCACAAAGCCTTGAGTGAGTAGGAAAGCATCTATCTTTGCATACCAAGCTCGTGGAGCTTGTTTCAAACCATACAAGGCCTTTTTTAGCCTGCATACTTTCCCTTCATGATCATGTTCTGCAAAACCTATGGGCTGATATACATAAACTTCCTCCTCGAGGTCCCCATGTAGGAAAGCAGTCTTGATGTCCAACTGGTGATCAACCCAACCACGATGTGCAGCCAATGCAATGACACACCTAAGTGTCGACATACGGGATGTAGGAGCAAATGTCTCCTCATAATCAATGCCCTTCTTCTGTGCATAGCCCTTTGCAACTAGACGGGCTTTGTACCTGTCAATGGATCCATCTGCATGTCTTTTCAACTTATAGACCCACTTAGTACCAATGGCTTTCTTGCCTTTGGGCAGATCAACCAAATCCCATGTTTGATTCCTTTTAATAGAATCAAGCTCATCCTGCATGGCTTTATTCCAATGCACATTGTCTCGTGCATCCACAAATGAATCAGGCTCATCATCATCCTGTAAACTGGCTGCCATAACCATATTCAAATCCATGATGTGTGCATGCTCATTGGTCCGTGTCTCCCTACGAGTACGACCAGCAAGAGGACCCTCTAGATGGCTGTCCTGTAATGTCCTCAAATACCATCTAGGTATGTGTCTGACCTGTGGAGCTTGCTGCCCCATATTTGGCTCAATTGCTGGCTCAATAGCCTGCTGAATTTCTGCACCATCTTCATGATTAGCTGGCTGTCCTGTACCCTCATGGGTTGGATCACCAACTGTGGAATGAAACTCCATAGGTAGTAGACCTTCAAACACATCATTTTCAGCCTGATTTACATCATAACCAGCCATGGATATTTCTGATTTTTCATCAAAAATCACATCCCGACTAGTGAATATCTTCTTGGATAGTGGGTCATATAACCGGTAGCCCTTGCTCTCACGGCTATACCCAACAAAAATACATTTTGTGGCTTTATCATCCAACTTCCTCCTGAACTCTTTGGGTATGTGTGCATATGCAAGACACCCAAAAGTACGAAAATGCAGTCTCCGAAGGAGCTTTAGAGGCATCATTTACAGACATCCCAGATTCCTTTGCCTTCTCTTTGGCAATCCTCTTCCTACACTCTGTGATGTAGTGACCTGGCTTCTTACAGTAATGGCATTTGCCCTTCTTCTTGGGCTGTCCATCACCTTTCTTGGTATCCTGAGATGAACCACCATCACCTGAATTCTGATTTGAACTCTTTGGCTGAGATTTGCCTTTCCCTTTTTGACCTGTAGTAAATGCTTGTTCCGCACTTGTGTTCATATTCATGTTCTTCCTGATTTGCTCTTCTTGTAGCAAGAGAGCAACAAGTTCCTGATACTTAAGGGGTTCAACAGCATTCCTCATGTTGAGGTTCAAAGAGGTATGAAAAGCCAAGTAAGATCTTGGCAAAGAGTTCAAGATGGTGGACACAAGCTGTGTCTCAGGAATAATCTCATCCACATTGATGAGTTGTTCTCTCAAATCCTGCAGCTTGTTCAAGTGGCCAGACATATCATCTCCTTCATGCATTTTCTGATTTTCCAGCTCTCTTTTCAAAAACGAGATCCGAGCCTCATTACGAGCAGCATACATCTGCTCCAAAGTCACCCATGCATTCCGTGAAGAGCCAACTGAATGAATATGAGGTATAATAGACCTCTGTACTGACAATGCAATAAGTGACAAGGCTTGTGCATCTATGGCATCCCATGTCTTCTGAGCATTTGTTCTTTGAACAGGCAATGGCTGACCTGGTGCCTGTACCTGTTGTCCTCGTCCACGAGCACCCCCTTGGGGAGGAGTCTCTGGAGCCAATGGACCTGGACGTGATTCATCACCACTAAGAAAATCCCGAAGACCTTTTGCCACGAGCACATTTCTCAGCATAAAACTCCACAAGGAGTAGTTCATGCCGTCCAACTTGTCTTCCTTAGACAAATACGTGAATACATCACTCTATTGTTGATTTGCCATTATGCCAATGCACAATGTTGTACCTGTGTATCAAAAAACCCAATAGCAACAACCCTGAAAGCAACTGTACTCCACTGAATACAGCTAACCCAAATATGCCTGCACTCTCAATCCTCTGAATGTGCAACACAATGCACCACTGACTGAGTAAAGCAGCAAAAATGGCTTACACAGTGCCAAAATGCCCAAAGTTACTGCACCCAAAACCTTGCAAAAAACCTGTAGAGATTTCTTTGCAAGAAAATCTGCCTGTATCTGCCAGAAAATTTTCACAGAGAAAATGCCCAAATTTCAGAACTAGTAAAGCTTACCACAAATGGGATTTTGTGCAGGTTCATGCGGCTGTAGACTGTACGGAACTAGTGTACGGTACAGTGCAGGTACAGGTCGACTGCACGCTGTACGGAACAGTTGTACGGAAGCAGGCCGGCTGTACGGCGGCTGTACGGAGCATGTACACGCAGCAGGTACTGTACGGAAACAGTAGTCGATAGGTCAGCTTCAGGTATGCGTAGCAGGTACTGGACTGTTGTACGGATGACTGTACGGTTACAATACTGAGCAGAGTACTGTACGGGACTGGGCGAGCAGCTGACGGCGAGTGTAAGTCGCCTGCAGGTACTGTACGGGTACAAGGCGACTGTGTACGGAGCAAAGTAGGCACCTGTACCGACTGTACGTGCAGCTGACGAGTACAGTACAGAACAGGCGAAGACTTGTACTTTCAGCTTGGCGAACCTGGCTGTACGAATAGCTGACTGTGTAGCTGAAGGCGGCTATTTGTACGTAGCTGCAGCTGAAGTAAAAAACAGGCGAAATGATAACAGGCGAACTGTACGGACCTAGGCGAACTTGGCTCTGATACCAAATGAAGGAACTCAGCTGTTAGGGTTAGGGTTTGGAAGGTACTTCAACAAAAACGTAAGAGACAGAGAGAGGAACACGACTGCTCTTGTATTGAGAGTGATAAAAGTGAAGTACAATAGCCACATAAAGAAGTGACCTAAAAGATGTGTTCACATGGTCCGGCCATAAAGTGTGCCAGGTGGACCAAATCACTTATAAACTATTATAAGTGAAATTAAGCTAAAACTGGGGGAAAAAACCTCCACTAACTGAAGTAAAAAGTGCCCCAGTAACCTACTGATGATCACTAGCACTCCTCTGGGTGCATACACAGCATAAAACCATAGTTACCGCGGAACGGGAACGTTGGATGCTAGAACGGGAGCGGGAACGGGAACGGGAGCGGATCGGGAACGTCGCGGAACGCCACGTCATATGACATGTCAGCATAGGACACAAAAAAATGTAACTTTTTGTATACGGATAGCCAAATATGCTTCCTAATATTTGCTCCCCCAAGACATGAACATACATTTCTGCAAGCAAAACACACCCCCCCCCCATTTTTTTTTTTTTTGGCGGAACGTGCCTTCGCCCGGAACGGCGTTCCGGCGTTCCAGGAAGGCGGAACGACGTTCCGTGGTAACTATGCATAAAACCCAACACTTTACTATATATAGCATTGCCCATACCTCATCATCACTGTACCACTTCATCGCCATATCAGGTTCCACCTGGCCGCCTACAAGCAGAGGCTCATATTTGCGTTTTCCTCTGCTGGTCTAGGCCGCCTTCTGCAGGGCTCACATCAGCCAACATCAGGCTGTTTTCTTGGCGCTTACATCAAGCCTTCTTCTGCTCACATCTGTGTTTTACTTCAGCACTTGTCAGCGCCTACATCAGGGCATGCGTCAGTGTTTATACATCAGATTGCATCAGCGTTTTTGCTTTAGCAGATATCTGCGTTTTGCTGCAGCATACATCAGCGCTATACATCAGCCCACCTCTGCGCTTACATCAGGCTTATGTCAAGATTTATATCAGCGTTTATCTCAGCCTTCTTCAATGCATACATCAGGGCTCACATCCACCATATCTTGTGCTTTTTGGCACAGCCCTTGGGACAGCAGCCCTCTCTGCTACTTCGGGACAGCAGCCCCCTCTGCTACACATCGGGACGGCAGCCCCCTCTGCTACATCGGGACGGCAGTCCTCTCTGCTTCAGGTACGCAGCACCCGTGTCACCAGAGCTTGCACCACTCCGGACGGCAGCCCTCTCTGCTCCAGGTACGCAACACCCGTGTCATCAGAGACTGCACCACCATCATCGTCATCGACGTTACCTTTTTCCGCTGCCACTATCACCTCAGAGTGCTTTGCCACACATCGACACGAGCCTTCGTAATCGACCGTGCTTCAGCTCCGACATCCTTCTCTGCTTCAGCACTGGTCTTCTTTTTCTTCATATCTGCACCCACCTTTTTATATATATTCACTCACATATTTCATGCTGTGTGGTTTTACTCTGATCTCTCGTATATTTGGTCCTTCTATCCTTTTGCCCTCACATGGTATCAGAGCTATCGTGAGCAAAGGGATTGAAGACCTCGAGAGCACACAGCATGGATCGTCTACCTGCACTCCCGGAGGACCGATTCTTCTCACCAGAAGATGCTTCTCCAAACTCTGATATGGACCACATAGGGAATGGGATTTCTTACTCAGTGGAGAATCCTATTCAACATCATACTTTGGGAGACGATCAACCCATGCACATCACCTCATCCACACCACCTTTGCCATCATGATCGCCCTCTCCGACTTTATCAGATCTTGTTTCCAGAGGGGGATACATTCCTTCCGCCCTTGTGTTTGTGTAAGACCCTGGCATACTTCATCTTCTTTCATCTTCTCTCATGGTCCCTTTTTTGGCCGGAGAGGGGGTGTGAAGAAACAGCACTTCTCCAGCCCTAAAAAGAGAGTTTGCCGCCTTCTACAAGGCTCACATCAGCCAACATCAGGCTGTTTTCTTGGCGCTTACATCAGGACTTCTTCTACTCACATCTGCGTTTTACTTTAGCACTTGTCAGCGCCTACATCAGAGCATACATCAGCGTTTTTGCTTCAGCAGATATCTGCATTTTGCTGCAGCATACATTAGTGCTATACATCAGCCCACCTCTGCGCTTACATCAGGCTTATGTCAGGGTTTATATCAACGTTTATCTCAGCCTTCTTCAGTGCATACATGAGACCTCACATCCAGCATATCTTGTGCGTTTTGGCACAGCCCTTGGGACAACAGCCCTCTGCTACTTTGGCACAACAGCCCTCTCTGCTACATTGGGACGGCAGCCCTCTTTGCTCTAGGCATGCGGCACCCGTGTCATCAGAGATTGCACCACCATCATTGTCATCGACGTTACCTTTTTCCGCTGCCACTATCACCTCGGAGTGCTTTGCCACACATCGACGCGAGCCTTCGTCTTCGACGGTGCTTCAACGACATTCTTCTCTGCTTCAGCATTGGTCTTCTTTTTGCTCAGAGTCACCTCTCATATGAGGGCTCTTGTACATATTTGCACTCACCTTTTTATATATATTCACTCACATATTTCATGCTGTGTGGTTTTACTCTGATCTCTTGTATATTTGGTCCTTCCATCCTTTTGCCCTCACATCCTTTTGGTCTTTGTTGTTCTGAGTCCCCTTACCTTGGGTAGATGACTGGTGTTGGGGCTTAGGGGTAGATTGTACCTGCTTGGGCTTACCTCCATTCAGCATCAGTTCTGTGCCCGTGCATAAGTTTGAGGCTTAAAATTCCTAACTGGGTACCTAATGTTAGTGTCTAAACCTCGAATGAACTGTTGGAGCTTATTTCCTTCCGATATGCCCAAGTGCTGGACCATTGTAATGACCTTGTTGGAATAGGCGAACCATCCTAAGTGAGTTTGTAAAACTCGTCCTCAAGATTGGTCATTTACTGTGGCGGAAGAAAATAGGCTTTCGAGGTTAGCCACAAAGGTAGTCCAATCAAATTGGAATTGGCTCGTGATGGGGTCTCTGTGAAGTTGTGACCAATGTTGCCACTAAGTAATAGCTTCCTCTGGGAAGGGGTGTTGCCACATGGACTCTGTCTTGTGGATCTGTAATTTTTGCTAAAGGAAAATGTGCGTCAAATTGATGAATAAATTGAGTAATAGCAGCATGATCACACTTAAAATCATACTTATTAAAATTTGGAGAGGTTCGTATGACGGTGGTGGTAGGGGCGGTGGAGGACAAGGTATTTGGAGCCGGCTTGGGGAGGGATGCCAATATCTGTGCCATTGTCTGGTGATACTAGATTTGCATAGCCTCCCCGTTGAGTCTTTGCTGAAAACGGTCGGCAGTTTCTCAATGGCACTGGTCTTCCTCATATTTGCGTGTGGCTTCCTTATCTCGTTGTTTCTCTGCACGTCTCTGTTCTTTTTGTTCTTTTGCTTTTCTTCTTACTTCTTCACGTCTATCTTCATATTTACTTCTTTGTTCCTCCTTAGCGAAGAGTATCTGTGCCAAATCTGAGATGCCTTCTTTGGGCCTCTCTTTTTCTACGGCAAACTGCATCTTTAGAGAATTGATTTGCTCCATAATTATTCTCAGGAGCTCTTCTGTGCTTGGCAGAAGCGTACTTTTTGTTGGTGTGTCACGTTGGAAGCTTTGTGCCTCCATAACTTCTTGATGGCCTTCTTCTTGATGTGATTTCTCTCCCAACATGGTGGAGGCCTAGGTGTTTTTTTCGGACCACAGTATTACCGTCCACCGGATGCTCTCACTTCTTTAGGTAGCCGAGTTGGGTCACCAACCTGATGCTTTGATACCAATGTTACATGCACTGAGATTGGTCGTGGTAAGGCACAACATGGCCTTCTGGCCCTGCAAGCAAGAGTATTTGCTTATATTATTCTTTGGAGAATGCTGTACGATGCTTGAGAAACAAGCCATATGAATGCTCAATGCAAGGACGAGGAAGATCGTACATCAGCTGAGTATCCCCAATCCAAGGCTCTGCTGAAGACTCTTCGGGCCACTGATGCAAGTCTAGATAGCTATAGGACTGCACATATGCTGGCTGATTGCTGAAGAGGATCTTCCTTGTTAGCCTGGAGAGAATAGGATGACTTGCTGCTAGATCTGCTGTTGAACTTTTCTGAATGATGAATGATTGAATGAGGAATGAAGTGCTGCTTTAATATGCCCCTAGGCTGCTGGTCAGCCAACAGAAGCTGTCAGCCGGTAGCGACTTGGACAAAAAATAGCATTAAATGCTATAAAAATGCTGTGCATGAAGTAGGCTGCCTTTTCTATGCTGCGTGACTGCTACAAACCTGGCCAACCAGAGACTAGCAATCATAAGGCTGTTGGCCTCCTATAGATGCTGGTCGACTGGTGTATGAATGCTCCAATGTATGTCGGCTGGTCCGTACTGCTGTCCAGGACTGTGAGTAGCCCTTGGACAGGCCAATGAAGCTAAGGGCTGGCCCATAGGCAATGCCATGCTTTAAGCTTAATGCTACTGATGAATACCTACTTCTAGGGCTGACTCTACATGCACTATCTGATGAATTTTCCAAGTGGGTTAAGAGGACTTACTCTTGACTGACCTAAGGTTTGGAGATTGACCTACTTCGCTAGTGCTTGGCCCTCCTTGGATTGAGGGCTCACAATGGGGTCATGACGTATGGGGACTACTCCTATAAAAGGTACTACTTCTGTACAAAATGTTGCACTGATGATCATACCAGTGTGTGATTGTGTTCCCCAGTGCAGGGTGCACGTGACACTATTGGCATGGATCTGACAATTGGACCGCTTGATCTATCTTGCCACTTGGCTCCGGGAATAGTACGACTTGAGCCTCTAACTCACACTAGCTCATCATTGGAGCTAACACCTCAGACTCCGAGGATCGTACCACTTGAGTCTACTAGTGTAAACATATCCATGATAAACTAGCCACAAATAACTTTTATTAACAAAGAAAATTGAATAGTGAACCATAAAAAGAAATTTCTAATGAAACAAGCTACATAAGTTAAAGTATCCATGCGATGCTACATGATGACAATATGTGGTCATGCAGTGATACCATCCTCCTCCAGAATAGAGTGCAAAGCAGGCATAGCATCTCCCTTGTGGGAGTTCACCGCATAGCATATCCTGGATCTGCAGTTGCCGAGTGGAGAGAGAGAGAGAGAGAGAGAGAGAGAGAGAGAGAGAGAGAGAGAGAGTCATATCAATTTTTGCAAAAAGCCAAATGATCTATGAGACCAATTACATAACATGAAGATCATGGAGGTCTTAGCTATCTGTGGTCGAGCAAAAGAAAACATTAAAGAAAAGAAAATTCTACTAATCAGCTAGTAGAGCTACGAATCACGATGCTACCTGTTAGATACATTCACTTTATAAGAGGGTGGGTTATATTTTGATTTGGGGTTTGGGTTGATTTTGCAAAAATCCTCAATGAGGGCTCTGATGGTGTTACGTCCCAAGGCAAACAAGGGTTAAGACTTCAAGTTCGGTTAACCATAGCCTAGGGGTAAGGCATCTTAAGTGGAGGTTAGTAGGTTTTATGAGACATGTGCTATATTTGGCTCTTGGCAAATAGGAGGCCTATATAAGTAACTTCATGAGTTAGTTTGAGGGAGAGCTACTTAGACTTGGACTCGAGGCCTTGAGACTACTCCATGCTAACATCCGATGGGTGTGTACTGGTGGTATGGGGTGGTATGGGATGCCATGGACTTTGCACGAGGAGCCACGTCTTTAATGCTATTATCCCCTTGTGCTCGGGGGTGAGCTTGAATGGCTCTATGGTTGGGCGGTGGGCTAGATGCCGAGTCTGTGTGTTTGTTTATGCTTAATTGTATGCTCTGATACTAATGTGTGCTCTCCTTTAAACTGACTCGTGAAGTCACTTATATAGGTCTCCTATAAACCAAGAGCCAAATATAGCACACGTCTCATAAAAAAAGTTTCTAAGCCCCACTTGAGATGCCTTACCCCTAGGCTATGGTTAACCTAACTTGAAGGTCTTAACCTTGGTTAGCCTTGGGGCGTAACAGATGGGCTGCCCACTCGCCTTCTTTGCAAGCTCTTCGAACTTTCGCTTATTTTGCATTCTTGTGCTTGAGTTGCATTGTGGTCAATTCCTTTTAGATCCATATCTTTGTGCTTTTCAAGTTTCTTTGATTGTTTGAGAACCTCAATCTTATTAGATTTGGTATGGTAGGTGATTATTGCATGATTGCCTTCTTGTGAGACTTAGGCAAATACTAAATCCCATTTGATCATCGGTGCAGCTCCACAGCTAATTGCTCATCCGAATATCTTTCTGTCTCCATCTTTGTCCATCCTTCAGGTAACCTTGAAGGGTCTTCAACATTTGTCTCAACTTATCTCCTCGATTTTGGCTTTGATTTCAGATTTAATTTGTTCCTACAAATCCTCCTCAACCACCATCTGTATCTGACTGACCTTCTCTTGCAAGTCTCCCTTCATCTCCTCTAGCTTCTTGGTGACAATTGCCTCGGTAGGTCGAGCCTCAGGTACCGGGCTTGGTTTATTCTCCAAGATTGCAATGTGGGCCTCAAGTTCATAGACTTGCCCTTCTAGTAGGATGATTTGTTCCATCAAATATATGAGAGAGAGAGAGATCGGTAGGTCAAGCCTCAGGTACTGGGCTTGGTTTATTCTCCAAGATTGCAAGTTCATAGACTTGCCCTTCTAGTAGGGTGATTTGTTCCATCAAATATATGAGAGAGAGAGAGAGAGAGAGAGAGAGAGAGAGAGAGAGGATTAAGTTCTGACCCTTTGGATGCAGGATTGTAATGACTCTCTCCTTCATAACTGCTTCGGCTGGACCTTTCTGTATAATAATTCAAGGCCTTAGGACGACTTGTGGAATCTTGTTAGAATTTTGATGACTTTGGCAGCACTTCTGTGACATCATGTAGATACTGATTATTATGTATGACGATTCAATGACTAATATTCTCTCCCCAACCCCTCCACTCTGTCATATGAAAGTGAAAATACTTGACAACTTCTCAATGCTAGAAAATGCAGGGGTATAATACTCCCCGTCAAGATTTTGGCTCTCCGCCTTAGTAAAGCAGCCTTCCGAGCAGTGAATTTTTTAAAAGTATTTTTTCTTTTGTCAAGATGGATGAATCTAAAACCTTAGTTTACATACATTTAGCTGTTTAACCCAATTTGGCATACTAGATACAATCTACTGTTGAATTATGAGTTAAGTGAGCCTTCACAGGCTTTGCTTAATGAGCTTTGACAAACAAGAAGGGGCAACATGATTAATGGTGGGAATTTGATGAGGGAAATGGATGAAGGGCAAGTAATGTTATGTGAAGTTTTACAGGGAACCCAAAAGTATGTTGTAGTACATATTGCCTGTACCGGGTACAAGTTCTGCGTGTGTGGTGTGTGGTAAAGAGTTTCTTTTTTATACAATCAGTTAGCCAGAGCCATGTATGACCTTCAGGGAGTATGGTTTTTCATGGTGAACTTTACCTGGGGCTCTTGCAATCAAGTTTGGCAAGTGGCTCCAGGTTGCTTCATGAAATTCCTCCTCAACGGTAGTAGCAAGGACCCATTTCAATGGGTAGGAGGAGCTATTTGGAATTCCTACATGTGAGAGAGGGGTGCAAAAGCGACTACAGAATGATTGTGAGGTGGATTCACCATACAAAGAAGTGGATGTTGATGATGAGGGCATATTGAAACCATAGACTCAATTTATTCTAGTTTGATGAGCGGCATCTGACTTTGGTTGGTTGGTGGGAGGATATATTTAGAGAGCTCTCTTGTAATGCCGTCTCCTTGTTGACGCCTTAGGCATTGGGCAAGTGTAGTAACCTTTTCCTCTACTCTTATGGTAATTATGCATGCAATACATCAGAATCCATTCTGCCTGGTTATGTGTTGCAAGCTTACTATCCTAGAGTCCCATGTGGATGGATTGACTTTCAAAGCTTGGTCCTTGTATTTTTGTTCCCACTTCAATCATGGAGCGCCATATCCATTCTAGTCATAGCCATCCAAGAAAAGCTACAGAAAATGGAGTTTTCATCGATCCACAATAGGCCATATGCATGCGCTTACTGTTATCATGCAGTAATCCTAGTGGCTTTGCCCTATCCCTAAGGCTTTATCCAATCATAGTTAATTAGTTTGTTGCCAAATTTGATGGGTTCTGTTCTTGGTCTTTCCCACTTCATGCTTGATGCTGCAGTTCTCAATGATTATATGTATTTTTAATCTTCCATCTGATCTTCGGGAGCTTTGGTTGAGCATGTTATATGTGCCAATCACTTTGCAAAATGTCGTGTGTTCTCAATGAAGTATTGATTTCAGCTTCTTTAGAAAAGCTATTGAAGTTTTAGACTAATAGTTGGTGTTCAAGGGCCATCTTCATTGAAGCACTTACAAGCAATGATAGTGATGTAGTACCCCTGTTGTTTATTCAATGGTTTCTCACAAGGCTAAATATCTGTTCATTGAGAATTTAGTTTTTTTTGAAGGGAAATCCCTATGTGGTACCCATCTAGAATCTTCTCCATCTAAGGTTTTTACTCTTTCATCTACTAAAATATTAATTTCCCAACCTTTCATTTGACTTAAAGAACCTCTTTATTTTTCTTAAAGGGGTGGTGGATGTTGACCTCTACTTGATTCTACCTCCCTTGGCTTCTTTACTTCCATCTTCTTTTGGTAATCTTTTGCTCCTTTTCCTCTCCTCCTTTTTCTGTCTTTACCTTTGCAATATTTTGCTCTCTTTTGTCTTCTTCTACTTTGTATTTTGATTGTCATCATTCTAAGACCTCATTTGTTTTTTAAGCTAGTTCATTTCTATTCTCTAAAAAAAAAATCATGTTAAGGCCTAACCACTTGCAATAGGCTGAGGGAGTTTGATGGTTTTATAAGTTGGAAGTGAAGACATGGAAGCATTACTTTATCCTTATCATTCCAATAATAAGTCTTGTATATAATGGGATTCTTTATCTTCACACTTCCAAGTATTGATGTGTGTGTGTGTGTGTGTAGGAGAATTGATATCCTCATATCAACGCCTTCCCTTCCTATTTTGGGGCGTTCGTCTTGATATTCAAGAGTCTCAAATTGTGGCACTCATTACTATTTAATGTTGGTTGTCAAGCAACAAATTAAGGATACCAAGTCAATACATTAGTTCCCCCAATTCCAGTAAAAGAGCTTCTCTCCGCCACTTTCCTCTATTGGCTCATTTATTATTATGATAAATGTTTTAGTGATTGATCTTTAGGTACCCTTGTGATCATGAGAAGTTTTCCTACATAAGATTTCAGAGCTTGGTTTTTGTACTTGTTGCATGTTCTTGAATGTTGTGCACACCATTTTGTATGCACAATGTTACACCCTTGACTTTGAATGATGATACAAATCCTCACTACATTGAATGATGCAATTGGTATATGTTCACTTTTTTGATGATGAGGCAAAGCGCTTGGTGTATAGTTAATGTTTTGTTTCGTCACAGGTGACTCCACCATGTTGAATGCACAATGTTACACCCTTGACTTTGAATGATGATGCAAATCCTCACTATATTGAATGATGCAATTGGTATATGTTGTCACTTTGTTGATGATGAGGCAAAGTGCTTTGTGTATAGTTAATGTTTTGTTTGGTCATAGGTGACTCCTCCATGTTGTATGCACAATGTTACACCCTTGGCTTTGAATGATGGTGCGAATCCTCACTACATTGAATGATGCAATTGGTATATGTTGTCACTTTGTTGATGATGAGGCAAAGTGCTTTGTGTATATTTAATGATTTGTTTGGTCACAGGTGACTCCACCATGCTATATGCACAATGTTACACCCTTGACTTTGAATGATGATGCGATTCCTCACTACAGCGAATGATGCAATTGGTATATGTTGTCACTTTGTTGATGATGAGGCAAAGCGCTTTGTGTATAGTTAATGTTTTGTTTGGTCTCACAGGTGACTACACCATGTTGTATGCACAATGTTACACCCTTGACTTTGAATGATGATGCAAATCCTCACTACATTGACTGATGCAATTGGTATATGTTCACTTTTTTGATGATGAGGCAAAGCGCTTTGTGTATAGTTAATGTTTTGTTTGGTCACACGGGTGATTCTTTGCATCTTGCACCAATTTGTGGCAATGCCACCATGTCTTGTTTGTGATTTAAGTTGCATCCCAATTGATGTCTTTACAAGTGATCCCTTCTAATGGGTTGGAGACACTTGGGCTGAGGGTACACTTTATGTTCAACATATCAAGGATTGTCGCCTTCACTTAACAATGTTTCTTGTTGTTTTGGTAAGCTTGTTATTATTGCTTAAAATGAATGAATTTGTCTTCTTGCCATAAGAAGATTCAAGATTGAAAGATATTTGCATATCAAATAAGAGAATGGATGGTGGGAGTCCTTTCTCTTCCATCTTAGTCTCAAGTAGGCAAAGCAATTTTGGTTGTGACATTAATAGGAGGTAGTGTTTAGGAATGCGGTGTCTCAACTTATCATCCACTTGATTGGATTTTGGAAAAGCCAATTGGGCTCACATCCAAAAGGATTATAGCAGATAGAAATATAATTAAAATAGTGTAATTTTGAAAAAAAATATGCCTTATTGCTTCATTTGTTGGTTTAAAGAGAAGCCAATGGAAAATGTGCATGTTTCTCAAATTGTTTTTCTTTAACACTCTGATAGGAGGGACCATTTGCGACTGAATATGAGCTTTTCGAGTTTAACATGGATACAAAAGGACATGAAATGAAATCATCTTTAGTTTTAAAAAAATTGAAGATAGCGGTTGGCAAGTTAATGAGTTGAAGGTTTATAATTTTAATTCAAACTTTTCGATAGTGAAGATTTGATCGTCACTTATATCACTTTTATGATTTGATCAATTAGCTACTACCTAAAACACAAAAACCTTAGGTTAGGTGATCCACAACTATGACATGTCTACATACTTGTACCTAATCTTCTAAGCTCCAGCTTCATAATTTTATCCTAATTATCACTCTTTCTTACACCGATTCAACTCATTTTCAAATTGTATGCACACACACACACACACACACGCACACATACAATCTTTTCTCTCCACCTGCGTTGTACTCAAGTCCTTAAATAAGTTAATGAGATCCTCAGTGTGCTACACAATCCTATGTTTCCCCTCAAGCCTTTCTAGAAATGAGGATTGGATTTTGTTCAACAATTGAAACGAGCAGCTTAGAGAACATGTAAAAAATACATTCTAGCAACAATAAACTATTGTACCAAGTACGTAGAAGCTAAAGCAATGAGAGATTGCAAAGCTTCATCAACAACAGAATTCCTCTATAAAGTAATCATGACCATATTTGAATGTCTAATTGAGCTTGTATAAGTGATGAAGGGACTCATTTCTTGAATTGAGAAGGTGACAGGGCAACACATGGTGATACATAAGAAATCAACAATGTATTGCACTCAAGGTAATGGCCCTTCAAAATTAGCCGATAGAATCTTGAAAAGTATCTTGGTCACAAGATAGTCGAATAGACTGGGACCAAAAGCTGCATTTTGCCTTATGTGTGACGTTTTTAGATAGCTTATATATATATATATACCTAGATGAATCCAAGAACATGCCCAAATTCACCTTATAAGAATGTGCAATTTATTGTCAGACTACACAACGAAGATGATGACAAAATCTGGAAACACGAGAGCAAGAACAGTGCAAAAAATAAACAGCACAAGAGAAGTAGAGAGAGAGGCGTGTAACTCTGCTCTATATACACAAGAAGATCCCGAATACAACACACAAAATGACAAGGGGCTGTGGGGCCATTTTATATGGCCCCAATACTGCAGTCGACTCTGCTCATGGGACAGTCGACATGCTCTATATCTCCACAACCAACATAAACACCAGTCGGCCAGCTGCAAGTGGTGTCGGCCAGCATCAGAGGTGTCCATGACCTGTCACATACAATCGGCCACCTCCAACAAACACACAGATGCAGTCGGCCAAGATCAAGGTCCTCTTGCCACCACAGGACTGCCACCCAAGCCACAAAAAAAATAGAAAAAATGAGAAAAATATACGGGGAGTGAGGAAAAATGAGAAAACCCCTAAAAGGGTGAGCACACCCACATCAGAGGCCCTGGTAAATAGGTATAGATAGGAGATGACTTCTAACACCCCCTCTCAGCTCCTGGCTGTGAAACCATCCCCAAGGAGTTGGAGTGCCGTCGGAGCAACGCCTGAGATAGCAACTTCGTGAAGAGGTCCACCGCACTGTCCTCCGTCGAACAGAACTCTAGCAAGATGTCATCAGCAATAATCTTTTCATGAACAAAGTGCCTCTGGATGACCAAGGATTCCACCAGTGGAAACCCAATCCTGCCAAGTAACCTCTGCAACCTCACCACCTCACAAGCAGCACCACAAGCAGCCTAGTACTGTGCCTCTGTCGACGACAAGGCAATAGATGACTGCCTCTTACTGTTCCATAATACTGCTCCTAAGCCCAAAGTAGATCTCCTCGTGTCTGGATCTCCTCCTCTATTTGAGTCACTCCAACCGTGGAGTCGGACTCCATCCATCAATCCCCCTCCTGTGTAAAAGAGACCAAGATCCTTCGCATGCTGCAGAAACCACAAGATACGCAGTCCTGCCTCCCAAAGAGTCATTTGCAACCATGAGCTCAGCAGCCTCATTAGGAAGCTCTCGTCCAATCTGGTATCCATCAACCAAATCAATGAACCATTCTACTTGCGAGTCAAAGAGGCATCATACTGCTCACAAGGATCAACACCTGTTACGGTGGGATGCCAAGTCCTAGAAACTTGTTGAAGACCACTCAAGGCCTTCGGAAACCTGTAAACCACCCCTTATGAATCCGGAACCACAAAGCCTGGAGAATGTGTAACATCCACCTCCTTCTGCAAGTAATCAACTACCACCTGCCTGGCTTTCCAATAGGTCCCTGTGGAAAGAACTTCCTCATCTCTACAGGAGTTTCTTTGTCCCAAATGCTATGAGACATCAGAGCATAGGTTACCTATAAAGTTTCCTCTGACTGACGGACACAAGAACTACCAACATCTGTACTGAAAAGTTCCTGCCAACTGCTGCCATCAACTAGCAAGCTATCCTCCATCTGGTCCCAGAAAGCCTACACCTGCAGCGTATCCACACTTAAGTGGCCATTACTAGACTGCCACTCATCACAAAACTGAGGACCTGGGAGAGAGAGTGTTGAAAGTTTGTATACTCCATTCCTTCCCAAACTACCTGGCCTGTTGCCTTGTCCCGGAGAGCAACAAAATGCTCATCAAACTCCACCCGTACGCTAGTCTTGTAAACCTGATGCACTGACAATAGATGAAAACCAAGTGTGGGAACATACAACACCTAGGAGGAATGCTTCCTCCCCCTGAGCATTCCTCCCTCTGCCATCGAGAACTATCTCCAACCTACTCTCACTGTGAACTGGGATAGTGGATGTATCCCCAGTAAGAATGTGACGAGAATACCTGCAGAGATCTTGTAAATCTGAATGGGAAGGAGTCATGTGCCTGGAAGCACCACTGTCTAGAATCCACTCCCAAGTATCCGTAGCAAAATGAGTCCTCCAACCTCCTCCTTGCTGCCTGAAGAAAATGAAACATTGATGTCCATTACCTCCAAGTGCACAAAAGTTGGAGTCTTTATGATTGCTGCTGAGGAGT
This sequence comes from Cibotium barometz, assembly GCF_041138505.1. Taxonomy (NCBI): domain Eukaryota; kingdom Viridiplantae; phylum Streptophyta; class Polypodiopsida; order Cyatheales; family Cibotiaceae; genus Cibotium; species Cibotium barometz. The sequence continues at coordinate 41,816,793 of NC_141071.1, read as the reverse complement.
CTTCACCCTTCTCGGTGTTCCACTTGGGACACTGCCTCCAATAGTGGCCTTTCTCACCACAATCATTACAGGTCCTCTCTGCCTTTAGTTTCTCGCGGTCCACGTCAGACTTCTTCTCAGAAGACTTCTCCGGTGAAGCCTTCCCTTTGCCCTTGTTGTTACGGCCTTTTGACCGTTGGCCAGTTAAGGCCTCCGAACCTCCGCCCTGTGGAAGGTTCGAGAATCTTTCCTCTTGGTCCAAGACCATGGGCACAAGCTCCTCCCACGTGATGGTGTTGAGCCTGCCACTGGTAATCAAAGACGAGTAGAATGTTGAGTACTGAGAGGGCAAATGCGACAGCAACGTTATGGCCATACCCTCTGATGATATCCCCTTCCCAACCTGAAGAACTTCCTGCTGAAGAGCCTGCAGCTTGTTACTGTGCTCCCGCATTGTCAACGACTTTACAGGACTCATAACCCGCATCTGTACTTCCAAGGAAATCCTCTTCATGGGCGATACATGTTATAAAGAGAAGCCAAATGCTGCCATATACCTCTGGCTAGCGTCATATGCTTGATATGATTGATTACCTGCGGTGTACAGTTGAGGAAGATGAACGAACGAACCCTGCCGTTGACATGATCCCACAACTCTGCCTGTGCCTCCCGGTCCTTACGAATCGACGGTAACTCCCCTTCCTCTACCTGCGGCCGTGGAACCCCAACAACGATGAAATCAGCAAGGTCGTATGACTCCAGAACAGATTCCATCATAACCTTCCATATGCCGTAGGTGTTCCCATCCAACTGACGGTCCATCGGGAACGTGGAGAGTGTTGGGATCTTCACATGCTTCTTAGCCATCTCTAATAAACTTGCCATTGCGGGGATGTAACTGAAAAAGGGTGGGTGGGTGGGAACAAAGAAGAACTCACACCTACAGTGGTTGTCCAGCAAATCAGCCCGCCGTCCTCTTGCTTCTCCTCTTCCTGAACAGTCCACCAATCAGCAACGCAACAAACCCCCTCTTGCTCACACAACTCCCAAGAACTATCAAGAGCCTAGGGCTCTGATACCATGTCAAAATACACAACGGAGATGATGACAAAATCTGGAAACACTAGAGCAAGAACAGTGCAGAAAATAAACAGCACAAGAGAAGTAGAGAGATAGGCGTGTAACTCTGCTCTATATACACAAGAAGATCCCGAATACAACACACAAAATGACAAGGGTGGGGCCATTTTATATGGCCCCAATACTGCAGTCGGCCTGCTCATGGGACAGCCGACAGGCTCTATATCAGCATAAACACCAGTTGGCTAGCTGCAGGGGGTGTCGGCCAGCATCAAAAGTGTCCACGACCTGTCACATAGAGTCAGCCACCTCCAGCAAACACACAGATGCAATCGGCCAAGATCAAGGTCCTCTTGCCATCACAGGACTGCCACCCAAGCCACAGAAAAAATAGGAAAAATGGGAAAAAAATACGGGGAGTGAGGAAAAATGAGAAAACACCTAAAAGGGCGAAACACACACAACAGAGGCCCTAATAAATAGGTATAGACAAGAGATGACTTCTAACATTTATAACCTCATGGTAGTCATCCACAAGACAATAAACCATCAACTCCATCATGCATAGACTGGATAGATTGGGACCAAAAGATGCATTTTGCATTATGTGGGCATTTTAGATAGCTTACGGGAACACAACCGGTTTTAACATTTTTCAATATGTATGGGCTTGAGGCAATGGTGCCAATGGAATTTATGATTCCCAGTCTCTAGATAGCAATAGCAAAAAGGAACACTCAGAGATACATAAGATGGAAAAGCTTTTGAAACTTGATGAAAAAGGACCAAATACAACATAAGTGGTCCACAAAAGAAGAAAGCTCCAAGTACATGAATTCTAAGTTTAAAATCTTCGAGGAAAGAGATGTACTGGTGTTGTTCAACTCCAACATCCAGGAAAGTTAGAAATGTGATAGGATATTTAAAAAAATTGGGATTGGAACCTTTGAGCATGCATGCATATATATATACATATGTATATATATATATATATATATATATATATATACATACACATAAGAGTTTTTTTACACTCACACCCCCATGAATGGACCTTTCCCCCACCCCCTAGCATTAACTAGATTTGAATATTGCTTTTCTATTGTTTGGTTTCAAAAAAAATTCTATAGTCAATGCCGAGAAAATTCCCGAGCAGAGAAATCCTCACTACATGGGCATTACAAGCTATTCCCTTAATCTACCCTTTGAAATGAAGAAACCTCTACCTAAATCCATCTAAAATAAAAAAACCCTTAAGCCACATTAATCTAAAATGAAGAATGGAACTCCTATTCAAAGTAAATTCCACATACATCAATCTGAATAGAACTCCCACTTGCACACAAACCTATTGTTTATTAAGAAACAATAGGTTTGTGCCCCTACCATGCACCACACTTTACATAACATGGCACAAGACTATGTTGACACAGTAAGTAGCATGCAAGACATGTACCATGCCTTGCTAAAACTTGGATGTGTTCCTTATCTCAAGTAGGATGCACAAAGCTACCAACTTGATCTTGGATTTTGAAATTGAAGTCTATAGATGAAAACGTTCGATTCATGAATAAAAGATAGAAGAGTGAGCAAAAGTGTGATTTACCTGCAAACTCCCAATAAGGTTCATTAAGATTTAAAATTCTTGACAGGTATGCAAGTCCATGAATAAGTACTAACACACCTACCTTTATAGCATAAGTCTTCTCTCACAAGCGATTTCCTAGACACGTTATCAATCTCTAGCTTGACCTTAAGCTGAATTGACAATCAATTCCTATTCCATTACAAAAACCTTCCGGTAAAGATTTTACCTTATCATGCATACAGCACGATACATCCCTCTTCCTTGTTCTTTGTGCAGCCAGCCTCAAAGGAGTGCACTAAATTTGTGTATTCGAGATGCTGAGTCCCAAAGAATGCATCTCCCTATGAGATTGACTTGTTTGACATCATAGCCAAGTCAATGAACCAACATATGATCCATATGCCAGCATCAAAGTGCAAGGAGGAGGAGGAATAAGGGAGGAAAACGGACCAAGAAGGAAGTAGAGGAGGAGGAGGGAAAGGAGAGGGAGAGGGAGAGGGAGAGCGGGGGGAGGAGCCAGATTTTTTGGTTCCCAAATGTATAGCATCAGCAATAGCATCTAGGTGTGTAAATGTTGTAGCTGGGGCTGGTCAGTTAGATCCTCCACGAATACGTTTTCTATTTATCAAGCTCACACCATTTACAAGTATCCTATTTTTGTCATCCACTAATGATTATTCCATTTATCAAGCTCTCTCACTTCACAATGTGTACAATCTCATTAAGGGATATTCTAGCACCATGTTTGAACAGAATTTAAGAGCGGAAGCATATATAGCAACCAGATTTTATTACACTATGTGCTATTAAATAGGCTGACATACATGATACAATGTCGAGGCACCATTGGGATTGATATATGTTTATGACAATTGGTTAGTGGGCTAAAGTTAATACTTCAGGGGACTCGGCAGTCAGGTTGGCCAGCTAGTTTACCAATTAGCCTTAATGCTGCTCTGCTCACACTGCCTTCCATTGAGTATCTTTCCTCCGATCACTAGACCTGTTGCTGCTATAACCCAAGTGGAAAAATGTAGGCCTAAGTCTGTAAAAGAGCAGATAGGACTGCATGCAGTAGGGACTCCTGAAGGAAGACAATATGGTTCTTTTGTGTCCGGTAGGGCACATGTTACACATACATACATACTTAAGTATGTACATACATTAGAAATTATGGAAAAGTAGCTGGCCAGATAGACTTTCCTATTTATTTAAACACAGCCCATTTTACCTCAACGCTTGCGTCTTGACTCTTGAGTGTAATAAACATGCAGTGTGCTCAAGCAGACGTTGTTCAAACAGCTGAAATCCAGAAAAGAGATTCGTAAAAAGCACTTTGGTGTAGGGGATAAGAATTGTAATCAGCAGGGCAACCAGGCAAAAGAGTCCATGAGAATGAGCTTGTATCATAAGCCAGCATGTGGGGACTGCCCTTCAAAATAAAGAAAAGCTGACTGCAACCATTGCTGGCAATAATAAAATCAGTGCCATCGGAGCCTTTCACCAGTATCTCTAGTAAATCAAGAGGTATCCTGGTAATAAATTCCCAATTATCAGAACTGGACAGCATCATCCAAACACCGACAGAGCTGTGTAGCACTATGGGCACCTGTCCCACCTTGCAATCTAATGCCCTTTCTCCCAAACACCTGGCCACTAGGAACAATGTGTCATTGCAATTTGCTATCTGGGGCAAGCGCCGCCACAGATTGGTTTTTGGGTCTTCGTCATTGATGAGGGATGGCAAGTCCTGAAGCTGTGTTGTACTAACTGTATTGTTAGTCATATCATATGACAAGAGATTGAGGGCAATACTGTCCACACTGAGCAATGTGTCCGGGGGCTTCACTATAGAGCGAGAAGGCGCAAACAAAAGCCTCGCGGACACTGTACTTCTGGGCGCCCACCTTCCAGCATCAGAATCATACATGAAAGGCAAATATGCATCGGTTGCATCATCATCCCATAGTCCAAAGAGGATCATCACTTTGTATGACCCTGCAATGGCATTAGCTGTCATCGCCACAATTTGGGGGCCATGTGCTGGCACACTTAGAGGTATGGCAGGCAAATGCCTCCATTGATGGGTGAGAGGATTGCCCACAACAAGGGATGGCGGCCGGCCAGCCTTGGTCACATAACAAAACAAACCACTAGATGCAGCAATAAGATGCTGGAATGATGGGGTGGGAATAACAGACCAGTGATTCAGGTGAGGGTCAAATGCAGCAAGACTAGGGCCTGAGGGAGAGGAATGCTCCACCAAAAGCTGGGGACGGCGACAATCTGGGTTTGAAAGAAAATCTTCTGCAATAATGGGAGAGAAGATGGAGTCTCTCCAAAGTCTGCACACGGCACGGGCTCGGATGAGGTCCAAGAGGGGCAATCTGGAAGCCACGATGTTGGAGATGATGAGGTCATGGGGAAGATGCACATGTGCAGGAATGAATTCAGGGGAGGGGGAGACAATACCTTGGTGGGGAAAAACCCTAATCTGTTTGGAAACCTGTGTCTTTGCTTCTTCTTGAGGTAACGCTCTATCTTTCTCTCTAGAAGTCCTGATGATGGTGGGTTCTGGGTCCTTGTGGATCTTCCTCCTTTTGCGTGGTCTGCAAGGGTCTTGCTGTGGCAGGCGCTGCTGCTCTGCTTTAACTCTGCATGATGAAGCATCCTCGTCCTGGAGGAGGTGACGATGATGATGGTGGTGGTGGTGGTGGTGGTGGCGTGCTGACACATCCTCCTCCTGGCGGTGGAGGTGTGTTGAAGCATCCTCCTCCTCCTGGTGCTGCTGCTGGTGATGATGATGGCGGGCATCCTCCTCCTCCTGCTGCTCCTTATGCTGATGCTGATGGGGATGGGGGTGGAAATGGAGATGATGATCCTCTTCCTCCTGATAATGAGGATGGGGATGATGATCCTCTTCTTCTCTGTGCCCTTCCTTTTCCATACTCGCTAACCTAATGTGATCTGTTGAGTTCCTACTTGTGGGAGTTACTTTAGTGTAGGTAGTGAGACTTGAACCCAAGACCTCTTGCTAGCTAGAGACAACCTAAACTCTTATCTTTTTCACCATGAATTCCAGACAAAATTGTTATCTTGAACAAGCATTTTTTTTGGGGGGGGGGGGTGTTTTGTACACATGTGCGTGTGTGCTTCGGTGTCGCCACCGTCAACAGCTAGCAGGTTTTGAACCCATCACCTTTTGCATGGGACTTCAACACCTTACTGCTAGGCTGTATCTTCATTGGCACAAACTAGCGGTAAGGTGTTGAATGAGCATTTTCTTAATGCATTAACCTAATTATAACTAAACCTTGAAAACTTCGAGGAGATAGTTTTCCTTTCCTTAACCCATCAATTTGAGAAGGATATTTTTATTAAATTTTTTTGAACTAGTTCTAAGCTTAGTCGAACCTATCTTTTCGCACATGCTACCCACCTAGGCGACCAATAAAAATGTATATTGCGGGTGGCTTCACCATCTAGAGGGAGTCCTCATGTTGTTGTAAGTTCTAAACAACACCCATTCAGGGTGGTACAAAAAATAAATGATTTGATCTATTAAAATATCCCTCTATGCCTACCACATGTGCGTCCATAAAAATGTATATCATGTGTGAGTTTACCATTTGGAGGGAGTCCTTGATGTTGTTTGCAAGTTCTAAATGACAAGAGAATTAAGGCAAAGATTGGTTATCGTTACTTAATTCAACTTGTGTAAAATCGAATTTAAAAAAAATGTTTAGATGCCAAGCAGACATGGTTAATGTGACAAGTCGTGTGTGTAGGATTATACATATGTGGTAGTGACCATGTGAACAAGGGACTTGCCAGGGGTACTTTTTTCCTCTACACATTATAGAGTGGACATTGTGTGTCTGGACACCTGTACTTTCACATTTAAGGTTTGTACTTAAGGTATTGTGCTTGTACACGTCTTGTCACTTCATTCTAGTATATCCACATGTTTGAGCCCTCTATTGCTTTCTACTCTGTGTACTTGCTGTTTTTTGTGTATTTCTATTGAACATTAGGGTTTTTTAGAGCCTAATAGTGGTATCAGAGCAACAAGTTAATTCTGCCTCAAGCGTTAGCGATCCAAATTTTTTTATTGTACATAGTACGTTCGAGCTCTTTATTGCTACTCTCTGTACTTGCTATTTTTGTGTATTTCTATTGAACATTAGGGTTTTTTAGAGCCTAACAATGGTATCATAGCTCCAGGTTAATTCTTCCTCATAACATCCTACCCAGTAAAAAAGAAACAACTTTAGTGCTCGCTGAAGCCTTCACCCCTCACCCTGCTCGAGTTGTCGCCTACTCGCACCCCCCCTCCCCACCCTCGTGACTTAGCCTCCCCCCGCCTGCTCGCACCCCCCCTTCGCGCCCCTGTGTTTCTCGCGCCCCCTGCCCTTCCCTTTCGCGCCCGTCGCCCCCTACCCACCGGCCCGTCTCCTTCATGCCTCCCGCTCCCCCCTCCTACGCGTGCCTACCCCCGCCCTACCCCCCTTTCGCGTTTTCCCCGCTCCCCCTTTTGTTCCCCGCTGCCCCCCCCCTTTTTTTTCTCTCTCTCTCTTCTCTGCCTCTGCCTTCCGCCCATCCCCTTCTGGTTTTTTCCGCCAACCCCCTCTGTCTTCCTCTCCCCCCCCCCTTTGTTTTTCCGCCCTTCCCTCTCTTCCCCTCCCCGCTCCGCCTTTTCGTGCAGCTTGGCTCTTGCAGGACCCCCGGTTTATCGCTTCGCCCTCGACTCAGCTTCAGACTCTCTAATGGAGGTTCCTCCCGCCCCACCTCAGAGAGGGACTTTCCGCAGCCCCCTCGCCCGCCCGTGAGGATACCCCCATCAGGCTTTCTCTTTCACCAGAACAGGAAGCGAGCCTCGCCGCAGAGGTGGAACGCCTCCAGGCACATTCCACCATCTGCCGTATAGTTGGCACTCGCCCCAGCAGAGGGGAGATCCGGGATCTTCTCCAGGCCCGCCTTCTTGCAGATATGGGCAAGATCCTGGACGTTCAGTTACTGGGCCACGGACACTACCAGATTGAGTTCGAGACAGCCCAGAGCGTGGCCTAGGTCCTAGCCATGAGTCCCCTTGACATCAGGGGCGCTCGAGCCTTCTTCAGACCTTGGTATCATGGTTTCGACCCAGCAGCCGGCCGAGCAGGGAGAGCGCCTATTCCATGTTACAGTTTGCTTTCTTGGACTTCGTCGCGAGTACCTCCCACTCCTTTCTAGGATAGGATCATTGGTGGGCTCGGTGCTTGAGACTGGCCCCACAGCATCTTCAGTGGTGGCTAGAGCAGCTGGCCTGCCTTCGGTCAGAGTTTTGGTTCGTGACATCTCCTCCCTTCCGAAGGTCATTCAGTTACCTAGGATAGGGGGGGGGGATGGATCAATCAGAGAGTGGAGTTTTCGGGGCTCCCAAACCAGTGTTTTATATGCAGGCAGGTCAGCCACCTGGCCAAGGCCTACCCTCGCAGGAGACCCCGACCTTCACCGCAACAGCAACAGACCCTCAATGGCCCGCCCACATATGCGTCTCGGCAGGCAGCCTCCGGGACACTTTGCTCAGCCCACAGAGACCTCGGATTGGCAGCCTGGCTAGGGGCGCCGTAGAGGGAGAGCCACAACAGCATGCCCAGAGACCGATGCAGCAGCAGTCACACAACCTCAGCATCACTGGGTTCCAGTGAGGAACAGCTTTGCTCCCCTCCAGGAGTAGACCCACCATGTGAGCGATTTGGAGATGACATACGTGATAGGCCGACTCTGGGATTTGGCACATTTCTTTGATACCGGGAGTGCGAATGCCTCCGGGATTCGACATTTGGTGGTTCACATAATAGTGGCAGACCTAGTACGAGACCCTGGCTATGTATGCATACATGAGGTTTCTCTCTCCGAGCGGGAGGCAGTCGCTATGGGACACAGCCCCACTGGCGCGCCTGGTCTGAGACTCTTACAGCACACCGGGTGGGCAGATTCGTAGCCGCTCGGATGGGGATTACTCTCCATCCAAGCTGCTTGTGAAGGCCCGCCGTATGGCTGAGACAGCCTCCACCTCAGCAGGTCATCCATGAGGATCATCTCGTGGAATGTACAGGGCCTTGGCGGTGCACACTATGTACGTTATCGTGGTTACTTGAGGCAAGAGCTTCAAAGATGCCTGGTTGGGGGCAGTATTGATATTCTGATGATGCAGGAGCACCATTTGAGTAAGAGCAGGATTCGGAGATATGGTTCGGTGATGCCTGGTAGATGCGACACATTTTGGTCTACAGGTTTTGGCCCCAGGGAGGAGTATGTATGGTCATTATGGATGTGTGGCCAGCAGGCCATTGTGGATCGCGGGGTCATTGTGCCTGGTAGAGCACATTATGTTATTCTGAGGATGTATGATGAGCACTTTGGAGTGCTCAATGTCTATGCGCCCAACCATGCTAGTGCCAGAGCAGAGTTCTGGACCCTTGTTACAGATGCATTGCCCGAGGCCGCACATTGGTGTGTTGGGGGAGATTTCAACATGCTTGAGGACCCGGCCGATAGGGTGGGAGGCAGTCATGTTATAGTGCATGGCACGGAGCTTGCAGCTTGGGAGCGATTTTGTATGACACTGTGGATCACTGATGCATGGCAGCATCATGAGGCTTTCTCCCGTTCTCAAGACAGTCTTATTTTTTCTCGGTTGGATCGCCCGGCACGGAGGGACTAATCTATCACGGATTGATCGCTTCTATGTGGGCGACAGGTTGTTCGGGGAGCGTGGTGGCTCCATTGGCATTCTCACTGGCACCTCTTTTTCAGACCATGCGCCAGTTATTTTGACACCTGAGGAGAGGACACGAGAGACCAGCTTGCAGTTGAGAATCCCAAAGAGGATACTTATAGATCCCAGTCTTTCTGAGGACATTGAGAGGATATGGCATGATAGCCAGAGCTCTGACCTGGATGCAGCACGCCAGTGTGCCCAGGGACTCATCGAGCTCAGCTCTTTTTTGCACGCTACAGCCTTGACACGACTGGGAGAGACATGAGAGCGGGAGCGTCACTTAAGACGTAGCCTTGCTTCGCTCCAGCGTCTTGAGGAGTAGGTGTCTACATGTGAGTGGGTGGTGTCCCAGCTGAGCCAGGCACGCCAGGAGGTTAGAGAGGCAGAGGAGCAGAGACATGAGTTCTACTATCATCGCCAGGCCTCTCAGTGGACGCAGCTTGGTGATAGAGTGACTGGGGAGTTTTTTGAGATCACCAAACCCCGCCATGCTCGAGCAGGAGTACGCCAGCTCAAGAGGCAGGAGGGATCGTTAACCCCCACTGAGCCCGGGGAGATTAGAGCCATTGCCCCATGATCGATGGGTTAGACCAAGTCAACGGTGTAAGGCAATCTTGTCCATACAAAGCTTTGAAAGGACTCATCCCAATACTTCGATGATAAGAAGCATTATAAGCAAATTTGACCAGATGCAAATGGCTTAACCACTTCTTGGGTTCCCTGCCGCCGCAGCATGACCAAAGGATATATTCTATTACCTAGTTCACTCTTTCAGTCTGGCCATCTGTTTTGGGGTGATAAGTTGTGCTGAGATCCAAGAAAGTTCCTAGTGCTTTGAAGAATGCAGTCCAGAATTTCAATGTGAATTTGGGATCTCTGTCAGTTACTATCATCCTGGGTAAGCCATGCAATCTGAAGATCTCTTTAAGGAAAACTCTGGCAACATCCACTGTAGTGTATGTTTCTTTCACTGGAATCAGATGGGCAACTTTGGTTAGCCTGTCAACTACCACAAAAATAGAGTTGTAACCTGATTGCATTGAAGGTAATCCAGTGATTAAGTCCATACTAATACATTCCCACTTCATCTGTGGAATGTCTAGAGGCTACAGTTTCCCTGGCATCTTGACTCTCTCTGCGCCTTGACTCTCTAACATATTAAGCATTTCCACACATGATCAAGTACATCCTTTTTGAGTCCTGGCCAAAAGAAGCTTTTCTTCACAGACATATAGGTTTTTATAAACCCTGGATGTCCAGCTATCCGGCTATCATGGGCTTCTCTCAGAATTCTTCCCTTTATTCCCTCGTCATTGGGAATACATAGTCGATTATTATAATACATGCATCCTTCATCCAATTTGTATCCAAGAACTCAACTCATTTCCTGAGGAGTCTTGCTTTCCTGCATTAGAAGGGTAGCAATAGGGGCAAAGAATTTATCCTGCATGATTTTCTCCTTTGCTTCACTGATCAATGGATTTGACACCACTGTAATTGCAAGCAAGGAGGATTTTCTGCTAAGTGCATTTGCCACCACATTTTCTTTCCCCAGCATACTTGATTTCAAAATCGAATTCCTATAGGGTCTGCATCCATCTCCTTTGATGCATGTTGAGATCCCTTTGGGTGAAGATCCACTTCAGACTTTGATGATCTGTCATCATCAAGGTGAACCTTTGTCCCAAAAGATAATGTCTCCACAACTTCAGAGCATAAACTACTGAGAGTAACTCCAATTCATGGACGGCATAATTTCCCTGATTTAGAAGAATTACTACCCTTGGTTGGAGAAGGCACATTATGGGCAAATGTGGCGCGGCACACAAAACTGGCCAATCCCCAATTGGCTAACCTGCTGTGCTGCTGGTGGAAATCAGGATTGTCATCTTCATGATCAGCTACTACTTTCGCAAAGTGGAGAAAGACTCACCCCGTACACACAAGAGGTGGCTATGCCACAATTGTCATAAATGAGGCACAACCCAAACTAGAAGATTTTGGAATACAGCCAGACTAGTGGAAAGAGTACTTAACAATTCCAGAGTACAGCCAAGTCTATATGTGCACGCCACCAACACAGCGGGTTGACCCATTATACATTCCCCTTAAGAGAAGATGGACTCCACTCGAGTTTCAAGAGGCCAAGCGGCACGACTCCCATGTCTGCTACAACTTTCCGATCTTCATGCCAGCAACCTTTCCAGACATATGAGAGCAAAGGAAACAAATGCTTACTTGGATACAAGCATATCCTGGACCCATCAATCATGGCAAGTGTTAGATTTTTGAAATTGCTGGTAGTCGATTGACCAACCTAAAGAGCCTTATGATGGCCATGACCCTGAGCACCTCCAGTTCGACATGAATCAAGGCCCATCTGATTGGGGCATGATGATGTATTACCATCGCCTAAGGTGTCTTCTAGCTTACATGCATGTCACGTTCGAGGACATGGTGGACACACAGGGTTCTGGTGCTCCGACTCAGCATTCAGACACACACTCAGGAAGCTTCAATCACAAAGGAATTTCTACCGACATGAGTTCGGTAACCAAGTCTTTAGACCTTGATAATAGGTTCTGAACAAAACCCACATCAGGAAGGGGGGGGATGTTAATCCCATTTTGGATTAACAAGCATGCTCCTCCAATTGAGGGCATTAATAAGTATCATGAAACGGCACTATAAAAGTTGTAGATTATGAGATATTGGCCACCCAAGGCCTAGTTAAGTAAGTTTTGGGTGCCCAAGTGTGAATAAGGGCCAAATGTATATATAAGGCATTTTCTCATAAATGAAAAGACACAATTCCCTTTTGTGCTATAGAGAGCTCTTCCTTATGTCTTGAGAGAGATTGAAAGAGAGAGAGAGAGAGAGAGAGAGAGCATTCTAGCATTGTACCTCTTCTATGCTTGTGTGGGAGAGTGATAGAGAGTGATTGCCTTATGCGATGGTATGAGCGACTCTATGGTGACAGCGTGGAGGTGGAGCTTGGAGGTTTGGAGCTTAACAAGTGAGCTTGGAGGCCTCAAGGGACTCAAGTTCAAAGCATTGGTAAGTGCCCTACGACGGTTGTGATCTATTGCTCTTCCTTTAGGTGAATGTATTGAGTTCCCTCTTGGAGGTGTGGTAGCCCATAACAAGTCTTCGTGAGATATAATCTCTCAAGACTCATGCTCTTCTTGCTTAATGTTGTCTAATTGATCCACAAGCTTCCACTTATCTCCACTTTGTGCAAAACTTGGTACAAACACAATCTTAAGACGTGCAAAAATAATTATGTCATTCTGGCTTAAGCAATTGATACCATTGGTGCGCTTTTCCTTTTAGTGTAAGGGAGGAAGCAAATATTTTCATTTGGTCACTGATCGAACCACAAGTTTTGCACTGATTCGAATATCTCGAGGTGTTGTATGTAACCACCACATGGTTAGGATTGAGCCTAGTGTTGCTCTTGGTGGTGCTGGTGCAGTACCTGACTCCCTAGCAACCCCCCTTCCTATTTCTTCATCCATTCTTAATAGGTTAGCAAGTGCAACTCCCATGTAAAGGGTTACTCTAATTGGTTTCATTGGTGGGGCCTCGTATACCATCCATATTGTGGTTGTCCCACCCCTGCCTCGGCCTCTTTGGCTCCAACATGTTGATTTACATGTACCCTTGGGTCAAGTGGTATTGGAACATATCCCGCATTATTGCTCACATTATCATCTAAGATTGCATCTCCTAGGTTCCCCTCTTGTAAAACAACATGCCTCTCATGTACTTCTCGAACTCTAGGCTGGAATAACCTTCCCCGTGCATTGTTGTATCGAAGGCACTCTCGACCAAATCCTTGTGGAGATCTAAGATGTTATTCTCTTATTCAAGCCTTCTAAGTTGGGCTCGTGCTTTCCTCTTTCTTTTCTCAATCTCTAGCTGCCTAGAAGTAGGGAAATACATTGCCCCCGTCCTTTGGGCACTCGTAGAATACCTTCGAATTCTAGGCGTAAGTTGTAACGAGGGGGTTGAGGATTTCTCCCCCTGGTAAATGTTCCTCCCTCATGTTACGCTGTACTCCCAGGTCTTCCAGTGCTTACTTCTCTTCGAGCTCAATTCATTGTCCCTTGGCAGCCTGTGGAGCTTCCCTTTCACGCTCATAGTTGTATCCTAATATTCCTTAGGCTAAGCCCATGAACCCACCAAATAGTGTTGGAGAAGAAGTACCCTTCTCCCCTGCCAATTTCTGGTTAAGAGGATTTTCCATGGTTTCCTCACTACTTATTAGTGATTCAAAAGAATTCAACCTTTGCAGAGAAAACACACTCCTAAGCTTCTCTGCTAGTAGGAGGATCCTGATTGGTTAGATGCACTATCACTGCGATAAGCCTTCTCGACCTTAAGTGCATGAAATGGTTTTAACTGGCAAAAATATTGATTTGCACACAATTAGAATTACCCAGGTCTATAATTACTAGATTCCTACAGAATCATGGACGTGATAAAAAATCATAGGCATGATCATGACAAAAATCATGAAATTTTTTTATTTATCCTCAATTGTTTACAACTACCCCTAGTGTCAGGGCGACCTTAGAAATACCCCTGTGAGCACTTATCTTGATGACACTCAAGGTTAGTTGACGTTATCTGCAGGGTCAAGAATCACAGTCGTGATCCTTTGCAAAATCATCTTCACTCAAACAAGTTCAATAAATGTTTATATGAGTTTCTTGAGGCCCCTAATAGCTGTTTTTCAGATGTCTCTCTTATCAAATTATCAAGCGAGATCAACCAAGGTTGGTGATGTGATGATCGAAAATCATGAGCATGATTTGCAAGCGTGATTTATGACGTGGTAGCAATCATGATCGTGATAACGATTAGATAAGATAAGATAAGATAAGATGAAATATGTCAGAGATAAGGTGCAATTAACACATAATCCCGGTATTGGTGGGACAGCTAGAATTATCAAAGAATCACGACGTGATAAAAAAATCATGGGTGTGATTCTAGAGACGTCAGAATCACGACGTGATTCCACATGTTTTAACCAAAAAGCACTAGATTGGGGGTGTTAATATCTCGAGTTCAAAATTTTCAGATTGTTCCTTTACAACATGAATGTTCCAATGATAGCAAGCAATAGGATCAATGGCTCTTTATTTTTTCAAAATTTTAAAGTTTCACGACGTGATTATTAAGTTCTCATCACACAAGATGAAAAGAAAGAAAAGAGCTCCAAAAGTTAAAATAAGCATGTAAATGTAAGAAAACACAATAACGAAAGTAGGATATTATTATACAAAGCATTGAATTATAGAAAGAAAAAAATATTATTGCTTGCAATTACAAATTGATGGGTGTCAACCCACCCCCATGTGCTCCAGGTAAGGAGATTTGATGGTGATCTACAGAGACTCTAGATAAGATGTCTTGCTTACAAGAGTTCTTGAACACAATAAACTCAATGATGAACAAAGGATGCCAAAATATTCGATATATAGTGCCTAGGATCAACTATGTCAACCAACCTATGACTTGGTCTAAAATAACCAACCGACCATATCATCTAATTGAGACCTTATTAGACTACAATATAGTTCCATAGGTATTATGTGTAGCTCCCATGACCATATAAGATTGTCGAGACTCCCAAATAGGTCCCGTAACTCGAAAATAATGTGTCCTCAGTTTGCTCATTAACGTGGTCACATACCCCACACAAGCATGCTATCTGCTAACCATGTGGCTATATTTGGCCATCATCCACCAGTGTCTAAACTGGGAACTGTCGACGGGCGCGCGGGTGCTCATCACCACAACGGCTACTCCTCATATAGGGGGCATTACAAAATAGAGCATATCCATTACCATCAGAGTAACAACAGGAGGAGGGTGTAGCATTGAGAAAATTCTTTTCCAACACTAGAAGAATATTGATTATAGAGATTTTAACGTATATACAACTTAAATTATGGGTGTTCACACTTGTTCATAGTCGACCATAACTCACTCAACATCACTAGTCTAGTCTCTAACTTCTTATTCCCTAAGCTTCTAATTTCGCAAATACAGGCACATCCTGGCATACCCTAGTCTCTAACTTGTTATTTGCTTAGCTCCTAATTTAGTAAATAAGGCCTAAGTACATCCTTGGGCATACCCTAGTGCCATCATAAGTTGCATTATACATTATACGAGTTATACGTTATACACGAATAAGGACATATTTAGTCAAATACACTTAAAATATGTCATATTATTCCATGCCACGGCGAACAGTAGTCGACTTAACATTTTAGTCCCAGCAAATCGATCGTATGGTATTTGATCAAATGTCATATGATCGAATGCCATATATTGTATGCCTTTCGTTCGAATTCAATTCTATCAAAAAATTACTATTAGCTATACAAGCTTGCTTATGGGCCGCATTGTCATTGTACAATTCCCCGGGTTCCTGCAAAAGGAATCTACCTCTTGCCACTTGTGGTAAGAAAAAAAAATCTAATTTAGTTAGAACTATTAAATTAGGTAATTTAGGTAGGTTGAGACCCTTGTGTTTCAACATAGTTCACACTAGGGTTAGTGAGTCTAAGTAGTTAGAATCCCTTGTGTTTGAACATTGTTCACACTAGGGTTTAGATCAATTAAAGTAGCTAGAATCCCTTGTGTTGGAACATTGTTCACACTAGGTCTTAGGTCAATTAAAGTAGTTAGAATCCCTTGTGTTGGAACATTATTCACACTAGGGCTTAGGTCAATTAAAGTAGCTAGAATCCCGTGTGTTGGAACATGGTTCACACTAGGGTTTAGGTTAATTAAAGGAGCTAGAATCACCCGTGTTGGAACATCATTCACACTAGGGTTTAGGTTACTTAAAGGAGCTAGAATCCCCTGTGTTGGAACATAGTTCACACTAGGGTATAGGCTATTAAATTGCAAACACTGGAATATGGCAGTCAAACATTTGAATTGCAACACATTATTGTGCATGTGTTGGGCGTTGCTACATCGTCAGGTAGTTTGCGAGAGAAATTGGTCAGCGTACGATTTTATTCACAACAAAAGATGTAACAGATTAAAGGCAACAAGAGCTTCGACGCTTGTGTACTACTTTTGCAATATTTGGTTGCTACATAAGCCCCAATCCATTGCAACCCGAGCGGTAGAACGAGATATACGAATGGCTCTAAAGCAAACACATGAAGTGATTGCCGAGGAAAGGGGAAGTGAAGATGAAGAAGAAGAATGGGAGATAGACTCGAATGCCTCTAATGTATCGGAGATCGATGATATAGCTCCTGTTTTTCTTCGGGATGATTAAAATGACAAGACTCAGTACTTCAAAAATTTGTTTTCATACACAAGTCGGAATCAATTAAAAGAACACCAAATACTTCCTTTCATTACGCACAAAATTTTGGTGCAGTTACAAAATTTGTAGTAGTTCATGTCTAGAAAAGTTTACTATAGGGGGATCAATGTCTACAAAAGTTTAATATAGGGGGATTAATGTCTACAAATGTTTGATTGAGGGGGATCAAATTTAATCATCACCTAAGTTAATAGGTGATGGTGAAATGGGCCTGTTAAGAAGATTGTTCAATTGAAAGTGAGGAGATTCATCTGGCAATTCTCCATACTTCTTCTCATACCACCAAGAGCTTTGCCTCTTGCACTCTTATGGTTCTCCTTAGCTCTTCGTTCTCTCTTCACAAGGCTTCATAGTATTGCATTAGTTGTTGCACTGTCATACCGTGAGTTGCTAGCGTAACTCCTTCGATGGCAAACGATTAAATGTTCATGTGCTCATGAGGTGTGAGCACAAGAGGCTTCATTCGTTGTACTTCTCTGCCCTCCATCTTTGCTCTCTTTTTATGGCGACCTTGAGCCACACCCCCTTGTGGTGGCTTATAATCCCAATTGACTTGCTTGTTGAGGAACTCCTCACAAAAAAGTTGCTGGATGAAGTATAGGGGCACTTGATGATTATTTGGCATCATTTTAGTTTTCTCCACAAATCTCTCCAAAAGAATGGCAGAAAGTCCCACATGCTGAAGATCTGATAGCTTCGGTGTGGGTACATTCGTTCTGGATTCTTTTGACAGGTTCTGTCCACCACTGGTTTAAACAACTGTGTGCACACAAAAGAGTCAGGGACTAGATTCTTGCATTGCTCAAGCTGAGTGGGAGGCCCTCAAGTCCCTCTCTTGGAGGTTGCATGTATTCGAAACCCTCTGTTCTGCTGCTAGATACCCTTGCATCCTTGTCCTTGAGGATGCGCTGTGCTTCTTTGTGGTCTAAGTATTTCAGAGCAAGAATTGGGTATGCAACTGTAACATTGGGGATGTCCTCTAAATCCTCCCATTCTTGATTTGCCCCCATTGCACAATGAAGTCCGGGAAGGTGACAGGGTACACTGAAAAAACAAAATAGAGAGCTAGAATGAGAACCCTTCTGACAATTAGAGACATTGGTGGACATTCACCGAGGTATAGACAATCAACGAGACAATAGACAATCAATGAGACATTAGACATTCACCGAAAAATGAAAAACATGAAAGAGATATTACACATTCACTGGAAATTGAATCACTTTAAAGAGACATTACACAACCAATATCTAAATCGCAATTACGAGATTTGTTTACAAAGTACAATTGACTTAGTCAAGACTCAAAAGGGTGTAGGCCATCATGGCGAGGTAGAGATACATCATATTGGGGGGATTTGTCTAAACACATCACCAATAACTCATAGGCCGGCGGCCTTTTATTTGGGTCTTCACATCAGTGGCTCTCTCACACGCAAGCTCTATGTGTCTCAGGAAACCTGTCTTTGGATCAGATGGCAGGAAAGAAACTGCTTGGCACAATTTGGATATTACATATCCCAAGGAGAAGATATCTTGTGCTTTGCTAAAGGGAGGTGGACGCATACACAGGCTCTCAGGCGCCATCCAAGGCCAATTTTATCTGGCCTCTGCCTTTGCTAGGGCAGTGTCGTCTCGATTCAAGGGAACTGCATGCTTGCATGTCAGAGACCGTGTAGACCTTCCCCAATCTTCGATACCAGCATAAACTTCATCATTTGTCGTCGACGAGAAGTGAATGAAGACATTGCCGGCATGCAAATCATTATGGAGTAAATCCATGTTGTGCAAGCTATGGACATTGCGGCTCCATGAAATGATCTATGTGCTTGGAGTCGCGGTACCTATGGTGGTAGAGCGGCTGTGACCCCTGACTTGGAGTTGGAGTTTCGCGTTTCTTTCTCTTGCCCGTTGCTATGCTTCTCTTTCTCCATACGGCCTCTATATACTGTAGCTTTGCTTGAAAGGCCGGATCTAATCTTTTCTTAGCAAGAAAGTGACCAATGGAGCGATAGATTTCTCCTATGCACCTTAAGCATTCCTTCCTAATTTCCCCATCTTTAAGTAAATGCATGTGCAGCTTAAGGGAGGGATCATACTCTATCAAGGCCTTCCATGCCGCGGCCACCATGATACTAGAAATCTCTTGGAGATTGTTGTCAGTTGTTTGGAGGAGCCGATCTATCTCTACTTCAGGTTTGACACTCAAAACATTCCCAATTGCCATTATAAGTTCATGACGTTCGTCCCTTGTCAATTGGAGTTTTCGTACAAATCCCTCAGGCAGTTGCTCTGGCACTTGCTCTGATGCTTGCGCCGCTAGCGCTTGCGTAGGCGCTTGCTCTATCTCTAAAAAGCTCATGGCTAAATCCAGGTATACTAGTAAACCTATCGAGATGAAAATGGACAATTTATAACAATACATAGATGGAGACATTCACATTAGTGCGTACGTGTGTGCATTAATATTTGTGCGATAATGCTTACATAACCAATTTGACTACAATAACAAACAAAGGACAAACATTAATACATGTGTGTGTGTGTGTGTGTGTGTGTGTGTACATTAGTGCTTAGACGTTTCGGTTCTGCATTTCGTTTTGTCTTTGTGAGATGGGGTGAAACGTTTCATACCAAAACTCTGCGTTTTGACATGAAACGTTTCGCGGTGACGGTGGTGTATCCACATTAATACATGAAGACAATAACACACAAAGGACGTGAAGACAATAACAAACAAAGGATAAACATTAATACATGTGTGTATGTGTGTGCAATAGTGCTTAGACATAAGCACGTATATGCGCTAATATATGTGTATACGCATAACCAAGATAAGACTCAAGAGATGAAGTAAAATGGGTAGAATAGTCAATGGATATGCGCTATATATAGTCAATGGGTAGAATGTTGATTCCACCATGGATATACCTAAGCTATATAGTCACAGGAGATAAAGAAAACTATGGATATGCCTAGCTTCAAAGCTATAAACCTAAATCTAAAGCATGATAGAATCATGAATGCTGATTTCACCATGTATGGCTATGAAAAAGCTTATCATAATGAATGGAGTGAAAGAGAGTATCAAGCTAGCTAAACTTTGATACCACCCGACGGTGGCACAGACGTTCGACTATCTCAACAATGCCTCCCCCTACTATTCCTAGGGAACATAAGTGCTCAAAGTGCCACCCCAATCAGTGGCACATTGAGTACAAATGCTTGGGGTGTTCTAGCAACTAATCTATATTCTAGAATCTATGATATGGGAACCTGGAACCACAGTGACAAAGTTGTACACTGGTGGTGCCTAAAGAGAAGAGGAAAAGACCCGAAAGTGATACATTGCCACCCGAAAGAGTGACAGCGTACTCACACGGGTGAATACAAACAAAAACCTGGAAGTGCACAATGCCACCCGAAACAGTGGCATAGTGCACACAGGTACTAGCAAACAAACAAACCTACAATCACCACCCGTCACATCCAGTAATCACAACAACGTCCGATTTAACGTTGCAGTGACACTGCAATGCAAATGTAAATGAAGATTAAAAAATTTAAAATTTAAATATGCTTTACACACAAATTGTTGTCCCACAACGGTATTCGTAAACAATAGCGGAGTGGGACAACATATGCAATACAAATGAGAACAATGCATTTTTGAAAAAATTAAAACAAATTCTAATTTGAAAACACATTTGAAAATTCTAATTAAAAAAATCTAAAATTTAAAATTTTAGCTTTTTTTACCTATGCAAATGGTAAAAGAGACACAGAGAGAGAGAGAGAGAGAGAGAGAGAGAGAGAGAGAGAGAGAGAGAGAGAGAGAGAGAGAGAGAGAGAGAGTAAGAGAAATGGTGAAAATGGGGGGCGATTTCGTGCTTTTTATTTCGACGCTTTTTATTCGATCGAATGGCTTTCGATCGAAAAGTTTTCGATTGAATGCTTTTCGATCGAATGGCTTTCATTTGAATATCTTTCGATCGAAACAAATGCTTTAAAAAAATGTTATTCCTTGAATTATACATTTATTCACGTATATCCTCGTATTTTTTGGTAAAATATCATTATACGAGATGTATAATGCAACTTAGGTGCCATCATGGGCGTTTGATTGTGCAAGTACATGTTCAATAAAGCTCCAAGAGTTGAAAACAACTTTCCATCATACTCTTGGATTTCCATCATTGCGCATTAGAAACTCGTATTTGGTTGATGTAGTCCATGAATCCACCTCTAATTAGCATATTTAGCTTTGTATTGGCTTTACACCATGTGGACCTATCTTTGGTGCCCGTTCATGAGGTAGAGACTGCACACGAGCTTAATCTCATTGCTATAGAGGGTGGTTACAAGATCAAGGTGCTCAACTTTTGAGACTCTCCAAAAAAATGAGACAAGTATCAAGAACCACAACTTATAGGTGGGGTACCTTGACCAAGATATGTGGCCAAATGCGAATCTCACATACCTCAAGCAACCTCGGGCTCATGTACCCGCTTACGTGGATCTTGATCGAGGTCCATGCATTCACGATGGACGGTCTATGCATCATGCCCTATGACATGCATATTCGCATGCATGTAAAAACCTCAATCGAGGTATGCAAGCATCGAACATTCTTAGGTGCGTTGATCGCATCTACATCATCCATACCTCCATCAAGATATCCAAATCACATTTACATTGTCCATACCTCTGTTAATGTATGTAGATCACATTTACATCGTCCTCCATACCTCTATCAATGTATGCAGAGCACATCTACATTGTCTATACTTCGATCAAGGTATGGACAACATCTTTGTTGTGCTCGATTGAGGTATTTAAATCACGTGTAGCATCCATACCTTGATTGAGGTATGAAGATCTCGTCTCTGTTATAGATACCTCACTTAAGATCAGCTAGGATCAGATCTAGTGCCGTCTAGGCATGTTATTGCAGAGGAAAAACCCTAACCCTAAACCTAGACCTAAACCTCGATTGAGGTAGTATAAAATTTTTCTACTCGTTGTTTTCACCATTTCACTCCTCGAGCACTCTTGTTTATTGGTTGTATTAGCTCTCTAAACTATCTTATGTGACAATTTTAAGGTGATTTCCCATTCAAACCTTAATCGTTGTTGTAGACTATGAAAATTTGAATTTTCTATTTCCTCATACTCCACCTTTCCTTATCGTTCCCTTGCCACTCCTCTTCTCTAAACTAGTTTTCTTCCAAGATATTTTTTTGAGATTTTCTCTTGCTACAATCTCACAACTTTAAATGCACGAAAATCATACATAATCCATTGTTTATACATAGGAGGTCTTACAACTTTAAATGCACAAAAATCTTACATACTCCATTGTTTATACACATCTATGTAAAAAGTAACAAGACGAGTGAAAATACAATACATTAGAAGCTTGAAGTTAGAGACATAATGAAGCCAAACACCTAAGAAATTAATATTAATGGAGTATCATGGCATTGATTTAAAGGATATAAGAGAGTAGATTCAAGGAGGATGGAGCTCAAGAAATAGATTATCTTGAAGCAAGGTCAACTAAAGTGCAAGTACGAAAAAGGGGCCCTGATGGACAAAGAGCTAATATGATAATTAGGCTTAAGCAATTACCTATGAAAGAGCAATCAGATGACTTGACAAGGCCTTAGGAGTTGATAAGAGTGGAAAGAGAACAACTGAGAGTTTGTAGGAGTAAAGTAGATTTCATCCTAGCATAATGTGAGAAGGCTATGTACAAGGAATGCGAGTCACCGGGAGTGAAGGAGCATCCAATCATTGGAGTGCAAGAACATCCAATCACATGTGTTCATTCTCATAATGTGAGAAGGCTACATACAAGGCATGCGAGTCACCTGGGAGTGAAGGAGCGTCGTGCAAGAACGTCCAATCACATGTGTTCGTTATCATGACAAAAAAAACATGTGGTCACATGAATAGATGTAATTGTAGGGAGGTAGTCTTGAAAGAGCTAGTGGGATTCAGTGAGAGACATGAGTAGGATAACTAGAAATATAACTTTAACAACACATCCCAAAAAAAAAAGTAGAAAAAAGAATAAATTCTAGGCATTAAAAAATGTTCAAACCTCTCTAGGTGGAAGATAGAGGAGCACAAGATAATGGTAGATAGAGGGGCACAAGATAGTGGTAGAAGTGCAAACCACTCATATCAACTTGTACAAAATAAGTGTACCACCCACCACGAGAGAGAATCACAACTGATGAATACCAGTGCAACCCTTATGCTTGTGGATTGTGCCTCAGGAAAGAAATTATTGATGATTGGAAGAACAATAATGAGATCGTAAATCCTCTAGAAAGTATTGGTTAAAGTCAGTATGTCCTAAAATCATTGTTTCTTTAGAAAGGAAAGTGAAATTTAAGAAATAAAACATGTAAAAGGTGTAGGGATCTTTAATGCATTTGAGAAACACAAAATATAAAAGTTCAAGAAATACATATGAGAAATACAACTAGGAAAAAGGTGTTTACATTTTTAATGCATGTGAAAATAAAATTTGTAAAAGGTGTAGGAATTTTAATGCGCATCTAAAGAGATGCATGCATTTGAGAAACACAAAATATAAAAGTTGTTCAAGAAATACATATGAGAAATACAACTAGGAAAAGGTGTTGACATTTTTAATGAGTGTGAAAATAAAATTTGTAAAAGGTGTAGGACTTTTTAAGGCGCATCTAAAGAGATGCATGCTTTTCAAAACTATATGGTGTATCTCTAAATAGCTCATTCATAAAAAATGAGTATGCATAAATAAAGGCATGCCATGCATCAAGTATTAAACTCAACACTCAAATAGCTATTGATTTACCACCTTAAATTTTATCCAAGTTAAAGGAAGAGCTTCTTTTTAAACTCTAGTTAAAAGTAAGAATTGCATGTGAAGATGTATAAGGTTAAAACTTTTTTTTTATCATGGGACCATTATCATCAATCCCAAAGAAAATAGATCATGACAATAAATCACTTTCAGTAGAGATTTTTTAATCTCAACTCTTTTTTTTCCAAAGAGCATGTGGCAAATCACACCCCCACCCACACATCCTATAAAGAAGACCTCTCAATTCTTTTTTTGAACACTTTTTACCCTCCACTACTTAAAAGGGTGGTTCTTTCAATTGGGATCTCATGTGCTAATGTAAAAAATTATCTCCATTTTAATTTTAAAGAAGATTCCAAGTAAACAAATGCATGTCAAATAGGCATTATTTTTTAAAGAACTTTCAATGGTTCTATGCAAGGGTTTCCTCCTTTATAAGAAATCTCCATAGGGGTAATTTCATACTTTAAAGTATAGTATGAATAAGGTCATCACATGAGAAGAAAAGTTGCCCAAGAACTATACTTGAAGGTTAATAGTCGAGGATGTTGAATGGGGCTAGTCAAGTAGCTATATTCTTTGATGCCCCTATCATGAATCCAAAGGGATCCCAAAAAAATAAATGCCTCAATTAAAAAAATTAAAGAGAGAAGTATATTGAGCTCATGTGCATTTAAGAGGTACATGGAAAGTGGGCCTTTTTTTTTAAGAGCCTAAGTAAGAAAAGCACATTTGAAATGATAGTGTGATACTTAAAACGAATGCAATGTGTGTTAAAGTGTGAGTAGGCTTTGCAAACACAAACAAGGTGAGGGCTATATTTCCATAACCCATAGTTGAAGGTTTATTCAGGTGAATCTAACAACCTAGTTAACCTCGTAAGAGTTAAATTGTTGAAAAAGAGGGTCTTTTGTGAATCATAGCTATAATTGTTGAAAAAGAGGGTCTTTTGTGAATCATAGCTATAATTCTGGAGCCAACCTTTGCCGTAACAAGAAAAGCACTTTTGAAATGATAGGGTGATACTTGAAACAAATGCAATGTGTGTTAAATTGTGAGCAGGCTTTGCAAACACAAACAAGGTGAGGTTATATTTCCATAACCCATAGTTGAAGGTTTATCTGGGTGAATCTAACAACCTAATTAACCTCGTAAGAGTTAAATTGTTAAAAAAGAGGGTAGATGGGCCTCATTTGTGAACCATAGCTATAATGGTGGAGCCAACCTTTGCTGCACTTTACAAGAAGGATACCAAAGCATTCATATAGAACCTACATCCATCTAATGAGCATCTTCATCAAAACATGAATGTAAAAAAATTGTAGTAAGATGGTTACATCAACATTAAGTCTATGGAGAAAGAGCGAGTCAAGAAATCACTAATGAAAGGAGGGAGTTCTTGAATAAGGTGAAACATTTAGCATCCTAATAAACCGCCATGACCCCTTTTCAACAAGCTAAGTCCAAAATAAAAAGGCATATATGTGCAAGTCTATTGCACTAGGCTTTCTTGTTTCATTCAAACCTCTTGTTTAAGGGGAGTCTTCTTTTTTAGGCTCCTAACCAAGAGACCATGTCAAGTCATATGTATAATTAGCTTGCTATGGCATTTTAAAGAAGATTGGTCATCATCATTATAATCAAATTGTCATTGCCATCTCTCTCTCTCTCTCTCTCTCTCTCTCTCGTTGTTTCCTAACTAGGCTCCTAACTAAGAGACCTTGTCAAATCATATCAATGAAGAGTGTGGGTATGACATTAAAAGACATCATGTCATCAATGAATTATATGGGGTCCACTAGCTAGGCTACGATATTAAAAGACATGTCATCATCATCATCATCATCATAATTATCATCATCATCATCATGATTATCATCATTATCATTGCCATCTCTCTCACATGCACGTGCACACAAGCGTGCGTGTGTTTGTACAAGCAAAGTTTGTGTTCAAATGAGGAGTTGCTAGGGTTGCTTGTGTAGGGAAAATATGGAGGCTAGAGGAGACGAAGAAGAGCATGATAAGCCCTTTTTGACTTCTTTTTTAAATTATTAGGGCAGACTTAATATGATGTCAGGATCATGCCCGCATTCTCTAGTAGGGAGCATTAAATAATTGCTTAGATACTTTATTTTGCGGATTACATACGCTAATTTGGTGTGAAAAGGATGAACTACTATTGTGTAAAGGCGATGTGATTAGTGCCATGAAGGTGCGACAAGTGTCAACATTGCAACTTGGAAAATTTCCAAGTGGCTTGGGGGTGTAGTGCGAAAAGAGCGTGTGCCTAATCAGCAGTGCGAAAAGAGCGTGTGCCTAATCAGCAGTGCGAAAAGAGCGTGTGCCTAATCAGCAAGCGGAGTTAAGGTCCGTAAGACTCATTCCTTATCTTTGGACAACAACAATATATTACCACATGTTACGTGTCTCGACATGACGGGTTACGTAACTTCATTTTCTGAGTATTTTTCACTCAAGAGAATAATTATAAATTAGACGGTGATGAACTAAGGTTTTGGATTTGATTTTTAACGTTTACTTGCATTGTTATTACTCGGTTAGCTGCTGCCACGTGTAGAGTTACATTCCACCTGTTAGAGAGATGGTGTGTGAGATATAGAGAGAGAATGTCAGAGAGAGCCGTGTGTGAGAGAGAGAGCCGTGTGTGAGAGAAAGAGCGAGCGCACGTGTGTGTGTGAGAGAGAGAGAGAGAGAGAGAGAGAGAGCTCGCGTGTGTGTGTGTGTGTGTGCGCTGTGAGTGAGAGCGAGAGAGAGAGAGCGCGCGTTTGTGTGTGTGTGAGAGAGAGAGAGAGAGAGAGAAGTCCCGACTCCCAAATTCAACCATGAAGCGAGTCTAGAGAGAGAAAATGAGAATGCGTGTGTCCGTGTGCATGTCCTTTTGTGCACGCTAACCATGAAAAGAGAGAGAATCCGTGTGTGCGTGTGCATGCCTGCGTCCGCGCGTGCGCGCGCATAAGCGTGTGTGTGAGCACTGGGAGATGATGATAACTCATGAACCCTCAAACTTAAACCATGAACATTGAATAGCCTTCCAGTCCTTCACAGTTCATACATCAAGACATCTTCCCCTTGCTAGCTAAGGACAAAATTTTTCATTCGTGTCTCGTTATACAGCATTAATGCAAATTAGCCTATCTCAAAGGCTCTTAATTTTTGCAAAGTGCCCTTTGTCATTAGTGAGCTTTGTCGCTGCCTCTTCATGCAAGTAAACCTAAGGGTATTAAACATATGGTTTTAAAGCCCCACATAAGTAGATAACCAGGCTTTGATGCCCATCTCTGCCTGTTGAAAGGCTAGTTTATAAGGGCAGCTAAGAGAGCATACATAAATTTCTTCACATCTATTGCCAAGCTGAAGCTGCTACAAGGCCTCTGTCAAGCCAGTCCAGATGAAGTGCTCCTGATTCCTCTCTGAGCTTGTAATTGGGAGAGTAAGGTTGCAGAAGCTCCTTGATGGTTCTATTGATGTAGGAGCTCAGAGGCAAACTCCGGAAGCCGGCCATAGTCATGCGGACCCGCCATTTACCGGCCACTTCATATCTCTCCAATCTCTCAGCCCCTTCACATGCTACAATGTTCACAATGTCTCTGGCTAAGCAATGTTGCTCCGCATTCACGCGTTCTTTGCTCTCTCGCGGCAATGACACATCTAGCGACTCAAAAACAGCATTAAAATAGTTCAGGGTTTCAACGAAACGAGGATAGAAGGGTGTTGTGTTGGTGCTGGCATCATGCTCCACAAGGGTCACAATCTTTGGCTGCATACTTTTCACCTTCCTGAGTAAACTGTCTCTTGGATTGCTTGTGCTTACACTCTCATCTGGCATCCGATGCAAATGGAATGCAAAGTTCACTGCCAGAGCCTCCCCTGCCTTTCTATGCAACATATATGGCTCCACCCTTGAAGCATCAATCTGCAGGGCCTGGAACTCGAAGGGCACCTTCACCTTCTGTGCCACTTCTAGCAGCCTTCTCCCCACACCTTCCAAGCTAGTTGGGGCCTTCACATCTGCCACTCCCGTGATGCGTACCTGCAATAGGCATTAGACATATCAAAGGAAACTTTAGCAACACCACTGACATACTGAAAGAATGTCAGCATTAAATGGGTTGTGCTTTACATGGCATCCCAGCCCATCAAATAACATCTAAATGAAGTTTGACCTGACATTCAATACCACTGATCTGAAATATTTAAAATATAGCTCTAGGTAACATTAATTTTGGTTTCAAACTCACTCAGATTCTCATCATTACAGGCCTCATGATACCAAGTAATTAAGCATAATCTTCTGTAACTGGATGTCAAGACATGTCAACACAAAAGAGAACTTACACGAGGAGGACCGCCAGGGCGCTGAGAGAAGGCTCCAATGAGGGTTTGCCATTGGTTGCCTTGGCCGATGTCAAAATCGATGATGTGGATGTTGGGCTCATTTCTGAATGCCTCAGCAATGGCACCATTGGCTGCCATGTACCCAAACTTAAAGTAAGGGCACCAGTGGTAAAGTACTTGGGTGCCCTTGAGAATCTCCGTAGGGGAAGGCTCTCTCATCATCTTCAACAGCCTACTATGCCCATCCCTTATGAGCTCCATCCTGGCTGCAATTCCCTCTGTCATGTAGGCAGCCAAGCGCTGCATGGGATCACCATATGTGGACACAGATTGTTCCAATAAGGACAAGATAGTCTTTGCAGATGTATAATCTTCCCTATCGATGGCACTTGCGCAAGCAAGCAGAAGCTCTCTGGGATGAGCTGCCCCATGTGATGGGGGGGCTTTATTTGGCGTAGATGGCTTGCTGCTGATGGAGGTGATGGTGGAGTGGTCAAGTGTTGTGGTGTGAGAGGAGCTTTCTGCAGAGAAGAGTTCCTCTATGATATCTTTCCAATCCCTCACTGCAGGGGGCTCAGCCACCGCTGCTGCTGCTGCTGCTGCTGCTGCTGGGAGCTCTCTGGGATGAGCTGCCCCATGTGATGGGGGGGCTTTATGTGGCGTAGATGGCTTGCTGCTGATGGAGGTGATGGTGGAGTGGTCAAGTGTTGTGGTGTGAGAGGAGCTTTCTGCAGAGAGGAAATCCTCAATAACATCTGTCCAGTCCCTCACTGCAGGGGTCTCAGCCACCGCTGCTGCTGCTGGGAGCTCTCTGGGATGAGCTGCCCCACGTGATGGGGGGGCTTTATGTGGCGTCGATGGCTTGCTGCTGATGGAGGTGATGGTGGAGTGGTCAAGTGTTGTGGTGTGAGAGGAGCTTTCTGCAGAGAAGAGTTCTATGATATCTGTCCAGTCGCTCTCTGCAGGCGGCTCAGCCACTGCCGCTGCGGAGAAGAAAGAGCTGGTGGCTATGTCACGATCATCACCAAGTAGCTCTCTCTCCAGATCCTCTAGCGTGCGTTTGAGACGCTTAGAGTCATCGGAAGGTCGGACATCTCCATCCATTCTGTGGGCAGCTTTGCTCTGTGGCAGGGCCTGGAAAGCCGCAGGACCGCAGACGATGGGCAGTTCGGAAAAGAGGACATTTTTGTTGTTCTTGTGAGCGAGGAGAGGAGTTCTGCAAGCCGAGGCAGAGGAGGAGGAGGAGTCGCCATTGCTGAAGAAGGAAGAAACCCCCTGGTGGTGGCTCTGCACACAGGGCTCGTTCTGCAAGAAGCGGTGGGGCTCCACTCGTTGGAGAGGGCTACTGCTGACTGAATCCGAGAAGCTAAGAGTGGAAGACTCTTGTGGGGAGAGAGGGGGGAAGTTTCGGAGCTTCAAGGCGGCACGCTGGCGCTGGTGGGCAGCGTGGAGTTTGAGCAGAGAAACACAGTGCTCCAAGGGGAAAGGGCCAGGAGCAGAAGAGGCGGCAAGGGGAGCGTTAGGGTGAGGGAAAGGGGGGGAAGAGGAGGAGGAAGAGGAGGAAGAGGGGGCGAAGCTGGTGAGCCTAGAGTGCAGGTTCCCTTTGTGATGGTTCATGGCGAAGGTGACAAAGAAGCAGGGAAGCACGAGGAGGCTATGGAGGAGGCTCGGAACCTACTTTATCTCTGAACAGAGGGAGAGCCGGGGAGGGCTTTTTGTCTAGGAGGCGGGGGGAGGGATGTGTGATCATGCCTCTCTGTAAGCAACATTCATTCCTTCATTGATGTCTATCTCTGTGTGCTTCTCTCCAGGCCACTTTGCCCCCCCTTGACAAATCCAAGGAAGGCCTCACCCCAGGACAACGCAATCGCCTCTCTGATTCTCTGATCTGAGCACATCTGGCTCCTCTTTTATTTACCTCTGGAGTCTGTACTCTTCGAGTCCCCCAGCCTCCGTCCACTCTCTCTCTCTCTCTCTCTCTCTCTCTCTCTCCCTCTCCCGGGGCCCTCAGTGCCCCTCACGCATTGCATACAAAGAAGAAACAGTAGTGCGGCGCGTTGGAGCAAGTCAAAACACGTAGACCGTGTACCTCTTCTATACGCCTACGTGGACCTTACACGTCGGATAACAACAAGCCCTCGATCCTCCACAGATCTTGGCCTTACTAGATCCGCTTCCACGTCCAGCTGTACGCTCCTCTACCGGCACCTGCTTCCCCGTTGCTTCCCTCACACGTAAGTAAGCAGCCGCAAATACGATTATACCTCCGCCAATAACATACAACCCATGACGGTGTCGCAACAATGGCGAATAAACCATTGGGCGGCCAAAAGCCGGGGCACCGGAGGAGGGGCCCAAATGCCCGCCCGCGCCGCATCATCTGCTGACGCTAGTGTCTCCCGACAGCGACGCCAGCGGCTCTCTCGGGCTGCAGGTAGACTCGCCTGGGGCCCATTCCGATTCTAATTTCTCAGGTGTGTCAAGTGTTCCACGTGAGACAGGTTCTGCTGTCGTGGCTGTCGACTGGGACTATGTACCACGTAAAATAGGAAGGCCACGTCGAGCGAAAGCGTGCCACGTCAGGGAAGGCTGCCCGACCTGGACTTTCAACGATTGCTACAGGAGCAGGCAGCATCATAATCAAGTCTGGCTTCAGAGTCTACGGTCTACCTAACCAGCTCACCCCCCCGGGCCCCGAGCGCGTCCGGCTCCCCCCCGTGGGCGCCGGACATTTTAACAGCGCCACCCGATGCCCGATGCCTCTTCCAGATCCCACCCGCGGTCTCCTGATGAGCTTCCCAAGTTCCCATGGCTTCCTTGAGAATCGATAATCCATCTTTCAAACCACAGTTGCCATGGCCACCCTAGGTATCATCATATCATCATTCTATATCAAGCTTCAGCCTTTGTTGCCCAAAAGTGTTCTTTTGAAATATTTTGACAAAAGTAACTGTCCTACCACTAAGGACCCCCCCCCCCCCCCCCCCCCCCCCAAAAACAAAAAAAGAAACCCCCTCTTTTGCCGTCCATATGGTGACAAATCTTCATTTTTCAAAACAGAAAGTAATATTTTAAAATTCTTTTTTATTCTAAAGATTTTTATAACTAGAACCTCTAAAAATTTAATGCACGTATTTTTCAAATTAAGAGTTGGGAAATACCTTCAACTAATATGGGTAAGGGCAATGGATATGCCTACAAGTGCGCTCTTGTGTGTGTGTGTGTGTGTGTGTGTGTGTTGGAAGATGGAGGGGGGCGCAGGGGGGGAGGAGGGAGGGAGGGAGGGCTTGATTTTTGACAAGCACCCTTGCCCTTCAAAATTGATGGGTTTGGTGAAATATAGCAAGTTCTTTTTGTATTTTATTGTAGCTTTGACGGGCATTGCAAGTATTTTACGGCCAAAATGCTCAAAAACGAGCGTGACGCCTGTCAAAAAGCAACTGGGGGAATTTAATGTTGACTATTCAGATGTGACTCATGAAAGAAGAAAGGAGGGAGAAGTAATGGGGTGTGTGTGTGTGTGTGTGTGTGTGTGTGTGAGAGAGAGAGAGAGAGAGAGAGAGAGAGAGACAAAGATAAAGAGAGCTCTTTTTCAACCAAATTCACTATCAAGTACTATGTGCAAGGATTATAATGTTAAAAAATCTAGTAGCTCAACTCATAGAAGATAATAAAGGAAAACAAATAATGTCAAGTTAACTAAGGGCCAGGTTCTACAATTTCACTTACATGCAATCACACGTTTTGCTAAGAAGAAAGTATGAAATTTGATGTAGCTAATTGGGTTGTGAATAATAGCCAACAAGCTAAAAGATAATGCAAAAGGAAATGCCAAATTGCTCAATACTCTTTTTGATCGGAAGTTATCCATATCTCATCCTTGGCTCTACACACGATCTGTCCTAAATGTGGTTAAAGCACATTCATGTAGCTAGCTATTCTAGCAAGAGTTATGATGGCCTACGACTATGTTATGTACTTATAATGTTTTATCTTGAAAATTATCTTTACGAAAATTTCATAAAGTCAAGAATTTGTGATTCATTGTTTTCTCCATGAAGCCTTCAAATTGATGATTTGAGTAGATGTTATTTGCATTTCATTGTTTTTTTAATGAAGCCTTCAGCTTGATTTTTGGATTGGACATTATTCACATTCTTATGGATAGAGGCATGCACAAACAAGTGTAATATCATTCTAAAGAAGCCTTCAGCTTGATTTTTGGGGATTGGACATTATTCACATTATTATGGATAGAGGCATGCACAAACAAGTGTAATATCATTCTAAAGAGAGATTCCTACCACTTAAGATGCGCAGTGCATAGTCATGAAATAGAACAACATGTGTGTAAAATGTCATTCTAGAGAGAGATTCCTACAACTTATAAAAAGCCCACATCTTAGGAGCCAAGCTTTCCCAAGTTCCAACCCACTTGCAATAAAAAAGGTCCCACATGCATAAGAATTAAAACATTTACTAGCCTATGTAGTTGCATGAATACAAATAGGTTGCATAGAGTTGCTTTAAAAAAGGGCACATGCACAATGAAAAAGAGGCTTTTTAGGTGCCAAAACACATGCACATGTGGTTTAGAGTCTACTCATGGATTATGGGTATTTTTCCATTGGGATTAGGCTTTTCGCCATGGTGTTGCTATGATTCTTGCCCCATGCTGTGATAAGAGCTAGTGTTCTAGAAACATTGGCCATGGCTTCCTAATCATAAGTAAAGGTAAAATTTTAACTAAAGGTTAACTTACTATCACCTAGATTACCTTGAAGAAGCAATAGAGAGATGCCACCACATGAAGCCATTGATAGAACCAGCCTCTACACAACACTAGTGTAATCAAGGCTTCAAGCACGATGTGGGTATTTGTAAGGGAGATAGCAGCTGTAACCTATTGCCAACATATTCGTTTCCCCATAATTTTCTCAATCCACTTTTGGGCTAGCAAAACACCCAAGTCAAAAACTCATTTGCATGGACCTTCTAAGCTAACAATACCACATTTTTCCAAGTTGCACTACATACACTGCATGGGAAGGGGCTCTTGGAGGACATAAAATTTGATGTTTGTGCACATAGTAACACTAATTGTTGTTATACACATATAAGACATTGTAGTTGTCATACACATATAAGACATTGTAATTGTGTACTAAGAGAAGCATCTTTGACATTGCAAATCTCGTTTAGGGAAAAGAGAGGTTTCTCTCTCCTCTCTCTCCTCTCTCGCTTATAGCTCCATCTCTCTCTCTCTCTCTCTCTCTCTCTCTACAAAGCAATCTACCTTGCTCATATGATGTCTCTTTTTCTCTCTCTTAAGTATATCACATAGCAATTATGTGGCAGTAATAAAGGAATGGAAGAGGAGGATCTCACACTCTATCTATCTCCCTTGCTCTCTCTCTCTCTCTCTCTCTCTCTCTCTCTCTCTCTCTCTCTCTCTCTCTCTCTCTCTCTCTCAACAAAGCAATCTACCTTGCTCGTATGATGTCTCTTTTCCTCTCTCTTAATATCACATAGCAATTATATGTGGCATTAATAAAGGAATGGAAGAGGAGGATCTCTCTCTCTCTCTCTCTCTCTCTCTCTCTCTCTCTCTCTCTCCGATTTGTAAAATGCCATTCACATTAATAAAAAATAAGAGAAAAAGACCATTTAAATTTCCTTATCATCCCAAAGCAAAATTTGGTTATTTCCTTTAAAGGAGATTAGAAAGATGTTGCCAACATAGTTCTCTCTCTCTCTCTCTCTCTCTCTCTCTCTCTCTCTCTCTCTCTCTCTCTCTCTCTCTCTCTCTCTCTCTCTCTCTCTCTCTCTCTCTGTGTGTGTGTGTTAAACACTCCATTGATTTTAACATTATTTTACTTGCCCAACCTACTGTAAGGCACTTTGTCATCTTACTCGCGAACATGCACTTATCTTTTGATGGTGCTGGAACATATAAAGTGGCTTTACCTTGCACTTAATGTCAGAAAAGGAAAGTCTAAAGGCTTAGCATCTATAGTTTCTTAAGACTAGTTGTAGAGGCTGAGCCATTTTTCAGTTTGGTCAGCTTGGTAGTGTGAAAACTAGTCATTTTTATATAAGTCATATTTTACAATAAGCAAGACACAACCATTCCCTTACAGTAGTTTACTTGTGAGCTCTCATTTTTCCTCTTCTTGCTTGCTTGTGAGCTCTCCTTTCTTGTTTTCTTATATGCCAATGAATCGTGCTTGCTTCGATTGGATGCATGCTAGATAGGTTTGACTGTAGGTTTTCTTCTTACATTAGCTTCTTCTTCTTCTCCCCGTCTTTTGTGAGAGAGAAACACCGCAAAGATGGATCTCTTCTTGCCTCCATCAAGGCATAGAGAGATCTCCCTTTGCCTCATTAACAAGGAGCACTTTGGTGTGACAATGGAGTGAATGCGACGGACAAGCTAGCGC
Source organism: Cibotium barometz (assembly GCF_041138505.1). Classification (NCBI taxonomy): domain Eukaryota; kingdom Viridiplantae; phylum Streptophyta; class Polypodiopsida; order Cyatheales; family Cibotiaceae; genus Cibotium; species Cibotium barometz. The sequence goes on along the minus strand of NC_141071.1, from coordinate 41,782,357 downwards.
ACCCACAATGGAAAGTTGTATTTGTGGCTCGAAGGCAAGACCCAATGACACATGCTTTGGAAATGCTAAGGTAAGCTCTTGACTTGAACATAATTGGTGCTGTTTGTCTATTCCAAGTTATTGGGACTACCCCATATTTCCCGGTGTTAATTACTTTAAAATTTAGGAGGTCACACTCCAAAAAAGATATATGGTCTAGGAGCCTTGTACGGTTAGTTTTGTTGCTTTTGATTTTGATTTAGAGTTTATTTACATTAGGGCATTCTATTTTCATCATTCTATTAGTAGAGTAAAACCATAGTTCTTTGGTGATTTGCATGAAATTGGAGCCCAAGGAATTGATTTGTGCCAAGGATTATCTTAGCAATTGTGATAAGGAGTGAAATCCACTCCAAAAACATGAGCATTGAGCTCCATCAGGTCGAATTAGAGTGAAATTATCATTTTTATTCATGCATTTCATAAAATTTCGATACTAAACCATCAAAAAACAATAAAAAAAGGTTTAATTACTTGTATTTCAACTATTAAGTAGAGTTAGGACCATTAATCACACCCCATTATGTCCTAAAAATCTCAAAAACTAGGCCAAATCAACAAGGAGATGCAAGCCCACATTATTGTGCTAAAAGACGTGAGTCTAAACATGTAAGCTGTGATTCTGAACATGTGGGCCTTGAGCTTGGATACGTGAACTTGTAGAAGTGAGCCTTAGAGGTAGGTATATTATACATACCAATTATTACTACGTTAAAGACCCATGTCCCTAAAAGATTTTCTTATCATACAATCTATACTAGCATACAAATTCCAAGGAAAATTCTTGTCCTTTACAATTATTATGAAAATAAAGTAAAATTACTACTCAATAAGTGCACACCAACTTGTTCATAGGCCCAGTTCCTAGATTTTCATGCCCCAGGTAGGCTTATTTCATAATACAAGGGAAATACATGAGCCAATTTCATGCCAAAAAGGCGTGAACCTAGACACGTGAGTCTAAAGGTATGAACCTAGATATGCGAACCTATATACATGAATCTAAACATGAGAACCTATAGATGCTGTGAGTCTGGATGCGTAAACCTAGACAAATGAGCCTATAGACGTAGAGACGTGAACACAGACACATAAACTTGCGTAAGTGAACCTTTAAACATGAGCCTAATAGCAAAAAAAAACAAACGTGAAACCGTTTTCATATTTACACCAGAAAGGGATCTTTGATTTGGACTAATTATTGGAAATGACATATAGTCAATTGTAGTGCATCAAACCACACTTCCTCAAACCCACCAAACCTTTAATCCTAGCAAACGACTAGCACTCAGTAGAGTGCTTCCATGTTAAGGAGACGACTCCTTCAAATCCACCTCGCTTTGGGAGGAAATGAGCCAATGAAACACAGACATTTTTTTGAGGAACATCGGAACATGTGGAAAACAAGAGCCACCCGTGGCCCTCCGAACTCTAGATTCACCAAGCTGAAGTGCTATTATGGAAGAATACTTGAATGGTAGCAAGTGAAAGCGCTATTATGGACCCCTCATCTAGGACATGCTCTTTTAATGGTGGTAACAAGCTGAAGTGCTATTAGGATATTGAGATGGAAGGATACTTCAATGGTAGCAAGATGAAGTGCTATTATGGAAGGATAATTCAATGGTAACAAGTGGAAGTGTTATTATGGAGCCCTCACCTAGGACATGCTCTTTCAATGATGAGTCCCTAGTAGGAGTGAGCAATGAATTATATATAGATCTAGATAATTATCCAAATCTATATTGAATGGTTAGTCACATCCGAGGAGCATTAGACAAATCCCCAATAAGGGTTAGCCTTAGGGGTGAGGTCTAGTGAGAGATTGTAGGTAGATTTAGACAATTTTCCAAATATAGTGATAGTAGCATTAGGCAAGTCCCAAAAAGGAGTGAGGTATGGATTGTAGGTAGATTTGGACAATTGTCCAAATCTACATTTAATGGTTATGGCCAAATCTATTGAGAAGATATTCAGGTAAGTCCCTAATAGGATTGAGCTATGAATTGTATATATATTTCGACAATTGTCTAAATGTCCATGGTGGTCAAAGTTAGCATTAGGAAGTTCTCTAAGGGGAGTGAGGCTCAAATAGAAGTGAGCTATGAACTGTAGATAGATTTAGACAATTGTCCAAATCTATATTAAATGCTTGGTCGAATCTAATGAGATAAGCATTAGGCAAGTCCCCAATAGAAGTGAGCTATGAATTGTAGATAGATTTAGACAATTGTCCAAATCTATATTAAATAGTTGGCCGAATCTAATGAGATAAGCATTAGGCAAGTCCTAGATGTTAAGATATCGAGCTCAACTAGTGCTACGGCGGACATTGATGACCCGCCTGGGTGATAGCTTTCGCATCTACACCACTGGCATGGTTGGTGAGATTATGGGTGATATGCGGCCATCGGATGACATGCTGTGTGACAGCCATTTTGGATTACTATAGAGACTGGCATAGTTATAGCGCTAGCTCATTTAGTCGGGTTCACATTATGGAGCGACCCTTATATGTTGTAGTAGTTAAGTACTAACCCATATAGTGAGTACTCTTATCTTTATGTTATGTTGGTTGAGTAGAGAAGAAGAAGATAGAAGAAAATTCAGCTATCCATCCCTCTCTTGTGTCTTGCTCTCTCTTGTGTGTGTGTGTGTTTACTTACTAGGGTTTGAAGCTCTCCCTCTCCCCCACATTCTCTTTATGTTCTCATTTGGGAGTGCTGCTGTGAGTTGGAGCAGTAAGAAGCAACCAACAGTTGCCTTGTTGAGTACAGAGGCAAAGTCCAGGGGTGCTACTATGGCAGCTTGTGAGGTAGCTTGGTTTCAGAAGCTACTACTAGTGCTACAACAGACATTGATGACCTGCCTCGGTGATAGCTTCCGCATCTACACCACTGGCATGGTTGGTGTGTTATGGGTGATATGCGGCCAGTGGGATGACAGGCTGTGTGATAGCCATTTTGGATTACTAGAGACTGGCATAGTTATAGTGCCAGCTCATTTAGTCGAGTTCACATTATGGACCGACCCTTGTATGTTGTAGTAGTTGAGTACTAACCCATATAGTGAGTACTCTTATCTTTATGTTATGTTGGTTGAGTAGAGAAGAAGAAGATAGAAGAAAATTCAGCTATCCATCCCTCTCTTGTGTCTTGCTCTCTCTTGTGTGTGTGTGTGTTTGCTTGCTAGGGTTTGAAGCTCTCCCTCCCCCACATTCTCTTTACTTGATTGGGGTGAGCTATCCATCCCTCTCTTGTGTCTTGCTCTCTCTTGTGTGTGTATGTTTGCTTGCTAGGGTTTGAAGCTCTCCCTCTCCCCCACATTCTCTTTACTTGATTGGGGTGAGCTATGAATTGAATATAGCAAGAGGAGCATTATGAAAATCCCCAATAAGGGTTAGCATTAGGCAAGCTCCTAATAGGTACATGAGGTCTAGTGAGAGGAGCATTAGTCCCCAATAGGAGTGAGCTATGAATCATAGATAGATTTGGATAATTTTTCAATTATATATTGAATGCTTGGCCAATCTAGTGAGAAGAGCATTAGGCAAGTCCCCAATAGGAGTGAGGTATGAATTGTAGGTAGATTTGGACAATTGTCCAAATCTACATTGATTGGCTGACCAAATTTAGTGAGAACAGCATTAGGCAAGTCCCTAATAGGAGCGGCCTATGACTTGTATACCTTGCTGGTCCTGAACGGATGAGTCCATGGCTCTTTTATATGGATATGGGTAAGGAGAGAGCACAAGGGGGGTGAAAAGGACGGTGTATGCGAAAGTATGTGAGTTTGTGTGGTTGCACGAGCCTATGGAAAGGGTGGTGCCTGTATAATAAGCAGGCTAAAGGTGGGCTATGCATGGGCCTTCCAGGGTAGTGGTCACATTTCTGTCCACATGGTGGCGAGGGAAGACCTTACGTCAGGGTGGCCGTGGTCTTTGGTCTATGTGCGGTCGTTTATATGGATGCCCTAGTATGTGTATAGTCTAGGGTAAGCTCTTTTGATGCATGCTTCCCAAGGAGATATCTTTTGGAGCAGGGACCCCCTTTTTGGGACGCGAGGGCCTTGATATGCGTGCCATGTCTGACGGGATGATGAAATCTTTTTCAATGAAATTGTCTATGGCATTTTTGTGGGTCGCAGGGGTGCAATTCGTTTGCCAATCGAACACCTAGATAAGTATTTAATAAGGTTGAAAGATTACTATAATTTAACTTTTTCTAGTCCATTTTGAGTGTTGTAAAGTTCAATATTAGGTTAAAATGGAGTGTAGATTTTAAAGTTGGACTCAGAATTTTAAGATTCCAAGTGAAAATAGCTCAATTATTAAAATGATAATTTTTACACTGAAAAAATGACCGTAATTTCATCTATTAAATGAACAAATTTTATTATTGAAGATGGGCATGTTACATCCTTCCCCCTTAAAGAAATCAATAAAGATAATGCAGGAGAGAGGGAGAACTTCAAACCCTATCAAGCAAACACACACACGCAAGAGAGAGCAAGACACAAAGGAGAGATGGATATCTGAATTTGCTTCTATCTTCTTCTTCTCTACTCAACCAAAATAACATAAGCACACACTATACGGGTTAGTAGTCAACTACTACAATGTAAAAAGGTCGGTCTATAATGTGAACCCGACTAAATGAGCTGGTGGTACTAAATGAGCTGGTGGTACTAAATGAGCGAGTGGTACTAAATGAGCGAGTGCCAGTCTCTAGTAATCCAAAATGGCTGTCACACAGCCTGTCATCCCACTAGCCGCATATCACCCATAATCTCACCAACCATGCCAGTGGTGTAGCTATGGAAACCCAGGCGGGTCATCAATGTCCATCTCGTAGCCACTAGTTGAGCTCAATACCTCAACACTCCCCCTCGAGCTCAACTCCACACACTGCACTCCAAGTAAGCTCCTAAACTTGTGGAGGTTCTGTGTGCCCAATGCCTTCGTGAAGATGTCAGCCACCTGATCCTCTGTGTTGAACTCCCATCCTCTCTCCCCTCGATCACCTCATCTTACTCCCATCCTCTCTCTCTCTCTCTCCATGCTCTATCTCTCTCTCTCTCTCTCTCTCTCTCTCTTTCCCACCCTCTCTCTCTCACCTCATCTCCTACCCTACCTCCCTTCCCTCTCTCTCTGCGCTCTCTCTCTCTCTCTCTCTCTCTCTCTTTTTCACCCTCTCTCTCTCTCTTTCCCACCCTCTCTCTCTCACCTCATCTCCTACCCTACCTCCCTCCCTCCCTTCTCTCTCTCTCTCTCTCTCTCTCTCTCTCTCATTTTACTCTCTCTCTCTCTCTCTCTATCTCCCCCTCTCTGTCTATCTCACCTCATCTCTCTCTCTCTCTCTCTCTCTCTCTCTCCTTGTCTGCTATTTCTCTCTTCCTCTCTTACTATGTTTGCTTTTATTATCCCTTTGCATGTGCTAGCATGCCATTATCTCTCTCTCATCTCTCTCTCTCTCTCTCTCTCTCTCTCTCTCTCCCCTTGACTACTATCTCTCTCTTCCTCTCTTACTATGTTTGCTTTTATTATCCCTTTGCATGTGCTAGCATGCCATTATCTCTCTCTCATCCTTTCTCCCTCTCTCCCTCCCTCCCTCTCTCTCTCTCTCTCTCCCTCTCTCTCTCTCTCTCTCTCTCTCTCTCTCTCTCTCTCTCTTCTACTATGTTGTCTTTATTATTCCTTTGCATCTGGCATGTCATTATCTCTCCCTTAGCTCTTTCTCTCTCTCTCACCTCATCTCCCAGCTTGTCTCCCTCTCTTTCTCCCTTTTTCTCTCACCTCATCTTACTCTCTCTCTCTCTCTCTCTCTCTCTCTCTCTCTCTCTCTCTCTCTCTCTCTAATTTATCTCCCTTTCTCAAGATCGTAGGCACTCAATTCTATTCCTTTTATTATTCCTTTGCATGTTGTTGCATATTCTTCCATGTCTTTTACATGCATGTCATTGCGTTACATTGCATGGTAATGCATGCCCTTTATTGTCATTTACATACGCTTGCATGTCCATCCATGACCATTTTTATCCTTTATTAATCTTTGCATGTGACTACATAGCATTGCATGCATGTAATTGCATACCTTTCAATACTCTTTTCATGCGCTTGTTTTTTTTGGCATTTGCATGCATTGTTTACCCTTTATTATCCTTTGCATGTCATTGTATTACATTACATGGCATGGCATTACATTTGCATGTTATTGCATATGCATGCCAGTGCATTGCATTACATGGCATTGCTTGCCCTTATCCCTTGGATGCACTTAAATATCCTTGCATGACCATTTCTATTTATCTTTACATCATGGCTTTGCATAGCCTTGCATGTCATTTAATACCTTTGTGCATATGATTGCATGTCCTTTAATATCTCTTTAATATTGACTTACGAATACTTTACTCTTAAATAGCTCTCTTAATAGGATTCTAGCTAGCCCAATATTAGGCTGTTGCGCTAGAGAAAGTGTCATTATGTGGTAATTGTGGTCTAGTTGCTTTCAAATGTTTCAATGCAATACTTGTCTTTTTCATATATAGTGAAAAATCTACAGATAGGAGATCTACCAGTGGTTTTATGTTCTCATTTGGGACTCCTATTGTGAGTTGGAGCAGTAAGAAGCAACCAATAGTCCTTGTCGAGTACAGAGGTAAAGTACACGGGTGTTGCTATGACAGCTTGTGAGGTAGCTTGGTTTCAGAAGCTACTTGGTGAAATGGGAGAGCCCGTGTGGATAGGGCAGTTGTCATATATTATGACAACATGAGCAGCATACAGTTGGCCAGTAACCCAGTATATCATGCTAGAACAAAGCACATTGAGGTGCATTATCACTTTGTAAGGGAGAAGGTTCTAGCAAGAGATGTAGATCTAGTATATATCAGCACACAGAGGATTAGGTAACTGACTTGTTTCGGAAAGACCCTCTACCCTTAAGAAGGTGGTGTATGACATACATCATCGATTTATCCCTCGTTGGACATCCCAAGTATGTGTCACTTGATGTCACCACTTGTGATGAGAGGTAGAGATTGGTTTAAGGCATGGAAAGGCAAGTTCCCAATAGGAGTGAGGTATGAATTGGTTTAAGGCATGGAAAGGCAAGTCCCCAATAGGAGTGAGGTATGAATTGTAGGTAGATTTGGACAATTGTCCAAATCTACATTGATTGGTTGGCCAAATTTAGTGAGAACAGCATTAGGCAAGTCCCTAATAGGAGCGGCCTATGACTTGTATATATATTTTGATAATTGTCCAAATTGAACGGTTGGTATCACCCTCCCTCTCATTCTCCTCTCTCATTCTCCTCTCTCTCTCTCTCTCTCTCGGTCATTCATCTTACTCCCATCCTCTCTCCTCGATCACCTCATCTCTCTCTCTCTCTCTCTCTCTCTCTCGGTCATTCATCTTACTCCCATCCTCTCTCCTCGATCACCTCATCTCTCTCTCTCTCTCTCTCTCTCTCTCCCCCCATCTTTCTCACTTCTCTCAATCACCTCACCTCACCTCTCCCTCTCTCTCTTTCCCACCCTCTCTCTCTCACCTCATCTCCTACCCTACCTCCATCCCTCTCTCTCTCTCTCTCTCTCTCCCCATCTTTCTCACTCCCCTCAATCACCTCACCTCACCTCTCCCTCTCTCTCTTTCCCACCCCTCTCTCTCTCTCTCTCTCTCTCTCTCTCTCCTTGTCTACTATCTCTCTCTTCCTCTCTTACTGTGTTTGCTTTTATTATTCCTTTGCATGTGCTAGCATGCCATTATCTCTCTCTCGTCCTTGCTCCCTCCCTCCCTCCCTCCCTCTCTCTCTCTCTCTCTCTCTCTCTCACACACACACACACACACACACACACACACACCTCGTCTCTCTCTCTCTCTCTCTCTCTCTCTCTCTCTCTCTCTCTCTCTCTCTCTCTCTCTCCTACTATGTTGGCTTTATTATTCCTTTGCATGTGCTGGCATGTTATTATATCTCCCTTAGCTCTTTCTCTCTCTCTCACCTCATCTCCCAGCCTGCCTGCCTCCCTCCCTCTCTCTCTCTCTCTCTCTCTCTCTCTCTCTCTCTCTCTCTCTCTCTCTCTCTCTCTCTCTCTAATTTTATCTCCCTTTCTCAAGATCGTAGGCACTCAATTCTATTTCTTTTATTATTCCTTTGCATGTCGTTGCATATTCTTTGTTGCTGCTACACTTGCTTGGGATCTCCTTGATTTTGCTTGATGAAGATCTTTTGATCCTTTGCTCTTAGTCTTTTGCTCTTGAATTTTACTCCGGTCTATTGACTACTTGTCCTTGCTTGTCTTTGTGTCCACCTTTTAGCATTGTCTTCTTCATTGTGCCTTTGGTGTAAACTTTATGCTTTTTACCATTTGGTGCTTTGATGCTCCCCTTGATGCTTTGTGTGTGTGTGTGTGTGCCATGCTTTGTGATGCAGTCACTCCATGCATTTGTGCTCTTAGTATGCTTAGGATAGTATTTAATGCACCTTTTCTTTGCTTTTGATGCTTATGCACATGTGTTTTCCCATGTCTGATTCACTAAGGATTTAATCCCTACCCAAATGATGCTTTGAGGTGCAAAATGCACCATTTGAGAAGGTCTTACCACAATGAGCTTGTGTTTTGCTTCACCAACAGTGCCTACTCCCATATACAAGATTGGCAATGTGCTTTCTATTTTCTTGTAATGATGATTTCAAGATGATCTAAGTTATTAAAATGTAAACTATGTGCTAAAAGTGAACTAAATACAATGAAAACTCACTAAAATTGAGCAATGCAAATGGATGAGATGGATTTGGATGCGAGAGGGCTTCCCACAATAGATTTATACCCTAATTTTCTAATCTTTACATTAAATTGGCCCAATTTATGTAAATCAATCATTAATGATAGTGATTAGGGACTAATCATAGTGATTAACATATCGTTGAATCTTGGAGGCTTCAATTGAGCAAATCCAAAGGGATTTTAATAGGGATTTTGGCATGGGTTGCTTTTCCTTGATGAGGTTGAAGGCTTCAAGGCATAGATCGAAGATGTTCTTCACAAAAATAGGTGCAATCTGCTGAATTTCAACACGACTAGTCTTTTACTTCATGCACTTCTCCATAGGGGTTTCCAAGTAATAAAGACAATTAAGAGGTCTAAAGAAGATACATAAGCAGATATAATTCATGTGGCCAACAAGAAAACCTCGTAATTGCTTAAGATTTGTAGGTGGAGGGAGGTCGCTAATCTTTTTAATCTTATTTTCATCCATGGCTATTCCACCCTTTGATAATACATGGCCTAAAAGAATACCTTTCATCACACCAAAGATATACTTTTCTGGAGTTAGAGAAATACCCATCTCAATACTTCTATAGAACACCTAAGCTAATCTATCTGGCATATTTGTAGCTATACCACAAACCCCAAAATCATAAAGAAAGATCTTTATCCACCACCTTGAGAAGTCTTAATAAGTGGCTATCATTGCACGTTGATGAACAGTTGTAGGAGTATTACATAATCCAAAAGGCATAACTTTGTTTTTTGGGGAAAAAGATCCTTCAATTAGCTAAAGAAAAATCAGCCACATGGGGCTAAGGGCTAGATACAAACTCAACTCATATAAGGGCGGGAAACAAGTGATATAAGGGGAAGAGATGCTTCTCCTCTCCGGCTAGCCGCTCTATGAGGAGAAGGAGGCTATCTCAGGGGGAGGGGGGGGGACAACCACACAGCTGGTCTATAATGCCGAATGGGATCACCGTGTCTATCTGTGAGGAAAGGGCCAGGCCTCCAAAGTCTCAAGAAGGCTTCCCGCCACTTCCGCATGCGGTTAGAACCTCCCTGTAGCTTCCCCCACACTGACCGTGGAGGGTGTGAATGATATCGAGCCAGATGCTCCTGATGGTCTCAGCTAATGGAGTGTGGCTACCCTTGATGGCCTCGCTACATCTAGCATGCCAAATGTGCCAGGTGTTGAGAAACATGGACCAAGGCTAGGCTTAAGCTAAGGCTAGACTTAAGCTAAGGCTAGGCTTAAGCTGAGGTGGATTAAAGCAAATGCTAAACATGATTAAAACATGAACAAGAGTAAAGAGTAATTAAAAAGAGATGGACAAGAAATGCAACCAAATAGACTTACTTGCTTGAGATGAGTTGATTGTGTTTACATTGCTGGTGCCCCTTTTATATGAGGTGGCTACTAAGTTGCTTGAGAGCTCATGTGGGATAAATTAGCTTTGATGATGTGGCAACTTGTTAGATGAACTTGTACCTTACTCACTCCCAACCTCTTGCTTGTGCATTTTGGGACCACATTTCTCAACACCCTCCCTTGGTGCCAAATCTTTGGGCTACTCAAGGTGGTTGGATGTCGGTTACAAAGTCTTGTTTTGACTTTTTACTTTCTACATTCCCCTATGTGCTGTGCACAACTTTGGCTGATGTGCTATTTTGGCACTTCCCCCCTTAATGATAGATTGGGTACATTTTTTAGGCTTTCACTCTTCCTCTCTCTCTCTCCCCTTGTGCTAGGCTACTTTGGCCTTTATGCTACTTTGGCTATGAATTTCAGCTTGAGTGCATCATATGGCCTCAGAGGCTGATTACATGACACTTTTTGCAGAGACAAGAGGGGTTAATTTCTAGCTTGGGTACATCATTGGTCCTAGAGGCTAGATACAAGCACTTTTTATAGGAAGTAGGATTTTCTTACAAGATTTTTTTTTTGTTTTAAAAAAAATGGGTAGTGATTGGTAGCTTCTTTGTTGCTTCGTTCTTTTCTACATCTCTTTGCTTTTTTTTTTCTTGAATTCTTTTCTTTCATTTTGATATTTCCCTCTTCATTGTGCCTTTGGTTCTTTTTCTTACACACTGATGCGACATTATGTCATGCAACGGGTGGTCTTACCATGAGCTTCTTGAGTCTCTATGGCCATGTCTAGGACCCCAAAGATGCGAACACAAATGAAATATTTTTTTTTCGGGAAGGTCTTAGCCTGTATGGCCAGTGTCTAATCCCAATGCAAAACATGGAAATAGAAAATGTGTCACTCGGACGTGTAATATTCATGTAGATCACACTTATTTTAATGAAAATGTGTGATTAAAAATTAGGTACGCGGGCACCAAAGCATGCCATCCTCTTCCTCCTTCTCTTCCATGCAACCCTGGCTTGCAGCATAGTTGTAAATGATGATAGCCACCATGACGAAATCATTAATACACATGTGCATTGGTATGCAAGGCTCACACCACAAGTTTCCAATTTCCTCCATAGGAATAACCTCTAAAAAAGAGCATGTGAATTTTTTTTCCATTATAATGTTTTCAAACCTTAGTGTATTTTCTATTTTTTTTGTGAACCACGAAGAAAGGCAGCTACCTTATTTGCGCTCGCCTTTTCTGCACCACAAGCTCGCTGTTAAAAGATGTCACAAACTGGTTTGCTTGCGACGATTTCTTCAAGAACCTGGTGAACGATGTCGCTGCAGGAGTACTCTTCCTCTTTCTTCAGTGTAAACGTGTGCGCGTTCTCCTCCTTGTGGCAACTCTATTGGCTGGCCCATACGTGGCTGTGCGCTAGAGCTGACTGAGCACCCATGGTGAGCTGTGCTGCTGCTCAGGTTTGCTTGCAAGTTTTGTGAGCCACCGTCTCCTCTCTTCTTCACAAATTTATCCAGCTACTACAGACCCGCTTCTCTCTTCCTCTTGAATGCTATCACTTGAGTCAATGTTGCTTTCTTGTGTTGCTTCCGAGTGTTATGCGCCACACCCAACTGCTCTACTATGCACCACTTCTACTGAGATGTTGATGATGAACAACGAGATCCTCTACTTATCTCTCTTTTGATTACCCTAATGCTTAAGTGCAAGACTCATCATGTTTTCATGACCATCCATCTCCTTTCTTGTGTAGCAGTCCTTCCTTTATTTTGGAGACCACTTGGCAAGTGTAGAAGAGAGATCCAATGCAACCTGTCAACCTAGACTAATGCAAGTTTAATTTATTCACCTTGCCAAGTCTAGCCGGCCCGGCTCTGATACCATGTTGAGAAACATGGACCAAGGCTAAGCTTAAGCTAAGGTGGATTAAAGCAAATGCTAAGCTTAAGCTAAGGTGGATTAAAGTAAATGCTAAACATGATTAAAACACAAACAAGAGTAAAGAGTAACTAAAAAGAGATAGACAAGAAATGCAACCAAATGGACTTACTTGATATTGCTTGAGATGAGTTGATTGTGTTTACATTGCTTGAAGGTGCCCCTTTTATATGAGGTGGCTACTAAGTTGCTTGAGAGCTCATGTGGGATAAATTAGCTTTGATGATGTGGCAACTTGCTAGATGAACTTGTACCTTACTCACTCCCAACCTCGTGCTTGTGCATTTTGGCACCACATTTCTCAACACCAGGCTTGTTGCTGCAAATCTCCCATCTCTGGTGGAAGCCTGGTCGCCAGAGTCACCTATCGGTGGGGCTGTGTGACTGGTACTGCTGCAATACGATGGTGGGAGACCTGAAGGGCTAGTCCTCCCCCATCCTCCTCATCATAAGTCCTGACCACTCTAGCCTCAGTGGCCCAAGTGACAATACCCCAAGTGATGATCCAGGGTCGATGCCCTGCCCATATCAAAGATGCAAAGAATCCGCTATACCAAATCTGCTGAGCCTTTGGGCAATCCCAAAGGCAATGCCGTTGAGACTCCTGGGGGGGTGGCTGCACCGCACCTCACGCAAGCTACTGAGATCGACCTCCAACGGCCAGCCAAGTATCGACCGCCAAACTCTTGTGTGACATCAGCCAAAGAAGGAGAGTGATCTTCCTCGGCCGGAAGCTATTCCAAAGCCTCTTCCAAAAATCTGGAAGGAAGCACTGTGATAGGCCTTGAGACAGTCACTGTGCTGTTGCTATGGAGTGCCATCTATCTCAAGCATTTGGATCCTGTGCTAAGCCGCCGCGCTGTATATGCAAAGAAGGGGGCATCCAGAGTCTCCTCCCGATCTACGAGATCATGCCAAGTCCACTCTCTCGGGTCCCACTGCAGCCCCGCGTGAGAGGTCGGCACTCCCAAATCCATAGCCGCCACCTTGGCCGATGCTAGATCTATGTGCCATGCTTGTGCCCGAAAACCAATCACCCTCACCCTCTACAAGGTGCAGCCTCTAAGATCCTCCAAGGGGTGCTCTGATCTCTCCAATTTGCCATGGGATCCAATAGAGAAAGTGAGCAGACCATTGTCCTCATCTGCTCCATGGACCGCGACAAGAATATTGTCTAGTAAACACGCCTAACCACACCCGGGGGGGGGGTCGGGTCTAGAATAGGAGTGAGCCACTCCTGATAGGAATAGCTGAGTCTATGTTGATGTTGAGCCTATCTCTACTCGGATCCCTGTCAGGCCTCTCTCCTGCTACTCGTGAGGTAACTGCCTGTGTGCAATCCAATCTCCGAGAGACCTGGCTAGTCCCATGCTCAAGGCGCCAGAGGATATATGTGGTCAGGCCCCTAGCATGTGGTCACTGGGTAAATGGATGAGGGGGTTCGAAACCAAGGGCTGCCGAAGCTGCTCTTCTGAGGCAACTGGTGAAGCACACTATTTGAGGGCTAGCCTGAGAGATGATCCCAAGCACAAAGTAGACTGGCCGTAAATCTCTCCTCAAAGGCTGGACTAAAACCACGGGCTCACATCTCTATGAAAATCCATCTAGTACTCTACGACCAAGGGCCCCCAAGGCTCGGAGTGCGGGCTGAAATCCAGGCCAAGAGGAAGTCTTTACAGGGCTCACCACTGGGTAGGAGTCCTCTGACAATCAACTTGCCTAGCAGGGCACGACTATGTATAGCAGGATCAATGAGGCCAAGCCCCCCTCTGCTATGTGGCTGAATGATCACTCTCCATGCCACCTTGGCCCTGGCTAGGGCCAAGCCCCCCTCTACTATGTGGCTGAATGATCACTCTCCATGCCACCTTGGCCCTGGTGGCTAGGGCCCGCCCATCACTTCCAGCCCCCAAGAAGTTCCGGATCAACCATTGTATCTGGCCAATACATGCCCGAGAAAAGGCCCAACACGAAGTGATGTACCACATGGTGGTGGCAAGCAGTACTTGGTTCGCCACCACCACTCTACCTGCTAAGGATAGCCTCGCCAAGCTCCAATATAAAAGCTTCTTCTGAATACTCAGAAGAAGCATAGCAAGCTGCTCGAGAGAGATATCAATGCCAACCTAGCAACCGAGGTAGCAAACTGGAGTGCCCTTTGAGATCCATTGGAAAACCTCAATTGGTCGTCAAGTCGGGGCGAGTGCTAACCCTACCCAAAAACCACACTTGTGCTAGTTGATCTACGCTCCTGATGCATGACAAAAAATCTTGATCGCCTCCATGAATCTCTAGAGATTCCCAACATCTCCTGCAAGGTAGGCTGCTGTGTCGTCTGTAAATTTTGAGTTCAGCAGCTCCTCTTGCATACGGAGGGAAAGGCACAATCCTTGAAGTTTGGTCTCCTGGGCGGAGAGAAAACTACTCATGGCCTCAGTGACAAATAGAAAGAGGTACGGTGCCAGAGGACAACCCTATCGAACTGAGCGAGAAAGGGGGAATCTGTCATCTCGGGCTCCCTGAATGAGAACCTGGTTATGTGATGCTAAATAAAGTCCTAAGACTCCGCGAATCCACTCCATGATGGGGAATCCCATCCGACTCATAGTGCCCTCTAGAAAGCTTCAATCCACCCTGTCTCATAAGCTTTCTCAAAGTCTAGGAGTAGCATAATGAGGTCATGCTGCCACATCCTAGCCAAAGCTGTTGCCTCCCAAAAGGTAAAGATGTTGTCGAGAATGCTCCAATCCTGAACAAAACAAGTCTGAGTATCGTGGATCAAGTCTGGGAGAGAAGGCTGAAGTCGCCTGATGGCCTTGGCCAAAACCTTATAGGCCGTCTCTAGAAGGGTGATGGGTCTCCACTGCCGGATCTCCAATCTATCATCACCCTACTTCGGAATCAAATGTATCAAGCCCTTTGTGAGCCTCTTTGGCATGGCACCTGTGAGGATAATCTCATTGAAGGCGGCGCGAAGGCCACCTTCCATGAGGTCCCAATGGTGAAGAAAGAAAGAGACAGGATGTCCATCCACCCCTGGGCATTTGCCCTTGGGTAATGCCCTCATCGCCTTTGCCAGATCCTCTGAAGTGAAAGGGGTCAATAAGAAATCCCAAAGGGAGAGAGGAACCACCTCTCTTGTGTGCCTTTAAACTCTCTCGTGCGCTCCATCACTCACCCGGGGGAATAAAGGGGCACCAATGAGAAGAGATCGGAAGAAATCCGTGGCGATGGCTCTCACATGTGGGGGGTCAGAAACAATAGCTCCATCCTGTCCGCGCAACCTGCGAATACCGTCTCTTCTCCTATGGGGGCCAGCTATCTCAAAGAAATCTCCAGTAACTCAGTCACGGGCTTGAGTCCAGAATGAAGCTCTAGCATGATATCTATTCTCCACCCTCCTCTCCTAAATGGACTGAATGTTTGTGCGAGCGGCAGCAATGTGACTCTCAATCCACGAGTTGTCTAGGGAACTCTCTTGAAGATGTTGTAAAGAGGCTAGGCCCCTCCTCAAGCTCCTCTCTTGCTCCCAAAATCCCTCCAATCTACTATGGGCTGCATCCTATAAGAAAACACTGATCTCCCCCAGGACTCCAAAGTGCACGCTGCAAAGCTTGAGGAAAAGTCCAGTCTTGCCCATATCTAATCGATCTGGCTACAAATCTCAAGTCCTGAATGAGGCTGTCTAGAATCCTAGAGCTTGCATGCCTATCATGCCTCCATGGGTCCTCTAGGGGATAAAATAACTGGGGCATGATCTGAGAAAGTAGTGCCTGCCAGAATACCAACCATGCCTCCATAGCTACAAGCCCACTCATCAACGTAAAACCTATCCAGCCGAGAGAGGTTGGGACCAATTCTCTACCTATCCGATCGAGAGAAACTAAGACTCCCAGGGCTACGCCGCCCAAACTCTAGGAGATGCCCAGGGTCATGTCCCCTAAGAATCAATATCATCTCCTCCCCAGGCACAGTACTCTACTCCAGAGACTGTGGTCGTGCCACCTCCAAGTCTATCCTCTGCTACCTCTATCATATTGAAGTCACCACCCATGCACCAAAAATCAGTTTGGGGTAGGGCCTCTCGGACAGTGCTCCAAAAGATAACTCTACCTAGCATTATTCAAGGCATAAATGTTGAGGAAGCCAATGCTATCCTCACCCATCATAATGGTAGCCCATTAAGCACCTCCTGGAACTATGACTCCTAGATCCTATCACATAATATAGAAGCTGGTTCACTGACAGAGAGACACACTCCTCCTTGCGTCCCTGAAGGGTCAGAGGAGGGGGACCAAAAAGTATGACTCTTGCTTGGTAAAGTGCGCCCCTCAGTAAGGTGATGCTCTTAGAGGAAAAGCATGTCCATAGGTCCCCCCCACCATAGCTCGCTGAAGCTCTCCTCGGACACCTCGTCTATGAAAGCACTGAGCCCCCCCTAAACCCTGAATGCTCCATGAGACAATCCTCATATCAATCTCTGTGTGAGACGGAACTATCGGAACTGCCCATCACTCGAAGAGCCTTGGGCGTGGGTTTAGATGGGGAATAGTCACAATTTGTCCTGGTGCAAAGTCGCGCAAGTGGGCGTGGATCCTACCCTCCATTTACTACCATTCTGTCTGAGCGCAAGAGTATGCATACTCCATGCTCCATCGATCACAATGAAGATACCTGTAAGAAGGGGGAGATGTATTGTGATAGAGGTATGCATGAACACAAAGAGAAGTACCTCTAAGCTCCCCTCCTGGTCTCTGTGGGCTAATCCAGCAAGCTCCATCTTGGCTAGAGGCCATAGATGAGTAAGAATGTCGATGATGTGGAGAGATCATGAAGATGATGTGATAGCTCAACTTCCTGGCCCTGAATGGTAACGGCCACCGACTCTGGATCCCACTCTATCCCTAGGGCTGCACTTAAGGGGAAAGAGAAAATCATCATGCCATTCTCTAGCGTAGAGGGTCTAGAGTGGTGGAGGACCACGCATATCCGAGTAGGGGCTACAGTCTCCTCAAACATGTATGTCCCTTCCGTCGAAAGATACCGGAAGAAACTATAATCCACGAGCTACCCCAAGATCCTAGGGGGCCCGCTTGGAGACTCAGGTGGGAGAGCCCTCACCTAGTGAGGCCGCAATGGTCATCTCGACCGACTCAGAGAAGCGATGAATCAGGCAACGAACAGAGCTCGCCGATTGTCTCCTCTCTGAATCAAGGGCTGTAAAGGGTCAATGGGAATGCTCCAGAGAGGTGAAGGGGGGGGCATGGAAGAAGAGGAAGGGACAGATGGTGCGATTGCGGGTAGAGTCCGAGGCGAGGGTGGGGGAGGGGGGAGGAGGCGGAGGAGGAGGAGGAGGCGAGGGGGAGGAGGAGGTGAGGGGGAGCGGGAAGGTGGAGAGGCTAGAGAGGGACGCTGCCAAGAGGCATCCATTGGAGAGGAAGGCTACTGGGGAAGGCTTGATGGAGAGAGGGTGGGGTCAACCGGCCCCACTGAGCACTGAGGGCCAAAAGAGGAGTTGCGAGATGAGGAAATTCGGGGGAGGGGGGGTAGGGGCCCTCTCCGTGACTGGAGGGGGCCTACGGTCTGTGGGTGGATGCTGTGTGATAAGTGCTTGTAAAAGGTTCTTTGATAAAACCGAATCCTCCTGCATGCTGCCAACCTGGCATGCATGGCAGTGACGCTCACTAACTTTTCATTGAGTGTTCAAGTAGAGAAAGAAATATGGTGGTTGGGAGCCTTTGACGTTCCCAAGGAGATGCATGAGGTACTAGCATGGGTCTTTGAGAGATTGCCTTGGGTTAGTAATGTGATTAAGGCACAAGTAGAGGGGGAGTACTTGGATGTTGAGGGTCTAGGAAATTTTGCCATTGATTGGCATCAGGGTGGGGACCTGAAGATAATATTCCACAGTCTGTAGTGAAAGTAGTATTTGGTTGATCTTTAGAATGGATTAGGATCTGGTTATAGCCACTGAAACCATCCATGAAAGGATATAATTCAAGTCTTGTAACCTTATCTAGTGTTGAAATGAGTGATGCTAGAGTGCCAAGTCACCTAGCCAAGTTATCCCACATAAGCTATCATAGCTTTGTTGTACTCTCCTCATATAAAAGAGGACCATTTCAAGTAATGCAAAATGTAGCAAGCTCTCAAGCCTCTCTATGAGTACAACTCTCAATCTTGTAACTTAATTGAGCTTGAGTCTTAAGCTAAATTAGCGTAGTTCATTCATTATGTTTGTTATTAGGTATCACCCACCCTAGCTTAGCTTAGGGAGCTTGATCCTTGAATTTAAACATGGTATCAAAGCCTTGTTCTTGCTTCCTATAGCTAAGCATTCATCTCCCTCACCTCACATTACACTAATCTCAAGCTATTAATCATTTGCACTTAGTTAAGCTCAACCTTATCTTCTACCCCAAGAGAGAGGCTAAGATTACAAAGCCTCATTCTCCACACTACCTTGACCATTCCCAAAGCCTTCTTGTCCATTAACTCTCCATCCCAAGGCATTTAAGCTCACCAAAGCAATTTGTCACCCAATAAACGCCTGCAGGTCGCGATTTCTGCCCACCAGCGCTGACTGGTTTTTTTGCTCATTGTATCTTGTTGCTTCGAATCAATGCAAGCCCTCTCCTAGCTATGGATTAGCAATGGCCTAAGCTATCTGAGCCTCTTCCATGCATTGGTGCGCTCATGGGGTGACCAAAAAACCAATCGCATAAAATCGACGAATTTTGCCATTCCATGAAATTTTTGAGGTGAAATTTCAACATAAGACTCTTGTCCTCATCAAGGGCATCAAGTCAGTATAAAAAGCCCCTTCAAACAACCACTTTCACAAGCTCAATTGGAAGCTCCAATATTCAACTCACTTAATCACAATAATTAAGCACTAGTCATTGTTATTAGTATTGTATTAGGAAAATTTGCCATAACCAGTAACTACTTGCACGACTAGTGAGAGAAAAGCTCAAAGAGAGACAAACTGCAACCATGGGTAACAGCATTGGCACAGAAGGCACAAGAAGGGCCAAGTCACTGGGACAAATTACTCGAAAATTTGGAAGCAAAACTCCCCAGCCAACAACTTCAAAGGGACAAGGGGCTGCTAACCATGGCTCAGAAGATCCTCTCACATACTCTTTCTACAATAGAGGAATATGAAACAAAGGCCTAGAGTACCATCACACAGATTAGTGCACTTAACCAGAAAGCAGCATGGTATGCTAATGAGTGCCACAAACAAGACCAAGGGACAAGGGGCTGCTAACCATGGCTCAGAAGATCCTCTCACATACTCTCTCTACAATAGAGGAATATGAAACAAAGGCCTAGAGTACCATCACACAGATTAGTGCACTTAACCAGAAAGCAGCATGGTATGCTAATGAGTGCCACAAACAAGACCAAGGAGCTAGAGCTCAAGTCACAATCAATGGCACAACAAAATGAGGAGTTGCAGAAGAAGATAGCCATGGCAGAAAGGTCATTGGTGGACCAACAGGAATTGAGTGAAGGAAAAATCAGAGCCCTACATTAGTAAATTCAAAGGTATCAAAACAACAACTTAGTGCATTAAAGAAAGTCATTGAGGAAGATGAATCTATTGCTGTATTGCTAAAAAGTGTTGACAAACAACCTTATGAATCAATTATTGCTACACTTAAAAATGTGCCCAATGCTAAACTTCAAGATATAGAATCATCTCTACTTGAACAAGAATCCAAATTCACAGATAAATAATCATTCAAATCACATTCAAGTGTGCAAGCACTGTATACAAAGGGTGGGAGATTTAAAAGGACAAATCAATCAACATCTCAACTTCCAAGATGTTATCACTATGGAAAACTTAGTCATACCAAGAATGAATGTCGTAAAGATAAACCAAAGCTTGTTTGTGACTATTGTGGAAAAATTGGTCACCTAGAAGAAGATTACTATAAAAAAAAGAAGCAGGCAAACTACATCGAGGCCAAAGCTGTCCCAACTGAAGACGTGCTCTTCTAGAGAAAGAACCATTGTACTTTTCACCCCTCTTGTCTCTATCAAAAAGTGTGATGTAATCAGCTCTTCTGAGGCCATATGATGCACTCAAGCTGAAATTTATAGCCAAAGTAGCTATAATGCCAAAGTAGCATAAAGGGCAAAGTAGCCTAGCACAAGGGGAGAGAGAGGAAGAGTGAAAGCCTAAAAATTGTACCCAATCTAGCATCAAGGGGGGGTGTTGAAATGAGTGATGCTAGAGTGCCAAGTGACCTAGCAAAGTTATCCCACATGAGCTATCATAGCTTTGTTGTACTCTCCTCATATAAAAGAGGACCATTTCAAGTAATGCAAAATGTAGCAAGCTCTCAAGCCTCTCTACAAGTACAAGTCTCAATCTTGTAACCTAATTGAGCTTGAGTCTTAATCTAAATTAGCTTAGTTCATTCACTATGTTTGTTATTAGGTATCACCCACCCTAGCTTAGCTTAGCACTAATCACATGTTAATTAGATTAGGGTTACGATCTGATTAGATAATGGATTGTCAGCAGGGAGCTTGATCCATAAATTTCAACATCTAGGACCTGATCATTGAATGTTAGATGAAAGTGATCCTTTCTCGTGTGATTATTCAACTTACGATAATCCACATAGATGCATATTTTCTTACTTTTTTTCTTAGGCACTATAACTATAGGCGACACCCATTCACTATACGCCATAGGGGCCACAGGGTAAATGAACCTTGTATCAAGCAACTTTGTAATTTCGACTTTAATGAGCTCTGCATATAGCATCAAATTCTAAGTCAATATAATGTTAACATAGTTCATGCTTTGTCCCTTTCAAATCCCTATAAGACTATGTAAAAACCTCCATATATTGTTTCAAAACATCCTTCAATCGTTCCAAATTATTGCCTTTCAACTCTGAACCAATTGTTAAAATTTTTTACCCTACTACTTCCCACGGATTCAACTCCACACTTGCATTTTGCACATAAAAGTGAATGTATAGTCTTAGGAACTATTGGAGGTACCTCCCCCTATAGATTTGAATGAATTTTCCTCTAATAGTCCTTGTTAATTTTTCCTCTCATTCTCCACTCCTGGATATCTATAGAAGTATTTGGCACATATGGTACTATTACTAAAGCATTTTGGAGAGCACCCCATTTCTTCAGAAATTTCCAACGTATAACTATCCATTATAATCTCCTCTGATCCCCCATAAAGATCACTCTTAACTATGTAAGAGTTCCTCTGAAAGCAAGAATTTATCCTAACCATATCACTCATTGACTTTCCATAACAAGATGTTGTGTATACCTTCGCACAAGAATTTCATCCCTTGCACTCAAGCTTCTTTTAATAATATTATTTCCTCTCCAAATCATTCCTGTAATCTCTTAACAAAGCCCTTAGTTTGTCGAGGTTCTAATAAAGCCTTTCCTTTATCTATTTCTAATTGCGATATTTTTGCAAGTGACTCCCTTGCAACCATTTTAGCTAAGAACCTCTCTTGTTCTAATTGATCATAATGTTCCCTAAACATTTTTCGTGGAGTATCCTCTCTCATAAAAGCCATCTTTTGATGACGGGCTTTTCCTCCCTCTAAGGACTTGACTCGTGTCATGACTCTTTCTTGAACAACACTGATGGATTAGCAAATGGACTCCTGACTCTCTTCACATTTCCTATTGACTCTTTTCTCTTATCCCTAGATCTCCTTACTAATATATACTATCCTTGTTCTCCTTCTAGTCTCAATAAGGAGTTAGCAGTCCATCTGTTAGATGTTGACATCCAATTAATGATGTTACCATCTATTGGAATTAGGGTTAGGGTTGCACAACAATGCACACACACACAAGATAAAGAAGCTTGAGAGCACACAAACTCACTAAATTAAAATAAAAAAATGTGTGCTAGATACAAAAGATAAGTACACACCCCAAAATAAGTAGATAAGAGGGTGTACATACACATGGGGGAAAAAACCTCCTAGTAAGGGAAAAAGTGCCCCGACGGTCCTAAGTGTGTTCACACACATCACTACCATATAATGCTACAAACCCCCCCTGAAGTGATGATGTGAACATGTATAGGGTATGGCGGATCAATCCTAAAAAGGCAGTAAGCCCAAAGCTTTACAAAAAGCTTCGAACTTCTCACGACGAGGAAGAGCCTTCATGAATAAATCTTCCATGTTGTCATGTGTAGGCACATAGACCAAGCTGATCTCTACTGCAGAGAGTCTTTCCCTGACATAGTGGTAATGCACCTCAATGTGCTTAGTGTGAGCATGAAACAGTGGGTTCCTCGCAACTGCTAATCTGCTCTGGCTGTCAGTGAAAATCATAGTGCTAGACGACTGTCCAACACCCAAATCAACCATTAGACGTCTGAGCTACACACACTCAACTGTAGCTGTAAAAGCTGCCCCCTGTACTCAACTTCATAAACTGGAAGTGGACACTATAGGCTACTTCTTGCTGAGCCATGATATACATGAATCACCAAGGCGAAAGCAAAACCCACTAGTGGACACTCATGTGTTATAACATCCAGCCCAATCGTAATCACTGAAAGCATACAGCTATGACTCACCTCCCTTTGGATAAAATAATACAAAATACTTAGTGCCCTGTAAATAGCAAAAAACTCGCTTAACAGCCTGCCATTGCTTTGTACCTGGGCTATGCATAAATCTACTCAACTGTGAGACTGCATACTGTATATCTGGCCTGGTGTTGCACACATAAAGAAGGGATCCAACAGCCTGCTGATACAAACTAGCATTAAAAGAGTCTCTTGAATCTTGAAGACTAAGTCGAGTACCTGTGTCTCCATAGGTGTAGCCACAGGTTTACAGTCTTCAATATTAAACCTCTTCAATAGCTTCTGTATATATTCAGACTGTAGCATAACAATGCCATCATTGCACTGTATAAACTGAATCCCCAAATAGTAATGCAAGGGCCCCAAATCTGACATCTCAAACGATGACTACAAATCAGCCTTAAAGGTTGAAATCTGATCTCGGGTCCCGTGAGCAGCATGTCATCAATGTATAGAATGATGACCAAAAATGTGCCCTTACTCCTCTTCACATAGAGGGTACTCTCTGTTGGACTGTTGTTGCAAAAATCATTTGCAACCAAGTATGCATGAATCTCATACCATGCTGCTCTAGGAGCCTGCTTAAGGCCATAAAGAGCCTTTTTCAACCTGCGATCCAGCCCAATCGTAATCATTGAAAGCATACAGCTATGACTCACCCCCCTTTGGATAAAATAATCCAAAATACTTAGTGCCCTGTAAATAGCAAAAAACCCGCTTAACAGCCTACCAATGCTTTGTACCTGGGCTATGCATAAATCTATTCAGTTGTGAGACTGCATACTGTATATCTGGCCTAGTGTTGTTGCACACATACTTGTATGGCAAGAGTAGACATAGTAACCACACAAGCATCATGTGCTCTCTTTTCAAAACTATTGAGATGATACATCCCATAATATAGTGTCCCAGAAGTGACTATCACATAGCTCTTTTCTAACGCTCTCACTATGAATATGTCATCCTCAAAATTGGCAACAAACTCTCTTTAAGCAAAAGAGGATGCTCACAACATTCTTCTTAATCCCATGCACATAAAGTACATCTGGCAAGCATAAATCTATACAATTAGTTGTTGTGAGTACAGTCTCACCATAGGATAAGAATGATTATTTTCACATGAGACCTTCTTACCTTCTGGGGAAGCCCTTAGCTTTGTGAACAAATTCCTCCTAGAGTCTAGAGGCCCCGCTATCAAAATACCATACAACCACACTCAGAGACATATGCTCTTAAGAAGCATCATAATTGCATACAAGAAAAGTCCAATCATCATGTACATAATGTCCTGATGCATCATCTTTACCTATAGAAGTAGCAGAAGAATCACCAACAACCATACCAAATTCTTTCTTCTTCTCTTTGTCTATCCTCTTTCATATGCATACCATCAAGTTGTCTTTTCAAATACATAACCCTAGCCTCATTCATGGCCTCCAAAGTATCCCAAGCATGCATCAAATGATATCCTACAAGACCGGATATGAGGTATAATATTGTGACTGACTGAGCAATTAAGGACATGGCATGTGCATCTTAGCATGTGCAACAAGTCGTGCTTGGGCTTGTTAACCACCTCGCCCATCACCTCTTTGAGGCGTGGCAGGCATAATGTTTGCAAGATGGGAATTATCATGCTCACAAAACCCCATAGGCCCTAGGCCCTTAGCCACCACAAGCAAGTTTTTTAATCATAAAGCTCCACAGGGAGTAATTACTCTTGTCGAGCTTGTCTTCCTATGCCAATACACCAAATGTATCTCCAACATTTTTTTACCGTTTCTAACTGCAAATGCATGGCACAGGCAAAAATGCACATAATTTTTGAAATGTTTTTTGTCAACTTCCCCCCGAGAAATGTAACACACTGCAAATTGCTTTATAGTCGTCAACTACAAAAAGTCTTGTAGGAAGATAGAAACTGATAGGTGAAAG
Source organism: Cibotium barometz (assembly GCF_041138505.1). Lineage (NCBI taxonomy): Eukaryota > Viridiplantae > Streptophyta > Polypodiopsida > Cyatheales > Cibotiaceae > Cibotium > Cibotium barometz. The sequence goes on along the minus strand of NC_141071.1, from coordinate 41,757,672 downwards.
CAAAATCGACAAGATATTTTGTTGCCTTGAAGGAGGTTGAATGTCCCAGTTTGTGTTATAATTGCAGAAAGCCCTCAATTTTGAAATTTACAAGTGTTGCGAGTACAAATGCGAGTAGGTGTATTGATAGTACAAATAATATGGATAGTAAATATGGCGATTGTATGGGCATCGCAATTGGATATATGAATAGGTTCTTGACAATGTGAGGACGTACAATCAGGTGTGAGCTATACGTACAGTAAAAAAATTAGATCGCTAACGCTCGAGGAAGAATTAACCTTTTTTTTTCGAGAAAAGATCCTTTCATTAGTTATAAAAAACACCCACTGGGCTACAAAACCCCTCTCCTGCTCATAAGAAGGCAGAGCAGAGATCCAATCAAGGCAGCTAGGGAGACTCTCCCTAGGTGCAAAAAAGTACAAATACAAGTACAAATAACTGAGAGGTTATATCATACAATAGGAGGGGGGAAAATCCAAATAGGTGGCCTGTAGTGCTAGCGGGGGATACCCGCGTGTAGAGTATAGAAGGGGCCGCCTACACCAAGTGGTGTGGAAGGCCTGGCACCGCAAGATCGCTCGATCCGAGTCGCCCTGGATGCGGTCATACTGTCCTCACATGGTGTGAATCAACTCCTGCTAGATACTCCGAAGAGTCTCTGCTGGTGGCTCCAATCTCCCCTCAAAGGCCGTGAAACAACGGGCTCTCGAGGTGAACCATATGGTGAGGCTACTGAGGAGCTCCCATCGTACATCCCTCTCCTGTGTCTAGCCGACGGACGAGAAATTCGGTGAAGGAACAAGGCGAGGCTGGCCCCTAATGAATCTGATGGCCTGGCTATCCTGCTCCGTCTCGTATCCCAGAGCAGACCCTCACGAAGTCGACCAAGCAGCGGCTCCCCACGTATACATGCCCTCTGGAGAGAGGGGGGCCAAAATGCACAGCATCCTCAGCCAAATCTGCTGCGCCTGTGTGGTGGACAGTCCCATAGGCAATGTCTCTGTGTCTCCAATGGGTGGCCGCATCGACGCAGGCTGCGGCGGAAGGCCACTATAGACAACTACAGAGCCCCTGTGGGCAACCAGCCACACTGGAAAGTCGAGATCCTGCATGCCTGTTGCCTAGCCCAGAGCCTGGTCCAAAAATCCTCTAGGAACTCCTGTGTGAGAGTCCCTGTAGCCGTCGCCAATGCTCCGATGATGCAGCTGGAGAGACCATATGCCTCCCCAATCGAACAGTGTACTGGAAAAAGGTGATCTCTGGGGCCTCAGGGGATGCATAAGGATCATGCCACTCGTACTCGCCAGGGTCCCACTGGAGCTGCCCACTGGATCCGGGCCAAGGGGCGCGCAGCATATGCCCATATGCGCCAATTAGAGTCCACATCTGCAGGGTCTAGATCAATATGCCACTTCCGAGAAGCGGCGGCCACTACCCGTATCCTCTGAAAGATGCACTCTACAACTAAAGGCGACTCCGCCTCCACTCTCTGAAGTCTGCCCTCATCCTGTATCTCATAGTAGAGGCATCTACCATCCTCAATGCAAGCTCTAACAGCAATCAGGATCTCCAACTGAGTAAAGGCTCCCATCCACCGTGGGGCCACTGGCTCGAAAGGCGTGAACCATTCCTCAGTGAGTGAGTGCCTCTTGAATGTCATCCCTCATAATCAGCCTCCCTCTGAAGTGACTCAGCCTCTCCGCCTGGATCTCCTCAGGGAGACTGCAAAAGGCCTGCCAATCTCCAAAACTACGTGCTGGGCCTGCCGCCAATGGTCCCCAGGCTAGACGAGGCCGAGAACCCAGCATATGACCATGCTCTGTGCGTACCGTGGGGCTCCAGATGAGCGGCTGTCTAGCCCGCTCCTCATCACAAGTGGTAGGTCTCTGAGAAAGCCCCGGTCTTAGCAGCAGCTCCCAAGCTTGCAGGATGCTCAAGGCAAATCTGTCCTCCCATCCTCTATTGAGGCCTGTCCTCCTCATCTCTATGAAGATCCACCGTATCTCTAGTGCCCAAGTGCCCCCTGTTGGGGGAGCTCTAACCTGCAGCCCGCTGAAAAAGAAGCTCCTTCCAAGGCTCAGCGCTTGGAAGCAGCCCCCGAACAATAAGCTTCCCCAACAAGGCTCTACTTTGATCAGCTGGATCTATAATGCCCAAGCCCCCCTGGGCCAGAGCGGACGAGTAATAACTGCCCAAGCAACCGTAGCCCGGGCCGGCTGACCATCCCGCCCAGACCAAAGAAAGTTCTTGAGTACCTGGCTGTACCTGGCTGATGCAAGAGCTCGAGAAGATCCAGCAAGACGTGATGTACCACATAGTCGCTAAAAGCACCTGATTTGTCACCACCACCCTCCCAGCCAAGGATAGCCGGGCTGTGCTCCAATATAAAAGCTTCTTCCGAATGCTCAGAAGAAGTGGGGCGATCTGCAGATACTGCACTGTTGTGCCAGGAGGAATCCATCTAAAACCCGGGTCTGGGCTCCATGCCTTGAGATGGGGACTCCACTTTAAGTCTATAAATACTGAAGGGCTGACCAGTGGCCCATGGGAGTGGTTTTGGATAGACGATGGACATACATCTGTGTGCAATACCTCTTTGCCTATGGAAAGAGATGCATGCAGCAACCCATCACATTCTTCAAAGTCTAGCATTGTCTCTCCCTAGCTTTCTCCCAAATTCAAATATGGGGGAGAGGAAATGCCTTCGCAACAAGTTGATTCTAACCATAGGCACATCACCATTGTCATATTGCAACGTCCTCAATTCATGCCACCAAGTGACTATTTAGCCTTTAAGGAAGGTCAAATCCTGGAGGACTTCTGTCTGCTTTCATGTCTGTTTAGCCTATAAGGACTTACATCTGCTTTGATGTCTTTTCGACTTGAGTTAAGACTCATGGGTTGAACAATGCCACAGGTAAGGCTTAAAAACCTCTTGATGGCCGCCTTTAGCCTTTCCAATGTCTGAGGTGGAGGTGCAAACCGGTCTCTGGAGCGAGAGCGCTACTGATCCAAAAAGCCACTGTCTTGCGCCAATTGATCAATGCTCCCAAAGCCACACCAAAAACCTAGCGAGTGCTCTGCCCTCTGTAGATTGGCCTCTTGGCCATGCAGAAACAATCCCGTGTCATCAGCAAACTGAGAATCGAGCAGGTCCTCACCCCGAAACTGGAAGCTGGAGTCCTCTCAAACCAACCTCCTCTGCTGTCAGATACATGCTCATAGCCTCTGCAAAGAAGAGAAAAGGAACGGGGTGAGAGGGCATCCCTGACGGACTGATCTGGTCAACTCAAAACTCGGCCCCCGTCCTCGTGCCATCAACACCTGGCTACGAGCTGTGGAATATAGAGCCGCCACTCCTCGAATCCAGTCTGGCTCAAAACCCAGGCGAAGCATAGTGCCCTCTAGGAAACCCCAATCGACTCTATTGTATGCCTTTTCAAAATCGAGAAGCATCACGACCAAGTCCTCACCGAGAAATCTAGCTCGGGCCGTCGCCTCCCAAAAGGTGAAAATGTTGTCAAGGATATTGCACTCCTTGACGAATCCTGTTTGGGTAGCATGAATCAACTCCCCAAGGAAGGGCTGGATCCTCAAACTCAAGGCCTTTGCTAGGACCTTGTAGACAGTATTGAGGATCGTAAAAGGCCTCCAATGCCGAATATCATCTGACACTCCCTCCCCCTTGGGGATAAGAAAGATCAAGCCCTTTGAAAAGCTCTGAATATCAATTTGTATGATGTTTTATCACACAATTATACCTTTTTACTATTACTTCACAAATTTTTGACATTTTTGGCTTTTTAGTTGATCCACTTTAGCCAATACGCTCTGATACCAGCCTCTGATACCAGCTGAAAGATCCCTGCCCCCTTCGTGCAACGGATTCGGGGGTGCTAGCAGTGGAAGTAGCACTTCTTGCGCGAGGCACGATCCCTCGCGCACAGATATTCAGACAAGAGACTAATCCCTTGGTTCTTCAAACACCGAACCCGAAAAAACTTCCCCCTACCGAAAAGCACGGGCGATTCCTCCAGGATATTTGTACTGTAATGTAGTCAAGGTCATTTTACTGACCAAACTGATCCGATCGAACCTGTGAGTCACTTGGTCAGATCAAGGAAGAAACTTGCACTTGGATCATAGAAACCAACACTTTTTTCCCCATCGAGAGGCACAGTCGTTGATTCTTTTTCCATAGAACAATTATTATCCGGGATTGTTCCAAGTACCGTGACTACCCGTATATACCGAGGGTATAACTGCAGCTCTTTACTGGCAGTATATACGAATAAATCTAAGACTTGAAATTATAAGCAAAAATGCTATCCAGATGATGAATTCGAATGTGGTTGATATGATTTAAAATTCTGGTTGAGAACTGAAGAGTTGATTTGGATTCTGATTGAAAAATGATGATTCCTTATTTCCACCTACGAGATGAGGATATCTCGCGTTTTTTAAGTGGGGTAGGATGTAAGATTCTTTTAAGCTTTTGTCAAAACCAGCACATTTGACATATCGTCTAATGAACCCTTTTAAGCTTTTGTCAAAACTAGAAGGGCCACAGATCGTATGCGCACAGTTTTGGGTGAGCCCCTTTCAGAGGATGAGCTTGTTGAGGCTTTGAGGGTCCTTCTGTGTCATAGTTGCCCTAGGGAGGACGGATTAACGCCTGCCTTCTTTATGCGCTATTGAGACCTTTTGGGGCCAGGCCTCCGTAGGGGCTTTCAGTAATCTTTCCCTATTTCTGAATACAAGAAAATATTATTTTCCTTGTTTTTGTCTAGAGAGAAGAAAAATTCTAAAGAGTGGTAATTCAATATTGAAATATTTTTGGATATATAAATTCTACAAATATCAAAAATATATTTTCCTAAAACAAAAAATCAAAATAAATTTTCCAAGGTGCATTAGGAATCAATTAAAAATGATTTAAAAGACCTTAGCCTAAGGGTCAAGATTTTTTGAAAATTTTGGATTATGGTTCAATTAAGGTTCCTATGGACCAATAAGATTAATCCAAGTGTTGGGATGAGATAAATCCAATGAATAAAAGAAAATACCCAAAAATGAGTAAATGCTCACATAAGATGAAGAGTTGACTGAGTTGAAATATTACTAAAAAAATGAGAAATTTTGGAGTAATCATACAATTTTGACATCTTGGTAAGGAAAGGGGGAGAATTCAAGGAGGCACCTATTTCACACATGTGAATGAGTTTTAAATTTAAAAATATTAAGATATTTTTGTCTCTCCTCTCTCTTGGATCAAACTGGATCAAAAAGGGAGCTAAAATGGTCCAAATCTTGTCCAAATTCAGCCAAACTGAAGCTGGAAAATTCTAGAACTTAGTTTGACTCATTTAGTGGCCTCCCTCACCTATAAATAGACCCTTATTCTTTTGTATTCTCATCTGTGAACTAGACCATGCCAGTATTACCTTAAAATAAGTATATTTTGTATTATCCCCTAAAAATCCTCTACAATTTGGAGAGATTGGAGTTTCTCTCTCTCTCCAGCCTTCCTTGGAGCTTTCCTCAATATATTAACCAATTGATTGGTTGGGGGCCTCTCCTAAGAATAGAGAATCAAGCAAAACAAGAGGTGAGGTGTGACTTTATGGTTTTTTCTTAATCTTCTAAATGTTTTTCACTTCTCAACCCCTCTCAAGCTTGAGAAGTATTCAATTGAATGGTTTTTCAATGCAAATGAAGCTCTATAATGAATTTTAATGATAAATCACATAAAGTTTACATTTATTCTTAATTAGAATATTTTTTAAGCATATCTCTCTCTCCCCCAAAGAATGGTCATTCCTATGAACAATTCTATATTCAAATGATGCTTCTCATGGAGCAATTCCTAATTCTAAAAGCAAACTCTATGCTAGTCAAGCTAGAGGCCAAAGAAATGGCTTTTTAATGCTTTTATGTTACTTAAATTATGATAAACTTAGGAATTAAGTCCATAAATTGGATATTGGTCCAAATGATAGTTATTCTATCATATTGTATTACTAAATCTTATGCTTTTCAAAATTATTAAAATTTATCAGTAATAGCATAGCGGAGCTATGATAAATTTTTTGGAAAATTAACACATAAACCATTTTTATGCATAATGTGAAAAGAGGACTTCCTACCATATTCTAGGATTAGTCATCCTATGTTAAATGAGTAATTCTCATCATATCCATGGAAAATTAATTTTTAATGTTTACGCATAAATAGTTAATTATGATAAAAAAGAAAATTTTAGTAATTTCAATTTTATGATAAAAGAGAAATTTCCATGATAATGGAGATCCATGTATTCCAATGGAGAAAGAGAAAATTTGGAATAGTAAAATAATGCATATTTTATTTAAAACTAAAAAATAATTTTAAATAAATTATTTTTATGCATGAAAAATTCAAATGATGAAAGAGAAATTTCCATCATAATTGGAATTCAATCATTTAAATGGAAAAAGTGGAATTCTTGTCATATTTGGATTAATGGACATTTTTATTCAATTTTAAGAGAAATTTTAGTTAATTTATTTTTATGCATAGGAAAAATTTTAATGATAAAAGAGAAATTTCCATCATATTTGGAATTCAATCATTTAAATGGAAAAAGTGGAATTGTTATCATATTAGGATTAATGGATATTTTTATGCAATTTTTAAGAGAAATTTTAGCTAAAATTATTTTATGCATGAATAGATTTAAATGATGAAAGAGGAATTCCCATCATATTTGGAATTCAATCATTTAAATGGAAAAAGAAGAATTCTTGGTATATTAGAATATTGACTATTTTTATTTAATTTAAAGAGGAATTTTAGATAGATTTAAGTTATGATAAAAGAGGAATTTCCATGACATTTGGATTGCACTCATTAAATGAGAAAAAGAGAAATTTCAAGCTTATTCAAAAAATAGATGTTGGTATTTAGTTAAGAAAAGTTTTATGATATTTAGTTAAGAAAAGTTTTATGATATTTAAGAAAAGAAAGATTTGAATTAATTTTAGGTGTCAAAAGATGAATTTTCACCATAATTCTACCTAGGGAATTAAGGTTGAGAAATTAAATGGTAGAAAGAATATCTTTAGATATTTTATGTGGCTAAATCACTAAATTGGTATTTACCCAAAAGTAGATGTTTATCTGAAGAAAATCCTTGTTAGAACTAAACCGAATGATTAGACTACGAGAGGGACAGACAGTAAACCTACTTGTCTATCTCTCGATCTGAATCAAGCAAAAACTTCGTGGCCAATTCTAGTTCCTAAATACAAAGAATAGACCACCGTTTAATTAAACTAGTTTTCCTTTGACCGAAATCACCAAGAATCTAGTTGGACAATCAATCAAATGATGGGTAGATTACCCTGATGAGAGATCAATGATTCTCATTATGAAATCGGAAAATTAAGGAAAAAGGGGTTTTTGTGGAACCAATCTCAAACTAGGAATTTTACTTGCATAGAACCTCTGTTTTCATTTAAAGGACTATTTTACGCCAGAATGTTGGAGGAAGCATTTGGTAGTTCCTTGAACTGTAATAAATTTTGGCAACGGATAGGGTTTTTCCAGATTTGGGATCCTTGTTTTTGTAGATAACTTTTGACTACTTGAATGTCCAAAATCGGAGTTCGGGGTCAAAAGTTACGGCTATTCGAAGTTGACCCTATCCCGAGGGAGTGCTGCTGGAGCCTAGGTAACCCATGCCTGACTCTAGTAGTCACTCTAGGTATCCAATCTCAAATTTGACTTTTGGATCTTGCTAAGGATACTTGGGACTTGCTTCACACAAAGTTTCATCCTGTTCTGACAAATTTGAAAATTTACTATTTTTAGCGAGGCTTGGTAGGTTGGACTTTCAGGCTGACTATTAAGAGCCATAGAGAGCTCAAAATATCAGCCTTAGGTGCTAGATTTGTAGATCTCACAAAGTACTGCAGCCATACTAAACCTCATGGCAATTGGAGTTGTCAAGACCATTATCCAAAGATCTCAAATTGCATGCTCGTTTGCGTACTATTGGTCTTAAAGTACTAAGAAACCTCTGTCCAAGGGGTTTTTGTGTTGACTCTACTGGTGGCCAAACCACTTATCAAATTTAATCTAGGACTAGTGGGGTTAAAGACCATTGATTGGCCTTCCCTAGGTTGTGTCTAGAGTTGGCCATCTTCAATTCAGGTACCTAGGAATTACCTACCAAAGTAGAACCTTGCAAGACAAGTGCAAACGCTCAGAAAAGTTGCAGTTCCCTGAACTGAAATATATTTTGATAGAGAATCCAATTCTACACTATAATTGCAGATTTGGATTCTTTGTTTTTTGTACTTAACTTTTGACTATTTGATCGCTCTAATATGAGATCGGAGTCAAGAGTTCTAGTCCGTTCTTGAAAGTGACCCTGTCCGAAAGGTCATTGGCCAAGTGAGCGCCTGGGGAACCCACGCCTGGTTCTAACTCCCACACCATGAATCCAAATTGATTTTTGACTTTTATCTTGTGCCGTTGACCATAGGGACTTGGATTCTACCAAGTTTGGTCCCAGTCCAAGTTTTTACGACCTATCTATGGTTCGAACGATACGTGCGATTTGTTACCTCGAGCCACTTAAGGCCAAGAGGACTAAAGGTCGTAATTAGGTCGCCTGGAATTTGTTCCAGGAAAGTAAGCATATGATATCCATATTTGTGCAACGGCCTATCTTCACAACAAATTTGATCGCAAAAGGACCATTTTGGATGGGTGCTCTTTTCCCGAACCCAGCTATGCACTAAATCCGTCTCATGCTATATTTAGCAGTTTTCAAGAGATAGCATGGATCCATCATTGCCTTGGTGTTGGACAATATACGAATTCTAATTTGGTAACCTTCCGGCCACAATAAGAATTTTTACGGGCCGTTGGGCAAGAAGCATACTTTAAGGTGCATGAAAAAACTTTTTTGGCTAAAATTAGCAGTTTTTGAGAGCTGGCTGAAATCTAACACCACCACCAGATTAATCGCACCTTGAATATACAAACTACCAAGTTTGAGCCGATTTGGACTACTTTGGTCCCGAACCTCTTTTTGGGACGGGTGGGCGCAAAAAACTTTTTTGGCCAAATTTAGTAGTTTTTCAGAGCTAACGTGGGTTTATCATATCCATCGTGTTTTTGATGCCTAGGATATACATAATCCCAAGTTTCATCCCATTCCGAGATTTTTCGACCTATCTACATACCAAACTCGTCGTACGACTCTAAAGAAGCACGCCCTAAAAGCATTTAAAAAAAATTTGGACTAAAATTAGCAGTTTTTGAGAGCTAACTGAAATCTAATACCATGAGAAGATTAACCGCACCTTGAATATACAAACTGCCAAGAGGACTACTTTGGTTCCGAACGTCTTTTTAGGGTGAACGGGCGTGAAAAATGTTTTTGGCCAAATTTAGCAGTTTTTTAGAGCTAACCTAGGTTTATCGTATCCATCATGTTCTTGACACCTAGGATATACGTAATCCCAAGTTTCTTCCCATTCCAAGCTTTTTTAACCTATCCACGGACCAAACTCGTCGTACGGCTCTTAAGAAGCACACCCTAAAAGCATAAAAAACTTTTTGGGCTAAATTAGTAGTTTTTGAGGGATAACTTGGGTTTGACATAGCAAATGTGTCAAAGACACGTTGGATATACACGGTATCTAATTTGGCCAAATTCCAAAAAAGCTTGGCATACCTGCCGACACGGTCGTAGAGTGCGTGCTGTAGGTTCAAATTCCGTTGAATTGGGCAAAAAACAGCTCTCTTCCAAAACTTGCCTTGCTTAAAATAGCAAGGGAATTAAGATAAAGGGGACCCATGTGCCACGTTTGTAGTCCATAAAGGACTACCCTCATACCAACCCGCGAGAAAAGTGGACTTTTCTCGGGTTGATTTCGAGACCCCCGAAAAGGGTCGCACGCCAACATGGTTGGCTTTAAATTTAGCCCTTTTGGCTTGAATTGAGGCCTCTTTTCAGTTTCCCTTATTAGAAGAAACACATTTTCAACTAGGGCAACCATTTTCATAGAGGTAGTCCTAGACTAGCTAATTAGCCCTGTCCAATCGCAACTCCGTTCTGACAATCGGAGTGGAATCAAGGTCACGCTAAATATAGGGGTTTAGAACTTGCACTTGCGCTCCCCTAAATTTAGCCCTAAATTTCTATTTTGGTGTCGGATTGAGAAACCGAGCATAGCCACGCGTAGGTAGCGTCCGTGTGTGAAATCTGGGCCAAAAAGGATCACTGGCTATTTTTAGCATCCCCCTGCTAAAAATAGTAAACTAGGTTTAATAGGTTTATGTTGATGCAAGAATTGCCTCAACATGCTTGCTTTTTTATTTAGAGCCCATAAGAACCCCAATGCTATTTTTAGTGAAATTATTTTTTTAAGTGAAAAAAAGAGACTGGTTTCGAACTATTGTCCAAGCCAAGGCCAATCATCTAAAAAGCTATTTATGCACCTAAGAAGTGATCAAGTGATCACTGGCTCTTTGAGAAGCGCATCAGACAAAGCTTCACATGCTCCTACAGTAGGTAGCAATGTAAGCAAGAATCAATTAAAAGAAGCTTTGTTGAGGCCACGACTAGCCCTGGGAGATATCACTTTTACTTCTCAAGTGACAATTCTTGGTTCCAGGAACTCATTCCTAACCAAAAAACCGAGACTTGCAAAAAAGGAAATAAAATGTCGAAGGAACGCTTGAATCCCTTTCTTGAGATCCCTGGTGAGCCTGCTTGAAAAACTTTGAGCAAACCAATACCACGAGAATGGGAAAGAGTCCTAGATGACACGATAGTGTTGAAAAGACACTACATGGCTTCCTTGAGCAAGCATGTGTATATGGATGAAGCCCATATGGTCTTTAATATAGTCATGTTCATACACGTGTATGCATAAGTAAAAGTGTGTGCACGTGTGAGTGAATGTGTTGTGTGTATGCGCAAGTGGTATTATGCACATGTGTGTGGGTGGAGAGGGACCTTGTGAAGGATCTTGCGATGTAAACCTCTTGAATCCCATAGTTTTCAGGATTAAAAATCCAAATTTGGGATTCTATTTTTATAAAGATGTTTGGGAGAACATGTATGTGAGCACTTTAGTCAAGGTCGCGGGCACTTATAGTAGCCTTGGACACATAGAGAGAGAGAGTGTCAAGGACTATGGAGTTTAGGGACTTGAGGCACTGGTCGCGGACTGTCAAGTAAGAAAGAAACTTGATACAGGGTCCAGGTGTGCTAAGATAACTTGAGGGGAGGAGTAGACACGGGTCGCAGACTATCAAGTAAGGGGAGGCCAACTTGGTATAGGGTCTAGGTGTACTAGGAGTATTCACTTGAGGGGAGGTGTTGAAAATACAAGTGAATAGGGTGTGTGCGAGAACAAGCCCTTGGTTAGAGGCTGTAAAAGAGAAGATGTAAATGTGAAATAACCTGTGAAAAGGTGAGAAGAATCTACTGGGAGAGAATAAAGGGTAGCATGAGAAGATTTAGGAAGTGTGGAGATATTCTGGGAAGTGTGGAGATATTCTGGGAAAAGTGAAGAGGTGGAGAGAATTAGGGAAAAGAGGTGGAGTGAATCATGGAGAAATCAGTGGGATTTGATGCTTGATGTAAACTCTATAAATTGAGGCATTGCCTAATTGCTAATCACTTTGTTAATGATGTTGATTCTAGTGTTTGATCCACCATAGCTCATCACAATGCTCAAATTTCAACACTTATATGGGTCTTGTTGGTCATAAGACTTGTAGCTCTCTTGTTCTTGGTTTTCTATTTCTACAGATAGGGTCACCGGCAAGTATTGTTGTACTGGTGTGGTTCTTGGAGGAACTGACTAGGGTGTCAATATTGGAGGTGGATATTGAAATTAGGGGGGTATATACATACTTCCGGTAAAGGGTTTTGATATGTAGGCACTAGAGCTTGTGCCTACTAAGGAGGAGTAGAGTGTGGGGCTAGTAAGACTAATGGTTATCTTGGGGCAATGGGCATCTGTCGTGGTGCCGGAGTCCACCCTATTGGGTTTCCTTGGTACCAAAATGAGCTATATCATGGTTCCTATGGCACTCGTCGCCACAACAATGAGCACAAAATTATTATCTAGGCCTTGGCAATGGAAACTATGTACTTGTATGATTCTTGCGCGTGGTGGCAAATTGTGCATCAAATCGTATATTTTTGTGGGAATAGATGTGGATGCCCTGCTTGAGTTGTTAGCTAGGGCTAGCATTAAGGTTTCCCTTGGGGCTATCCCTACCACACTGCTAGCCTAAATGTTGAGTATATTCTCTACAAACTCATCCATGTTCATGTCCTTAACTAGGACTCTAGCTAGTGTCAGTTGGGTACCCTTGGCCACCAATGATGAGGCTTTGGATGATGCATCCGCTATCTCCTCTTGATTCAAGTGGTACAAGTTGTCTACTAGGTCTATTACCTCATGGTGCAGCACTCATCAAAGATGATGTTTCTAGACCTGTAGAGATGGTCATAAAGCCTCTGCTCTTAAAACGGATCATGAATCATCAATAAGTCATCCAAATCTTTCATGGGTGTTGCATCTCATGTGGAGATACTTGGTTCTAGCAATATAGTCCTGCATTATTTTGCCCTCCTCCTACTTGAGGTTATAGATTTGTGCGAGAGGCTCCATCTGGCTCCGCTGGGTGAGATGTGTCTCAAGACCTCGTAGCTAGCCTTTTTAAGTGGGTTTATTGACCTAAACCTTTGGCCTGCTTGGCCTTTAAGGCAAAGTCCAAATAAACAAATCTTGGTGGGAGCATTAATCTGTCCCATGGCTCTCACAAACCTTTGGCCTACATGGCCTTCAAGGCAAAGTCCAAATGAACATATCTTGGTGGGATCATTAATCTGTCCCAAGGCCTCTCACAAATTTAATCAAACTTCTCTAGGTACTAAATGGGATCTCCAGCTCCATCAAAATTGTTCATCATCCTTGATGAGATGTGGATTGGCTTCAAGACAAAGTCCAAATAAAAAGATCTTGGTGGGATCATTAATCTGTCCCATGGCCTCTCACAAATTTGATCAAACTTCTCTAGGTAGTACTGAATGGGATCTCCAGCTCCATCAAAATTGGTCATCATCCTTGCAATGTGGATTGGCTTGGTTTTGCCCAACTCTGAGCTTCTAGGTGCTATGTTGGTTGCAACCCCCCTTCCCATCTCAAACGCCATCCTCAACATATCTTATGCATATTCATGTGGCAGTGGAACATAAGGAGGTGGTTGCATGAGACCCTCTATTTCAAGGTATGGGATCTCTTACCCTATGGGGGGTTGGGTTGTGCAGTTTCTAATGGCACTTGTCCTCCTCCATCTTGGCCTTGAGGCTACAGGGCTCACTGTGTGGGGCTGAGGACACGGGGCTGAGGACACGTTCTGTGAATGCTCTTGTGGATCCCTCTATGAGGAGGTAGTCCCTTCCCCACATTCCATGTTCCTCATCCGAACGGAGAAGAACTAGAACTTGGTCTTGTGGTAAAGGCATTTCTATAGTGAGCTCATGTGGAGAGTAGGACTACTATTGCTTCTTGTGATGTGTGCACTTGCTATTGGGTGTATTGTGGAACACTTATCCCTGGTGATATGGCAAAAGAGACATGTCCCATTTGCCATAAATTGCAGTTGTTGGTGGATTGTTTAGTCACGGTCGCTTTGTCGACACCAAACATTGTGGCATCTAACATGGCCTCATCGCTTCTAATGGGAGTAAATTGCAAGGTCCCAGGTCCTTCTCCCACTTCTTCACTAGAGCTGCACCCAAAGATAGGGCAATTAGATGACTTCTTTATAGAATTTAAGGTGTTGTGTTTACAGAGCCAATTTGTGAATCCGGAGTTTCGAAGGACCATTAGCGGCCTTTGATTTTGCAGGGGTTCCATTGTTCCTCCACTCATGTCTGTGTTTTGTTGGCTCATTTCTTCCTAAAGCTCCTCGCTTCTTGAGGTAGATCAGAAAGAGTCTAGCCTTCTTAACTAGGGAGCACTTTTCTGAGTGCTGGTTGTTTGTAGATTAAAGGCTTGGTGGGTTTAAGGAGGTTTGGTTTGATGCATTGCAATTGACTATATTGTCATTTCCAACACTTAGTGCAGAATGGGTTCGCATCAAAGGTCCCTAGTGTTTTTGGATCAGGATTTAAGATATGTTTTAGACAAGCTGCTAGGCTTACATGTCCAAGTTCACACCTCTAGAGTCACATTTGCAAGCTCCTCTGCAAGCTCATATCTATAGATTCGTGTGTCTAGGCTCACATATACAAGTTCACGTCTCTAGGTTCACACCTTTTGGCTTACATCTATAGGCTCACATCTAGGTTCATGTGTCTAGGCTCACGGACACAAGGTCACGTCTCTAGGTTCACATCTTCTAGCTCACGTCTCTTGGCTCACATATGCAGGCTCATGCCTTTTTTGTATGAACTTGGCTCACGTACTTTGGTGTGAAATTGGCTTATCTAGGGTACCAAAATCTAGGAACGTGGCCTATCGATTGGGTTGGTGTGCACTTATTAGGTAATAAGTGTACTTAAATTCCCCAATGATTATAAAGAACAAGAATTTTCCTTGGAATTTGTAGTTGGCACAAATTGTATGATAAGAAAATCTTCCAAGGACATGGGTAGATGTGTCCATGTACGGGTCTTTACGATTGTAATAATTAGTCCATACTATATTAGGTATACCTACCTTTAGATGTGTCCATGTATGGGTCTTTACCACTGTAATAATTAGTCCATACTATATTAGGTATATCTACCTTAGATTCACATTTGCAAGTTCACATGTCCAGGCTCACAGCTCACATCTCAAGGCTCGCGGCACACATGTCCAAACTCACGGCTCACGTATCCAGGTTCACGTCTTTCTGCGCGAGATTATGGGCTCATGTCTCCTACCTTAGAGCTAGTTTTGCCTAGTTTTTGGTGGGTTGTTTTTTATTTTTTGAATTTGATGGGGTGAGATTAAAGAACCTAATCCTAGTTAATGGTTGTAATGTAACTAATTAAGTTTTTTTATTATTTTAAGATGATTTTACATGCTTCTACTCTACCAATTCAATAATGCATTAATTATAAAAAAATTATGAAGTGCATGAACAAAAAGTAACAATTTCACTCTAATCCAACCTAATGAAGCTCAATGCTCATATTTTGGGAGTTGACTCCACTCCTAATCAACAATTGCCAAGCTAACTCTAGGATCAAAGCAATGAAATCTAAGCCTCTTGGGCTCCTATTTCATGTAAATCACCAAAAAAATTAAGGTTTTGTCCTACCAATAGATGAACATAGAATGTCCTAATGCAAAATAAACTTCAAATGGAAATCAAAATCAACAACACATCCACCAATTCTCCAAAACTGTATGTTTTCCCAAGTGTGACCTCCTAATCAACACCGGGTAATATTGAGTGATCCCAATAGCTTGGAATGGACAAAAAAATGGTGCTAAGCCCTAGGCTATTCCCCGACAACAATGCCAAATATGTTCAAGTCAAGAGCTTACCTACCTTTACTAAAGCATGGGTAGTTTTGTTTTGTCTTTGAGCCACCCCAAATGCAACTTCCCATGTGGGTGTGCTAGCTCGTCCTACCATCACGTCCTCACTCCATTGTCACATCGTGAAGGGAGAGCTCTCAATGCCTAGATAGAGGCAAGAAGAGAGGATTCTTCATGATGGTTCTCTCTCATAAAAAGCAAGGGAAGAAGAAGCTAATCGAAGAGGAAAGCCTACAATCAAATCTATTCAAGCATACATCTATCAAGCAAGCATGAATTCAAAAGCATACAAGCAAGCTAGAAGAGGGAAGAAGGAAAGTTCACAAGTAAACTATTGCAAGGGAATAATTGTGTATTATTTATTGTCAAAATGACTTATATACATAGCTAGTTTTTACACTAGGCTAGCCAAACTTAAAAATAGTTCGCCCTTCATTACTAGTCTTAAGCAACTATGTACACTAAGTCTGTAGACTTTCCCTATATTTGGCATTAAGCTCATGGTAAGACTGCTTTATATATTCCAACACTATCCTACAAAAATTAAATGCATGTTGGTGCAAATAAGATAGTAAAGCGCCTTACGATAGGTCAAGTAGGCAAAATCATGTTAACCAATAAAGTGGTTAACATCGTGACTATACCATAAAATTAACTAAGTATCTAGGGTAAAAACTACGTCACCGATAGCCCTTTACTTGCACAGCATGTTCTATGCATTCAATTGCATACCTAGGTGTGCCTATATTATATAGACATATGTACCTTGAAATTGTAGGGGCCCATGCACAAACACCCTAGTCAAAAAAGAAAATTAGTGTATTTATTTTTTGGATCGCAATCCGCCTTTCAAATTAGTGTATTTATTTTTGGATCGCAATCTGCCTTTCGAATTTGATATTTTCAAACCCAAAAATAACGGTTTTGATCATCGATTCGACTTCCAAATTCAAAAGTTCTGATCGTCGATCCGAAGTCCAATCATCGATCCTACTTCCAAATTTAACAATTATGATCGCTGATCCAAAAGTCCGACCATTGATCCCAAAAATAATAGTCCAAATCCGACAGTATCTTAATCCGATCGCCGATCTTAAAAATAATAACCCTACTTCCAAATCTGATTGTTTCGGTCGGTAGTCCCAAATTCCACAGTTCCGACCGATCCCGCATCTCATTTTTGGATCGTTTCAAGTTTTCAGATCGTCAAAAATAACAGTTTCGGTCACCGATCCGACCCACTTGCGACGTCAACGATTCAACTGAGATTTTTATAAACCACAGAATGCAGATCGTTAGGTTCATTTCTAGATTTCCACGACATTCAAATCGCCCTTCGATTTGTCAACATTTGCACCGATCTACATCTGAATTTCAAATCGCCTAGCAACTAACATACATTGTTTGCCTAGCAAAGTCAGACATGAATTCTTATGACTAGACAACAATGAATTTTTATGACTAGACAACAAAGTCCTTCTAGGTGGATCCCATCCAGGGCCAAGGCACACAAAGAGTAATCCCTAATCCCCAGGTTGACCATGGAAGCATATAGAATGCCCTCAGATTGCCAAGAGTCAGACATGCTTGGGTTAAACATAATGCGTCAAATGTAGAGGGAATGACTATGTTTGGCCAGACCAAAATCATAAAGCCCCACTGGACTAACGTGAGATTGCAGTATATCATCAAGCCTTGCAAGGCCATATGCAGTTACTTTTCTTTCTATAAACCTAACACATTCACTGAAGTTGAGTATGGAATACTCCTAAAGTTTTACAAAGCTTATAAAGACATATAGAGAGCAAGGTGTTGAGGTTGTAGTTCAGAATTTTGCAAAGCACATATTGAGAGTCTCCTGACCGCTGGGAGGCCAATACCTCGATGTAAGACTTCTACTTACTAGAATAATCTACTCAAGCCTCAAAGACCTCCAAGAGTTACCAAAGCTCATAGAGAGGCCAATGGAGGACCAGCATTCCACTCAAACTCCAAAAAGGCCAAAGAGGAAGGATGCAGAGTCCCTAAGGCCAACTCCCTCACCCGTAATAATGGAAAGTGTTAACCAAAACATACTACCTTGCACAAGAGATGGAGAGAATAAGAGAATGAAGCCATGCAAGGGTCAATTCGGAGGCTTGCATTTAGCCAACCCTAATGAGGGTTCACTTCCTATGTGAGGCCACTAGGGGCTCACTCCACCACCACTTGTGTCACCCAAGTGGAGATCCACAAGCTAGGTAATGAGCAAGGAAGAAGGGAGCTATGGAAATCTCTACCTCCACTCAATGCCAATGTGCATACAAGAGGGATCTTGAGGGAAAGACAAGAGAAGGGAGAGGAGAAGAGAAGCTAGACTAACACCATCCACTCCATGCATACACAACAATCAAGCAAGCAAGCATTCACAAACACAAGCATGCAACCATAAGCGAGAGAGCGAGAGAGAGAGAGAGAGAGAGAGAGAGAGAGCAAGACTCAATTGAGACAAATGGGATTGTCCCTTTTCATATTCCATAAAATCATTTATATACATGAGCTCACTTTTTACAATGGCTGGCTGCCCATTACAATTGGGGGCCCAAAATTGGCTTCCTAGCTCTATGTACATCTAGCTCACTATACGACCGGCATTACACAAGCTCTATGTACATCTAGCTCACTATACGACCGGCATTACACAAGCCCTAAGCTCGATCATCCCATATATCTTTCTATCAATAAGCGCTTAGCGCAGTTACAAAATGGTAGATTACAAGAAGCATAACCACGCTTGAAAAATGATGTTAACCAAAGTGGTTAACATACCCCCTCCCTAATTCAGGTCCATCCTCGGAGCTGGCAAAGGACCTAAACAGTAGTAGATCAAGTATGTGCGAACAAAGTCACGTCACAAAGCAGGATGTGGGGGGGCTCGATTGAAGACACGGTAACTCGTCCAGAAGGTTTTCTCCATCATATCTTCGAAAGTTTGGAGGTGCCAGGCAGGCATCCACACTGGATGAGCTTGTAGTAGCCAAAAAGTTGCTTCAGTGTCACGCCTTTGTTGAGGTCGAAGGCCAAGCCTTGACTGCCTTAGTGGTGATGGCTCCAATCTTGGAAGGTTTCCAACATAGTGATGATAAGATTGAAGAAACTTATTGTGGCGCGACCATAGCGGGATATGGCAACGTCTTGTATCTGGTGTGATGAAGTCATGGAGGCACTTAAGCATGTTTGCTTTGGTGCACGGGTTTTGTGGCGTCGAAGGAGTGAACCATGGGAAATTATAAAGGAGTTTTGGGTTCTTGCCCTGCTCCTCATGAAAGAGATTCCATACCCCGAACGGGCAGTGAATCGAGGACAGATATTCGGGGTTGATCTGGAGAGCAAGCGCGGTGCCTTATAGTACTAGTCTCATATGTACACCACCAGGCTAGCTGCTCGCCCATGAGGTCAAACGTGATGGGACGAGCAGTGGTAGGGGACCTATGGTAGCCGCCACATTGTCGAGGGGGTTGTTCACGCTTCCAATCCGCGATGTGTTGAGGTAGGGTCGCAGACGTGGAGGTCCTTGGTGATGGGTGCCTCCTGGAGCTGCCGATCGAGCAAGATTTGTATGGCTTGCTCAAACTCCATGCGATCAAGTGGATCGTGCCAATTGAGGGGGTTCATTGGAGGTTCGATCTCCTCCTGCTCTCATGGTGGTGGCAGAAGGGGAATTTCTCCTTCTTCCAAGGGTTGGGGGGAGGGGATTTCGGGTTGCAGTTGTGACAAAGGTGGAGGGGTGGCCGATGATGAGGCGATGTCGAGGCTTGCGGTAAAAACAATGGGGGAGGCCTGGCTAATATCGAGGGTAAAGTTGTGATGGATTTGGGTAGGCCTAAGTTGAGAGTTAAAGTGGTAGGTGAGGGAAGAGTTGGTGAGGGAGGTGGAGTGGGGAGATGAGGGGGTGTAGAGGACTATGAGGGGAAGAGAGGGAGTGTGGTGGTGCCAGGTCGGGGTGGGGGTGGTTGGGTGCTTGTGCTAGGGTGAGAGGAGCTAGGAGGAGGAGGTTGATGGGGAGGGAGATGAAGGTGGGTGGGTGAGCACCCGGGGCTCCTCCGTCATCATCGCTGTCATCGTTGTCATTGTTGTCCTCATCCAAGTCGGTGTTGTCATGACTTTTCTAGTGGAAAAAATATTTGGTGTCGACGGCTTCTTTGGGGGTGAACTCCATGGGGAATGCCACATGCGAGTCATCAAACTTCATGATGTTGGTGGTCTGTATAACCTCCATCTGTAAATGGCAATGCTGGTACAGGATGAGGAGGCCCTCTACTGAGTATGGCGAGAGCTCATAGCACCTAAGGGATTTGTAAGCCACATAAATGATTTCCCAACCTATGCGGTGTAGGAATCGGAGGCCTTCTGCAATTTTGGGGGAGGAGTAAGGGTAAGGGCATATCCCTTCTAGTACGGTGAGGTCTATTGGTTCAATGTGTTCGGTTTGATGGGGCCATAGTGAAGGAGATGGGCCCAATTTAGAAGGTTTGCTTGGAGAGGATCCAGACAAGGAGGTCAAAAAGATGGAGGGGTGGGCGAAAGAGAGCTATCCTTGAAAAGAAGAGGGTGGCTAGGAGGGTGAAAAAGTGGTTTGGGATAGAGGTTCATTGATAAATATGTCATGTTGTAGTAGGTTAAGGCATATGGTTCGAAAATTGAGCTCGAGGTTTTGTGAGGGGTTTTGGGGAGGAATGACTAGGAGAGGGGAAGCTCAATGGCGGTGTCCACCATCAATGTGTCAATTTCTTTCGACCGCACTGGCCAGAGGGGGTGTGTGGACACCGTGTTGGGCTGCCCATGCTTCAGCGGGGCTTCTAGTTGCATGGTTTTTTGATGGAGAGCCTCCTCTGCAAACTCACAGTAGTGTTGGAAGTTGAGGTTGGTTTGGTGAGGGTTTCTTTGGCTTGCGTTGCCTTTTAATGGGGGTCTTGTGCTACGGCCTGGGCGAGGGAGAGTTCATTAAGGGCCCACTACTTTGCTTCCTATGCTTACCTGTAGCTAGCTTTGAAGCTCTGAAAGGGAGGATAGGGTGCTAGCCAATATCCGCTTGATGTCCTCCAGGGCCTGTTGGAGGTTAATATTGGTGATGGTGGTTGTATAGAGAGTCTCGTGGCTTTGCTATTCCTATGCATTTGCAAGCAACATCTGTTGTTGCGCCACCATTGCCAGGTCCTACTGCTGCCGATACATATAGCGTGTCATCTGTGTGATAAACTCACGAGAGCCAAATAGGAGAAGCCCTAGGCAAAGTCTGGCACTTCCCCATGTGCTGCACCACGGACTCCTTCAGAATACACCTCATGTGAGCGGCTCCCCGTGCGCACCCAACAGAGGGTTTCCAAGGTATTTCTTTGAGAGAGGAAGCAGGAGAAGAGGGCCTAGCTTCTTAGTGATGAGGAGGGCCTGGCTTCTGAGTATTTCTTTGAGAGGAAGCAGGAGAAGAGGGCCTGGCTTCTGAGTAATGAGGAGGGAAAGGAGAAGAGCCCATGGATGTGAAAAGATGCAGGGGAGAAGAGAGCTTGAGCTCTTGCAAGCACACACACACACTCACACAAATCCTAGAAGAGCACACACACGGTGAGAGGCTGAAAATTCTTCTTCTTCTTCACACAACAAAAGAGGTCTACAAAGAAGATAAAGTGACTAACACACATAATAGAGTATATACAAGCGGTCCATAATATGAACATGCTAAGAGGAGTGGATAGATGTGGACTAGTCGGTGTAGTCCAAGCTGTAGAATCTCTGGCGAAGATATGTCGGTGCCAGCTATCAAACCCGTGAGTGATATAAATGTCGAACGGCCATGCGGGCGCCTCATGAGTGTTAGCTCATGTTGAGCTTGATATCTCAACACTCCCCCTCAAGCTCAACTCCTACTCATGCACTCGAAGCATATCTCAAAATTTGCGGAGCTTCTCAGTTCCCAAGGCCTTCATGAAGATGTTAGCAACCTGATCCTCTATGCTAACATAGGTCAAGTCTCGATGTCGCCTTCCAAGACTCTCTCCCTGATGAAGTGGTAATGCACTCAATGTGTTTCGTCCGCGGGGTTCCTGGCCAACTGTATACTACTAAGATTGTCACAATATATGATAACCTTTCTCTCCACATACAACCCCAAATCAGCGAGTAGCTTGCGTAACCAAGCTACCTCACATGCTGCCACTACAGCTCCTCTATACTCTGCCTCTGTACTCGACAAAGCAACTATGGGCTGCTTCTTGCTGCTCTATGTCATAGCAGCAATCCCCAATAAAAACATAAATCCACTGGTAGATCTCCTGTCTGAAATGCTACCTGCCCAATCTGCATCTGTGTACCCATATAGCTCCAATGGTACACCTGTTGCATAAAACAATGCATAATCAACAATGGCCCTCAAGTATCGAAGTGTGCGTCGCACACTGTCAAGATGTGGTTTGCGCAAATCATGCATAAACTGGCTCTCTAAGCGAACAGTGTAGCTCATCTGGCTTGCTCATCGCGTGACATAGATCAGACTCCCCACAATCTTCCTATACATAGTGCGA
Source organism: Cibotium barometz (assembly GCF_041138505.1). Lineage (NCBI taxonomy): Eukaryota > Viridiplantae > Streptophyta > Polypodiopsida > Cyatheales > Cibotiaceae > Cibotium > Cibotium barometz. The sequence continues at coordinate 41,735,558 of NC_141071.1, read as the reverse complement.
TCCTCCAACACATAACCTGCATCCGCACTAAGCTTGCCATTTTGATCTAATGGCACCGAGATTGATTTACAATCAGCCATCCCATACTTGGACAACATGTCCAATGCATACTGTCTTTGTGACAACCAAATACCCTCAGGTGTGCGAATGACCTCAATTCCCAAAAAGTAGCGCAGATCTCCTAAATCCTTCATCTCAAACTTCCTTTTGAGAAGACTTTTCACATGCTCAATCTCTTCCAAGTTGTCTCCCCCCCAACAATAAGATCATCTACATATATGGTGATGATCACAATACCCTTATCACTCTTGCGCACATACAAAGAGTGATCTGCATCTGCCATATGAAAACCAATAGTGACAAGATACTTAGCAATCTTGTCATGCCATGCTCGTGGAGCTTGCTTCAGCCCATACAAGGCCTTACGAAGCTTACATACATACTCTCAAGGTGACCTGTATCCTCAAAACCTAGTGGTGGGCTGATCCATATACACCTCTTCTTGCAAGTCACCATGCAAGAACGTATTTTGTACATCCATCTGATGTAAAAACCAGCCTTTAGCTACAGCCACTGCAATCACAACTCTCACAATTTCCATCTTTGCAACTGGGACAAATATCTTCTCATAATCAATCCCATGTGTCTGTGCATATCCTTTGGCTACCAATCTAGCCTTGTACCTGCTTATTCTACCATCACTGCTATGTTTCACCTTATACACCCACTTACAACCAATAGCTTTCTTGCCTTCAGGCAATGGCACCAAATCCCAAGTCTCATTTCCATACAATGCATCCATCTCCTCATCCATAGCTTTCTCCCAAAACACATTTCCAATAGCCTCATCAAAGCATGTGGGTTCTACAACCTGCATAACTTTTGCCATATACGCATAGTGATGTGCCACATAACCATCATAAGTCAACCTCTGCACATGATTTTTGACTCTTCCAGATCATAACTTTGCATTCATGGCTTCGATAGCCTTCTTCACACCAAGTGTCCTCATTGTTGCTAGAATCCCAAGATCCTCTCATCAAGGCTCATCTCCGAGCCACTAGAATCTCCATCAACAAGAGAATGCCCTGTAGAAATGTCAGGCATACCAAGGGGATCAACCACTTTCTCTTTGCCTTTTATGTGATGTACCAACTACATTTTCAAGAGACTGGTATTATGACGCAGCAGCCTACCACTCGATGGTCTATCAATAGAACCGCTCGATAAGGACTCTCCTGGTCCACTCAATGATTGTGATTTTGCTGACTTGCATTCTGTGCAACCACATTTCCACTTACATCAACCCCAACATCACCCTTTTCAGTAGCATGCCAGCTACTCATCTCATCAAATACAACATCCCTGCTTACCCTCAATTCACATGTAACAGGATTATAACATTTATATCCTTCTGCTCAAGGGAATACCCAATAAACACACATTTTCTGCTTTTGGATCCAGCTTGGTACGTAACTCATCTGGCACATGCACATATGCAATACATCCAAAAACTTTCAGCTAAGACAAACCAGGTTTCTTGCCAATAAACTTCTCCTCTAGCATTACATCATGTATGGTTGCAGTAGTAGGAGTCATGTTCATGATATAAACTGCTGTAGACACAACCTCAGCCCAATAGCTATGTGGCATATTCTTCTCAGCCACCATCAATGCTCGTGCTATCTCTGCAATCTGCCTGTTTTTTCGCTCTTCAGCAACTCCATTTTACTGTGGAGTGTATCTACATGTAAATTTTCTCTAAATGTCATTCTTTCATGAGAATTCAGAGAACTCATTGGAGAAGTATTCTCCCCCTCCATCTGACCTTAGGCACTTCATATGCTTTCCTGTCTGTTTTTCAGCTCTAAAATTATGAAAATGAGTGAACACTTCACTCTTCTCCTTTCATGAAGTACACCCACACTTTCCTCGTATGGTCATCAATGAATGTTACATAGTACATATAGCCACCCATAGACATAGTCTTCGCAGGACCCCATACATCTAAATGCACAACATCTAGCACATTCCTACTCACATTTCTGTCATGTGAAAATACATGTTTTGTTTGCTTTCCATATTGACATGCTTCACAAACTTTCTACATACCTTCAACTTTAAACTTAGGCAGCCCTATCACAATTTGTTTAGTCTGCATAGACTTCATTTGTTTTGCACATTGACATGCCCAATTCTCTTATGCCAAATGTTTGTATCTACAATAACTCCTGAACCATTTGCAAACATTGCAGCACTCACTTCAGGCATATTTACATTCAATGTAAACATTATGCCCACTCTATTGCCTTTTACAACCAACCTACACTTATCTTTAAAGTCTTCTACATAACAGCCATCAGGGTTAAACTAAACCTGCAAACCCTGCTCAATAATCTAGCCAATAGAAATCAGATTCTTTGTAATGTTCGGAACATGAATCTGCAAGGTACTTAACCTTACCATCCTGCATAGACAATGGCACATCTCCAACATGGATAATCAGATGAGCAGTGTCATCCCCTATTTCAACAAAACCTAGTCTTTCACTCAAGACTCTTCATTTCCTTGAACCACGCACCATGACTTGTCATGTGGTTTGAAGCACCTGAATCAACATACCATACATCATCATCCTTACATGCTGCTACATCATTTCCAGATATAGCATTAACCACATGTTGCATAACAAACAACCTCTCATTATTCTCATTATTTCTACTAGAGGATGCATAGTTGTTTTACTGCACTTTTCCATTTTGCGTCACTCTGCTTCTTATAGCAATCTGCCTGCACACGCCCAAGCTTACCACAGTAAAAATAGCTTCGTGTATCATTATGCTGCCTTTGCCAATCACCCCTGCCTCTAAATTGGCCTCTTCCACATGTATGTTGTTGTTGTGAATCCTGGGACTGTTGCTGCTGCCTGCTGACCATAATTTTGATTACCTGTTCAGCCACCACCTTGGCCACATCCACAACCTACCTCATCCTTTACCTGAACTTGTGTAGACGGCCTGCTGCTCTGAACTATTTTTGTTTTGTGAAGATTGTTGATCTTCACCCAAGTTCTTCTCTTCAATGATCAACATTGACATCAAATCTGTGAAGTTGGGAATGTTCTCCCGAGTCTGAATAGACGTCTTAAACGCCTTGTATTGTGGCCCGAGACCATGCAAACACACTTCCACCTTATCATCATCATCCACAGAAACACCAATTGATGCAAGGGATTCCACAATGCCCTTGAACTTCAAAGCATAATCATTCACGGACATATTCTTCTTCTCCACAGTATGAAGCTCATTCTTCAACTCAATTTTTCATGCCTTGGTGTTGGTTTCATACAGCTTCACCAAGGTGTCCCAAGCCTCCTTAGGTAACTTGGCATCCTGTATATGCCCAATCATAGTGTCTTATATGCTGATAGAAAGCCAATACATGACTTTCCTTGCTCCTTGATTCCAATCCTTGAACTCTTTTATATCTGCAGCAGTTGGATTAATGTCCGGTATCTCTGGTGCCTCCTCACGTTCACCTTCAATGTAGTCCCAGTAACCTTTTCCCATCAGGAAATTAGTCAATCTAAACCTCCAAGCATGGAAGTTGTTCTTGTCAAGCTTCTCTGCAACAATCTGGTTTATTCTATCATTTAACATCTTTTCTACAACATAAATTTTCCAGCAACAATAGTACTCTTGCTGCTTGACTTGCACAAACTGATGTATTCTCTGCAAAGCGGTACTATACTGCACCTAAACTATCACAACTAGTGACCTTACTTTGCGTACATACACCCAATGGCAACTTTGAGACCTCTTTGCAGCACACAGAGTGTCTGCACAACCAATCCCCCTTCCTGCAGTTCCAAAAACAGAGCTCTACAGAGAATCGAAACTTACCCGTAGTGTTTGTGAATGACTACAAACTGAAAAACGGAGGTCTAGAGACGAGCCCGGAAAGTGTTTTCGACCCACAAATCTGTGTCCAATACGACAATATAGTTGCCTTGTAGCTTTCCTTGCAAAAAAAGCTTCTCAATCGAAGTTCATTTGCCGGTGCCTCCCGAAGAGCTCCCGACGACGACAAGGGTGTAGTAGCCAACACAAAGGGGGAAGAGTAGATGAAGCTCTTACCCTCGCACCGCTTCCTGTGCTTCTCTTGCTTGCTACTTAGCCCTTAGCATGAACGAGGCTCTGATACCATGAAAAGATGCAAGGGAGAAGAGAGCTTGAGCTCTTGCAAGCACACACACACACACACACACACACACACACACACACACACACACACACACACACACACACACACACACTCACACAAACCCTAGAAGAGAACACACATAGTGAGAGGCTGAAAATTCTTCTTCTTTTTCACACAACAAAAGAGGTCTACAAAGAAGATAAAGTGACTAACACACATAATAGAGTATACCTGACCATAACCGAGCATGTTTCATCTCCCAATCTTCCTCTTCAAGGTCTACGACTTGGGCCATTTTGACCACAATGTTTTTCCCCCGATGTTTGGCTTGCCGCTCTTTAGCCTCTTATTGGGCTGCTTGTTTCATTTCTTCATATTCGATTTTTCATCATTTTTTTATCATGAATGGCCCTAAGGGTGGTTTCAGATAGTGGGCCATAGTAGCGTTTCAATTTGCTACCATTGAAATATCTCACCATCTCGACGTCGTCGAGTGTCTCTATGGGCAGCACTGCGCCTTGTGAGGGGTTATCTCAGTGACTAGGAAAGGTCCTAAGCCTCTGAGCTTGAGTTTCTTTTTATGGGTTTTTGTGCTAAAGTGGAGGACCATGTCACCCTCGTTCATTTGTTTGTCCTTTGGCTGGTCATCAAACCATTGTTTACACCTAAATTTTTTTGACAATCACACTATAGACAGTGAGGAGGTGTGTTTCATCAAGCTTTTCAAGCTCAAACACGCGACAACTGTGAGGACATTTCCCATGAGTTTTTCTTTTACTGTAATTTACAAACGCGGGACCAAGAACTCCATAGGCATAACCGCTTCAGTACCAGTCAAACTGAAATCGTTGCCGGCTGGCTTCAACCGTTTTGGTTAGAATGGCACAAAGAACTTTATTGGTGCTTTCTGCTTGGCCATTGGCTTGGGGGTAGTATGGGGGGAAGATTTCATGTGAGTGACGAGGAATTCTTGTAAGAGGAATTGTATTATCTCATTAATGAAGTGCGTGCCATTGTCGCTCACTATCTCAAGGGGGCAACCAAAACAAGTGATTACTCACTCATACAGGAATTTGGCAATAGATCGCGCATCACCTTTGCAGGTAGCCCTTGCTTTGACCTATTTCGTGCAATAGTCCATGGCTACGAGATGATGTATCTAGCCGCGAGACTTATTGGTCCAATGAAATCAATACCCCATTTTTCAAATGGTTGCAAGGTCACAACAGGGTTTAGGGGCATACTGTCCTTAAAGTGGGGAATTGCCACTCATTGGCATTCATCACACCACTTCACATATTCTGTTGCGTCAGCCATTAAGGTGGGCCACCATAGCCCGGCTGCTGTGAGGACTTTGCGTGCAACAATATCTACTGTGAAGTGCCACACCAACACAGGCAGAGTGAGCCTATTCTAAAAGGAAGACATATTCATCTTCCTGCCTGTAGAGTTGGCCTGCAATTAATTGGTAGGGGGCCGCCTGTTTAATGAGGCATTGTGCACAGTCTTTGTTGAGGAGTGGGTCAACTTGTAGGCCATTGGCTAGGAAGTGTGCAACCCCCTCTCTCCATTCTAGAATGAAACAAGGTGGCGTCTGGTAAATTGTCATCGACTCCCACCGGTGACTCGCCATTGGGGATGCATGACATATGGTCTGCCAAGACATGTTGTGACCCCTTCCTCACTGTGACAGTGAAGTCAAACTCAAGCAAGATCAGCAACCATCAGGTGATTCTTCCGATTGTGCAAGGTTTGTTTACCAGATATAGAAGAGCTTGATGGTCTACGAAGAAGATAAATTTGGTCGCCCCAGAAGATAATGGCAAAACTTTTTGATTGTGTAAACCATAGCTAACCCTTCCCTCTTAGTTGTGGTATAATTTCATTTGGCTTGTTGAGTTGGCGGCTAGCAAAGCTGATGGGGAAATCCATCTTATGTTCTTTGGGTTGGTCCAACACACACCTAACTACAAAGGTGGAGGCGTCAATGTGGACATGAAAGATGATGTCCCAATTGGGGGACCTCAAAATAGGAGCACTTGCCAAGGCTTTCTTTAGGGTCGTATACTCTGTTGGCATTCCTCTATGCACTCAAAGATGATCGAGAGTCCGTAAAGGGGGTGAGCTATATTGGCATACATGAAAATGAAATGCCGATAATAGCCAACATGTCCCATGAAGCATTGGACTCCCTTAAAGTTGGTTGGTGGGGGCAACTCAAGGATGAGTCACACCTTGCTATCATCAGTGGAGATTCCTTGTTGATAATATGTCCCAGGATAACTCCATGCCTAACCCAGAACTGGCATTTAAGAGGATTCAATGAAATACGGTAGAGCCTACATCTTTCTAGCACCTTCCATAAACATTCGAGGTGTGCTTTCAGAGGTCATCCATAAAGACCTCAAGGAATTTTCAAAGATACTCCTTGTAGGCCATGCACATCAAACGGCGCTGGAAGGTGTCGGGGGCATTGGTCAGCCCAAAAGGCATGACGCGGTATGCATAAGTTCCCCATTCAATAACAAAGGCAGTTTTGTGTTGATCTTTGGGGTTGATCAACCTGATTGTATCTAGAGAATCCATAAAGACCTCAAGGAATTTTCAAAGATACTCCTTGTAGGCCATGCACATCAAACGGCGCTGGAAGGTGTCGGGGGCATTGGTCAGCCCAAAAGGCATGACGCGGTATGCATAAGTTCCCCATTCAATAACAAAGGCAGTTTTGTGTTGATCTTTGGGGTCGATCAACTTGATTGTATCTAGAGAATCCATCCAAGAAGTTGTAGGCTTCCTATCTTGCAACTCTTTCGAGCACGTCCTCTGTGAAGGGTAACTGATAGTGATCCCGTATACTAGCGGCATTGACATGTTTGAAGTCCATGGACACTCATACCTTTCCATTCTTTTTGGGCACTATCACTATGGGTGATACCCATTCTGTGTGTCCAATTTCATAGATGCATCCGACGTCAATGAGTCAATCAATTTCTTCTCGGACCATCTTGGATTACTTTGGATTCATAGGGTAAGCTCTTTGCTTGACCGGTCTAGCTCCATCGACCATAGGAATGGTGTGTTTGACTACTTTGGAGGTACACCCTTCATATTCGTGTCCTTCCAGGCGAAGCAATCCTGGAATTCAGTGAGTAGAGTGATGAGTTTGGTCTCTTCCTTAGTTGAGAGGTCATCCCCAATGTAAATTGGGCTCGAGTCTTTGCCCGGGCCTGCTAGGTTAATTTTCTTCACCTTGGATGGACCGTCATATGAGGTCCCTGGCTCTCCGTTATTGTGAGACCTTTGGGGGCCGAGTCATATTGTACAAATCTATTGGCTATCTGAAAGGTTTTGAAGTGTTTGCGGACTTGCTTAGTCTCTTCTGCTTTAGCGCTTTCCTCTTCTATCAAATTTTTAGCTTCTTTTTCTACAAGCGCTAACTTCTTGTGGGCTTTGCATGCAGAGCGGCAAAGCTTTTGGGGTTTGGGTTGGGGGTCAATGGGTTCCATTGGCTTGGGGTGGTCATGTGGACCAGAGCTATTGGTGAACTCCTTTTGCCAGATTTGATTGAAGTGTTCATGTGCTTCAAATGCCCCTACGTATTTAAGCCAATGGGTGTCTAAATCAGTGAAGGAAGATATAGTGTTCTTGTCTAGGGAATCCATCAGGTTTGCGAGTTCTATGTGAGCGTGCTCCCCATAATGGTTCCACATTATCGGCCTTTTCAGGTTCATGCGTGGCAACATCAGGTAGGTATGCGGTGCTAAGCATGTAGAGAGATGTAATTTCCTACCCATCAGCTGTTATCACGAACCTAGTTCCTATGCACCTCGGAAGTATGTCCAAGGTAGCAAGGATATGCATCCAATTCTCAAAGTCTTCCAACTCCGAGAGCGGTGCACATTCCTCACTATCATTATCCTCATCTATTGTTTTATGGTAGGTTTGGCACAAGTGGACTGCAGTGGATCGGGTGGTTGTTACTGAGTCCTCTGCGAAGGGTCGGCCGCCCAAGGGATGAACCTTCCAAGTGTATAGGTTGATCTTGACTGTTTGGTCTTTTCTCCAAATGTAGATGTGGCCGGTATACCAGTCATGGATCATTTTTGTCTCCCTCCATAAAGGGTCGTCCAAGGATGAAATCGTACAAAACTGGCCATCGGCTGAAGTTCATCACCACGAAGGTGTGGCAAAAGGTGGTTCCAAGGATCTTGGTTTTTAAATCCTTCAGAAGACCAATGGGTCTAGCGGTGGCTCCATCAATGAGTTTTACCAACAGGTTCGTGTCATCCATGGCTGGTTCCCTCCCCCCCTCCATTTCTCCCAACATTGTTTGGTGACAATTCTTACTCCTGCCCCTCCCCATCCAAGATTACAATGACTTGGAGGAGGCCATCGAATGTTATTGGTAATGATACATTGAGTTCATCACCTTCAAAATATTGTCTGAGTTTGTTTACTCAAACCGTGGGGGTGCCATTGATCTCATGGGGTTCAATGATTTCATCCTCCTTAGTCTCATTAGAGCTATCTAGCTCAATGGATTCCTGCATGCCTACTCCAAGGCGTCCCTCCATCCAATCTTTTAAATCCTTCCATAAGCTTGGGCTACCTTGAAGCAAGGTGCCAATGGTGGGGATCTGGATTTGAGAAGAGACAGAGGAAGAGAGACCTGCAATGTCTCTGGGATCAGATGTTGTTCCTGAGGAAGGTCACTGTGGCTTGTCCTCAAGCTCTTATTCGTATAGGGTATTGGGATTTGGACCTCTGTGTCTGTCCTTTTGAGGGGTCATCCCTTGGGTTTTTGAGATATTCAGCTACTCGATGTCATAGTGGGTGCTACTGTTTGTTTTGTCCTATTAGGGGGTGCTTGTTCTGGGAGCTCCCTATTAGATAACTAAGGCTCTTTGGTAGGTCGCATGTCGGAGACCAAGGGGCATGGCTCTAGGTAAGTTGTTGGAGGCTCTTTTTCTAGATGAGCTTGGCAGTCTCGGACCAATTCTTGGGTTGCCATTAGCCTTTCCTTTTCTTCAATGGGATTAGGGTATTCTGCTAGCTTTCTAGGGAGCTAGTTAGGTCAATTAGCTCCCTGGCACACGAGTGGCTGAAGGTAGCAGTTGTTCCTCTTCAAATGAAGAGGTTGATGCATGAGTGGTTGTGCCATGTTCAGAACCGCTTTTAATGACTACCCGGCTATCCCCTTTGCCAATTTTCATGGTCTTCTTTTACGAGCATCCAATCGCAGGCTCTTAAGTGGGCCCTTTGACAACTTCCCCCTCCTCCCCTTCTACAAAAATTTCCCTCAAAGTTAGCTAGCGAACAGGTGTGACTCGTAGTAATGGGAGTACTAGGGGTGGTAAGGGCATCTCTGGTACCCTAAGGATTCCTCTTTGGGCCAATTCCTAGCCTGGTTGAGGTGTGTTTGTGAAGTGCAGCAGGTGCTGGCAAGGCCAACAGTTTCCTTGGGCTTGCCTGCTGGCAAGGCTTGGGCTTGAGCATCCCTTTGCTGATAGCAGTTTGTGATTTCATGACTGTCCCATCTTTGACAGTTTGTGCAATAGAGGGTAGGACGGGGTGGTTGTCATGTGCATGTTTTCCCATGGACATATCCTGACGCTAGTCCAGAAGGGGCAGCCAGAAAAAGATGATAAGAACCATAAGTTGGAGCATAAAGTGCTATTTTGGGTAGTGTGGACTAGGAGAAGGGGACAAGGATGACCTGTTGGCTACAAGGAGGGTATTGTCGGCTGCAAGAAGGCTGTCGGCTAAACCAGATGAGAGAGAGCTGCAGGCGCATCAACATTTATGGAGAAATCTTCTAGTCGGCCAGCTCTTCTATTGTCCACCAAGAGCCTATATAAAGGCATAGATGCTCATTATGTTGGTCATTCACTGCACTAGGGAGTGGGTCAAGTACTAGGAGTATTTTGGGTGTTTTCACCTTTTATGAAAAGGTAGCCTATGGCTGTAGATTTAGGGTACCTTTTTGTACCATGTGCATATATTGAATTTCCAGCTAGCTCTCTCTCTCTCTACTCTCCCTTCTATCTGCGTTTTTGCATCAGCATGTTCTAAGTGGTGTTTAGGCCTGAAAGAAGACTCCCATAGCTTCCGCGTGTTACATTGGTATCAGAGCATCAGGCTCAGCAAGGTTAAACGCTATTTTAGTCCCATATGATGGTGTACAGGTCCAAGGTACAGGAAAGTGCACAGATACGAAGCCCAAGGCAAGGAACACAAGATCGGGAAGAGCTCCTAGGAGGTTTGTGGTGGTGTTCCACAAAGCCAGAGGGGATGACAGTCTTGTGAGCCAGATAGGTTCTAAGGGAGGATTATCCTCCAAGGGGTGATGTGAGAGTGCCAGACTCACTTCTCAGGAATGAAGACCAAGACAATGTTCAAAGTCAGGGCAGGAATGGATTGGGGACTGGATGGAACAGATGCATAGATCTTATTCAGAGGAGTCAAAGTGGTTTTGGAGACCGGGCTAGGTTTTTAGTGAAAAGGGTTGCCAGAGATGGATGGATGATAGAGGGACTTAGGGAACAGAGTGAGATGATGACAATCATCCAAGAACAGGTTGGAATCCCGTCATCAAGTTTAGCAGATGGGGATGTCATGTGCATGTTTGCCCATGGACATATCCTGTGCTAGTCCAAAAGGGGCAACCAGAAAAAGATGATAAGAACCAGAAGTTGGAGCATAAAGTGCTATTTTGGCTAGTGTGGACTAGGAGAAGGGGACATGGATGACCTGTCGGCGGCTGCAAGGAGGGTACTCTCAACTGCTGCAAGAAGGACTATCAGCTGAACACCAGATGAGAGAGAGCTGCAGGCGCATCAACATTTATGGAGAAATCTGCCAGTCGGCTGGCCGACCAGCAGCAGTCGACCAGCTCTTCTATTGTCCAAGAGCCTATATAAAGGCATAGATGCTCATTATGTTGGTCATTCACTCCACTAGGGAGTGGGTCAAGTACTAGTAGTATTTTGGGTGTTTTCACCTTTTATGAAAAGGTAGCCTATGGCTGTAGATCTAGGGTACCTTTTTGTACCATATGAATATACTGAATTTACAGCTATCTCTCTCTCTCTACTCTCCCTTTTGTCGCATTTTTGCATCAGCATGTTCTAAGTGGTGTTTAGGGCTGAAAGAAGACCCCCAGAGTTTCCGTGTGTTACAATGGTAAGGGCATCTCTGGTATCCTAAGGATGGTACAGGTGTACTCTTTGAACATGGTACGGACGTATGCACGAATGAGGACCAAGCGTACGCTCCAGGTGGAACGGGCATGGCATAGATAACACGGTCGTACACTTCCAAAAAGACACGGGCATGGCAATAGGAAGGAACGGACGTGGGCTTGTGAAAAATGAAGGAACGATCGTACGCTCCAGATGGGACAGCCTTACGCTTTAAATGGTACGAGCATGGCAAAACAGAAGGAATGGGCATGGCAAAGTTGCCACGGGCATGACTTCAGGAAAGGAACAGTCGTACGCTCCAAATGGGTATGGGCGTATGCTTTAAATGGTATGGCCGTATGCTTCCAGTTCAGAGAGATTTTAATGGCACAAGTGCTGACATCCACCTACTGAGTTTCCCTAACAGTACAGTTATACCCCTTGTTTAATGCTCTTTATGCTTAATTAATACAGATTATTCCTTTTTTAATGCTCTTTATGTTTAATTAATGTAGATTATTCCTTTTTTAATGCCCTCTACATAATTTAATGCTGGAGATAATATCAGAAGATATGCTCTGGAGAAAGGAACGGGCATGGCAAAGCTGCCACAGACGTGGCACTGAGAAGGGTACGGCCATACGCTTCTCAGAAATCCTTCTAGAGTGAAAATTTTACCTCCTCTCCTCCTCAGATTTCTGATGATTCAGGTACTTCCCAGATTTTTTTGAGTTTTGTTTTTGTAGGAGGCTAGAGCTAGTCCCTAGCTACCTAATGATGCCTAGAATGCCTAAGAAAACCTAATTAATTAAGATTAATCATAAGATTAAGCTAATTATACAAAACTTAACAAATGTTAAACAAAATAAAAAATTACATGAATCTCAAGAGAGCAGAGATCAAGCACCTACTTGTGTCTCCCACATCCAATGAAGACTTCGACGCTCCAATGCTCCATTGATCTCCATTGCTCCATGGTAAGAGTAAACAAAATCAACAAATAAGCAAACAAACACATACAACATGCAACAACCGGTGGATTTGCACTCCAACCGGGCAATGTGAAGGCTCTAGCAAGTGAAATGTATGGAGGACCCTAAGCTAAATGCATGTCCCTGGCAGCGGTGCCAAAGATGTTAACTAAAACATACTACCTTGCATACGAGAAGGAGAGAAGAAGATAATGAAGCCATGCAAGAATCGATTTGGAGACTTGCATTTAGCCAACCCTAATGGGGGTTAACTCCCCTATGTGAGGCCGCTACGCGGTCACTCCACCACCACTTGTGTCACCCAAGTGGAGATCCACAACCTAGGTAATGAGCAAGGAAGAAGGGAGCTATTGGAAAGCTCTACCTCCACTCAATGCCAATGTGCATACAAGAGGGATCTTGAGGAAAAGACAAGAGAAGGGAGAGAAGAAGAGAAGCTAGACTAACACCATCCACTCCATGCATACACAACAATCAAGCAAGCAAGCATTCACAAACACAAGCATGCAAGCATAAGCGAGAGAGAGAGAGAGAGAGAGAGAGAGAGAGAGAGAGAGAGAGCAAGACTCAATCGAGACAAATGGAATTGCCCCTTTTCATATTTCATAAAATCATTTATATACATGAGCTCACTTTTTACAATGGCCAGCCGCCCATGATCCAAGGTAAGTGGTTTGGCCACTATCCGATGATTCCTTGCACTTGGACAAGAAGGTTCTTTGAAACATCCACATAAGATCAACATGACTAGTGCATCCTTATGAAAAATAAACCTACTACACATCATAAAGTTATTTAGATTCATCTACACAAAGGCTCTAGAGGACCTTTTTTGGAGTTTGGAACACTCAAATGAGAGCTTACCCATCTTGTATGTTAATCCTATTATTGTAATCATATTCTAACTCTGCTCCTTGTTGCCTTCACTCAAATGGTTTGAGTTTCTCACCTATCATGTTGATCTATAGTTTAAATAACCATCTTTCCTTGCTAATGAAATAATATAAATCACCTAGTCTTGCCTTTTGCAAAGTGCAACATAACTAATGTTTCACTATTGGTATGTGCATTGAAGTATAATATTTCATGCAAAAATGGTTGGTTATTAATACGTTCAATGTACTTTGTAGATAGATTTGTATGGCATCATGTTATGTCTGTACTTGTGTCCACAAAGGAACAAGCATGTCCATAAAAATGTCGCATATTCCTTCTCATTTGGAGTTACTTGTGTGAAGTTTTAGTAAGTTACGTGTGTGAAGCTATGGTAAGTTCTTGTTACTTATCATAGTTTATGATCCAATCTGATCATATCACAAGAGGAAACCATTGGATTTTAGAAGTCCTACTACCTTGGAAAAATACGATTCTAATTTAATAGCTCAAAACATGTAGAAAAATTATGTTCTTTTGTAATGCCCCTAGCTTAAGCTTACATGAACAAGATGACTTTATAAACAGCAAAGCATCCAAGCCGTACAATGGGAAAGGCATGCATTGCAAGCGACATAGCTCTCCCTTGATGAAGGCATATAAAGCAAGATTACGACACAACAATTCATTACAGCTAGAGCAGTTATTCGCCTATGCCAAAAACTTATACACGTGTGCACACACTTTTTTGTTTTTTGGTGAGGTCTACTTATAGTTATATTACAGTAAGAAGTCCCCAGAAAGAGGACATGCAACTACAACATCAAAGGATAGCAATGTATGACAAGTATGCAAGGTAAACCAAATCACGGGCACGCAGAGAATCAAAGGACGCTTGTTGCAGAGACGCCCAGAAAAAGTGAGGAGCCCACGAGCTCAAAGAAAGCCAAGATTTGTCCCGCTACCAAATGCAAGCTCAATAAGGTTTAGCTAGAGGCAGCTAGAGGCAGATCACCATATACTCTATGGTTTCTGCCTTTCCATAGAATCCAAAGAGCCAAGTAGCAAACCCAAGTGAGAAAACAATCATACCCTTGCCTAGCAGGAAGACCTCCAAATAGCCAGTCAAGCTTGCCGAAGGAAGTAGGAAATTGTGAGTCTCAGGGCAATGCCAAAAGAGGGGGGCCATGGATTCCCGCAAGGCCATACATCTGTGACAAGTTGATGGACCATTGTGTCTGCATGCCAAAACCTGTCCACCTGGGAAACCCCAAGCATGACCCGCCATAAGAAAACTCGTTGGCGAAGCGACAGTTTGCAAGCCCAAAAATGTCACAATCTTCTTCACCACCAACGTGCATCACGAGTCATAGAACAAATGCGGTTGCATGATCTGAAATCCAAGGGGATGGCAGCGAAACCTTATACAACTTGCCGTAACATCCGCCAAAAGCAACAGACGGCAGCTCGGACACGCATGCACACACACACACATTTCAACATCCACGTAAGATACAACAGGACTAGTACAAATGACTATGAATGCTTTTTGATCATCCTTGCAAAAAATAACCCCACTACACATCTTAAATTCTGTTGCATTCATCTACACACAGGCTCCCCGGCTCCCTGAGATCATTTTTGGATTTTGAAGCACTCAAATGAGAGCTTGCCCCTCTCGTATGTTGGGTTCTACTACTCTATACATATTCAAACTATGCTCCTTTTGCCTTCACTCGAATGGTTTGAGTTCCTTACCTATCCTCCTAATCGATAATTTGAAATAACCCTCTTTCCTTGCTAATGAAATAATATAAACCGCTCAGTCTTGCCTTTTGCAAAGGGCAACATAACCAATGTTTCCACTATTGGCACTGTGCATTGAAGTATAATATTTGATGCAAAAATGGTCGCTAATTACTACGTTCAGTGTACTCTGCAGTTGAAGATTAAGACGTATGACATTATGTCACGTCTGTACTTGTGTGCACAAATGAACAAGCATGTCCATAGGGATGTAGCATTTTCTTCTCATTCTAGAGTTACGTGTGTGAAGTTATGGGAAGCTCTTATTACTTACCATAGTTTATGATCTGATCGTATCACAGGGGGAAACCATTAGATTTTAGATGTCCCACCTTGGGAAAATAGGATTCTGATTTAATAACTGAACACCTGTTGACAATTTACATTCTTTTGTAATGCCCCTGGCTTGAGCTTACATGCCTATACCAGGAACAAGGTGACTTTAAAAACATCAAAGCGTCCAGACCATACAGTGGGAAAGGCATGCAGTGACATAGCTCTCCCTTGATAAAGGTATATAAAGCAAGATTACAACACAATAAATCATTGTGGTGGTGGAGTCACAGCTTGAGCAGCCATTCGCCTGCGCCGAAGATAAAGAACAGTCATGAGACTAACAAAGAGGAATGCCAGAGTGATGTTTCCTTCGTCCAGTACAATCTTCTTGGACCAATCCCCAATCTTGGGCAATACTTCTGGTACAGCATCTACCAATCTCACCTGCACTTTGTCAAACACAAATTAGCCTACAACACCCCCTGCAGCTTCAGCTGACATTATCAATGGACGGCAACAGGTGACTAACCAAAACGCTGTCCTTGTAGTGCTGCCGTAACCAAAGACCTGTGAGTGCAAGGTACACTGGCAAAGCAGCAGATGGATCAATCTGCACAGCTTCATCATAGTATCTCTTAGCAAGGTGAAGATCCAGAGGAAGACCTTCACCATGTTCATGCATATAACCCAGATTAAATATAGCCTGTGCATTTGCCTGCAGACGAGCATGGTTGTATGCCCCTGCAGCACGCTCCAAATCTCTCTCAGTTCCCTGTAACAATTAACCGTTGATCCAGTTTTGTTGTGAGCAAAAAATCAGGGCACCAAACTTTAAAAAGACAAGGTGTTGGGATGATAGCCATACTCGGCCATAATAGTATGCATCTCCAATGAGCAGTGCAGCATCATCGTTTCCTTGCTCAGAGGCATGCCACCAGAGCGTATGGGCTCTACGGTA
Source organism: Cibotium barometz (assembly GCF_041138505.1). Taxonomy (NCBI): domain Eukaryota; kingdom Viridiplantae; phylum Streptophyta; class Polypodiopsida; order Cyatheales; family Cibotiaceae; genus Cibotium; species Cibotium barometz. The sequence continues at coordinate 41,719,269 of NC_141071.1, read as the reverse complement.
GCGCTCCGTGGTTTTACAGAAACCAGACTCTCCGAGGCAAAATTCCTCTTCATGATATCTCTCTAGAATCCATGCAGAATTGCTCTGAGCAATCTCATAACCGAGTTCAGCTGCCCTGGAGTATAACAGCAAGGCTTTTCCTATGTCCCCTTTTAGATAGCTCTCCAGCGCCCATCTCATAAGTGAGCCCCATGGACCTCTTTCTGCAACCATTTTATAAAGGACTGTTGCCTGCAAAACATCACTGCTGTTGCTGAATATCCAAACCAAGAAAGCACCCCTATTTCCTCTTGCAATAAAAGAAAAAATATACATCCGACTGTTTTCAGGGTTACAATAGCTCATTAGGCTAAATGCTCCTTATACCCCTTCGCTTCACAAAAGACATGCACTTAAAAATAAAAATAAAATGTGCTACCATTGCTAGGTCCTTCTTCACACCCATGCCTTTCTGGAACAGCTTCGCTAATTGATAATAAGCCTTGGGATGACCAGCATTAGCAGCATTCACAAAGTGTTTACTTGCAGTCTCCACATCCTTCCTCACCCCTTTCCCTTTAAGGTATAAGACTCCCAAATTGTAGTGCCCATCTGGATCATCATGCTCTGCTGCCTTCTTGAAGTAATCTCTGGCCTGCACGACACAATCTCAGGTATGATAAGATTGAACCTCCAGGAACAAACATAAGGTACATAGAACACCTCATCAAGACCACAGCACGTCCTTAAAACAAGGCTAACAAGCATCTTCAACCTTAAATCCTGGTAGCTTTTGAAGATCCCGTCCCAATTTTCATAGGTTCTTGGCCAGCTTGCAATCAAGATCAAAAGGCAAAGCTAACATGGCTTGAAATACTGCAATTATAGTGCAATTTGAATCAAAGCTATGCAAACAAAAGCCACAAACTCTTGCCAATGCAGAGGAGTGCATCGAATTGTTCTGACTCCTGAGCAATGCCTCTGCAAAAGAAGTCAGGCATGAGTGCAAGATCCAATACTATGTTTGATGAGCCCATTTTATGATGCTAAATAATGTGCTGTAGTTGAGAAAATCACACAAAAGGTTTTCATGCCTTGTCCAAAGGGCTCCCTTAAAAAAAAGCTACTCTTCAGAGATGGCGTGCTATCCCATTCTTGCCACAAGGCAACAGCCCCAACTAGACCACTGCACACACCCACCAGCTCCCATGGAGTGACCCCATCTGATCACAAAATCTCGTCCTCGATGATCACAAATACAATCATTCCACATGATGTGCATTTTATCTATCTCGTCCTCGATGATCACAAATACAATCATTCCACATGATGTGCAGTTTATCTATCTTGTCCTCAATGACTAGTGTTGGGATTCGGAGCTCGGGTGTGCGAACCCATCCTATGTGTGTATCCATGTGTGTGTGTGTGTGTGTGTGTGTGTGTGTGTGACATCCCCTAAAAGGGTTAATGTGCTAGTAGTGCGTGAACACTCTCTTATGAGTGGATAGGAGATCCTCTTCCACCAAGGAGACTATCTTCATCGGCATTGAGGAGCTTCCCGTGGACTCACCTGTCCTTGCCAACCCACATCTTACAGATTGGGTGGTTGACAATGGGTGCACTACTCACATGACTCATGGCAGGTCCATTTTGCATGGTATTCGGCCTAGCTCTTTGAAGGTGTCCATTGGTGATGTTTCCAACCTCGAGGACAATTTGTGTGGGTAACGTGCAACCTAACTCTACTCCTGGCCAGCCTTCTATCATCCGAGATGTGCTTTACGTTCTAAAGCTCTCTAGCAATTTGCTCTCAATGTTTCGGATTATAGAGAAAGGCTACGGCGTGTACTTTGACAATTCAATTCTTGAGGTCATTGACACCAGCCCCTTGCAGATTGTTGCCATGGTGTACAGGAAGGCAGTCTTTACAGGTTGAAGGACTTTGGTGGCTCTTTGAATGAGTCACGGTCTCATTTGCTACAACTTCAAAGCTATCATGCCTTGTAGCTCAAGTGGATACAATGTTGTGGCATGCTCGCCTACGGGCACTTGAACTATGTTTCTCTTCAGCAGCTGTCTTCTCGGTAGATGGTGGAGGGTCTTCCGCAACTAAAACCCTCCCACTTCACTTGTGTGGCTTGTTTGCATGGCAAGCAACACAGAGAGCCTTTCCCTCAAGAGACTACTCATTGGGCTTCTCACATCCTGAGCTTATACATATGACTTGTGCAGTCCCATGCATACTACTACCCAAGGTGGTGCCAAGTACTTCATGCTTTTATTGATAATTTCTCATGTAAAGTTTGGGTGTATCTCTTGGCAGAAAAATCTCAAGCTTTCTCCCGCATTCAAGAGTGGGTGGATCTGGTCGAGAATGCGACCCCACAAAAGGTTCGACGGGTCCATTCGGACAATGGAAGAGAATTCATCTCCAAAGCCTTCCGCAACTTTTGTTCACAGAAAGGTATTGGCCGTCAGTTCTCCACACCTAGCACACCATAGCAGAATGGTGTGGTTGACCGCAAAAACAGGACCATTGTTCAGGAGATGGCCCGTACAATGCTTTCTTCTTCCAATCGTCCTCCCTCTTTCTCGGAAGAAGCTGTGACCACTGTTGTCTACATCTTCAGCCGTTCTCCCACAAAGGCGGTTGCTAATATGACACCGGAGGAGGCTTTTACACAACATAAACCTTCAGTTGGACATCTCAAGGTTTTCGGCTGTGATACCTATGCTCATATCCCCAATTCTACCAGGTCCCAATTTGATCCCAAATCCAGGAAGTGCAAATTCCTTGGTTATAGCTCTCAATCCAAAGCTTACAGATTATGGGGTCCAGAGAAGACTTAGTGCTTTCCTGTGATGTTCACTTTGTTGAACCCTCGTCCGGTGATTCCTGGTCTCGCCCCGGGCTTACCATAGAGGTTCCTCATCCTCCTGCTTCTTCCTCTTTTTCCCGCTGGCACACCCACCCCCTTCAGCTTCTCCACCCCAATAAAAGTGGGTACCATCAGGTACGAATTGTGGACGGGGACGTCCCCAAAACCGCATTCCAAACTGCGCGAGCCCACTACAAGATCCTGGTCATGCCCTTTGGTTTAACAAACGCCCCAACTACATTTAGCCACATGATGATGCATTTTTGACGTAGAAAAAGTGATGAAATTGCTGGAGATCAACGAACTTTGTCACTGAAAAAAAAAATCCAAGTTTTATCTATACGAGGTCCACTAGCTTGGATATATAATCAGTGCCGAAGGCATCCGATTACACCCTGCAAAGGTGGCAAAAATCCTTAATTCAGAGATTCTAAAAACTGCATATGGCATTCAATCTTTTGTGGACATTTGCCAAGCACATTTCACCCACATCGACAAGTGTTCCAACGTCTCAGCAACTCTCACTGATCTTCTTACAGGTGTTACATGCAGAAGCTCTAGGAGTCTTCTTTCAGCCCTAAACACCATCTGGGAACATGCTGATGCAAAACGTATGCAGGAGAGAGAGAGAGAGAGAGAGAGAGAGAGAGAGAGCTGAGTATTCAGTATATCATATAGTACAAAAAGGTACAATGTTCTTGCAGCCATACGCTGCCTTCCATGAAAAGGTGTAAGTACCTAATCTATTCCCAAGTCTAGACCTAATATATGATCTGGCCCATTGCTGGCCTGAATGCCTAAAACGTTGAGCAACAATGCTATTTATAGGCTGGATATGACACAACCAACTGGCCAACTGCTGGTCGGCCAACAAACTAGACAAATATTGGACCTTTGCTGCAGCTGACTGGAGAACACTCTATATATGCTAGCCGACAGCCCCTCCAAGTCCACAATTAGTCAAATCCCCTGCCCAAACAGCAACACTTGCTCCTAATCTCTGGTTCTCATCCTTCTTTATTTGGTTGCTCTCCTCAAGATTAGCTCTGAGGTCAGTCGGTGCATGTCTTGCACATGGCATCCCCCTCTGCTAAACTTGATGACAGGATTCCCATCTGTTTCTTGGATGACTGCCATCATCCGTTCTATTCTTGGAGTCCCCTCTGTCATCCTTCCTACTCTGGCAACCGTTGTTAGAAGTCATCTCCTGTCTATTTGTATACACCAGGGCCTCTGTTGTGGGTGTGCCCGCCCGTATATCATTTTTCCACACTCCCCGTATTTTTTCCCTATTTTTCCCATTTTTTTCCTAGTGGCTGGAGGGCTGCCAGGTGATGCCAGGACCACACTGAGGCTGGCCGACTGCATCTGGAGCAGTCGTGGGCTATCTGTGTGCTGGCCGACCTGATCTGAGCAGATGTGGGGACCAGATGCTGGCCGACTGCTGTTTTTCAGCAGTCGTGGACATTTTATGAGTCGTGGGCCTCTTCCAGAGCTGGCCGACTGCCCTCATGGGCTTGTATATATTCCCCCCCATCCTCCTCCACTTTCTCATTCAGTTTTCTTCGGGATCTTGTGTATAGAGAAGAGTTTACACACATCTCTCAGTGTTTCTTGTGCTAATTATTTTCTGCAGTCTACTTGCTCTTGTCTACCCAAGTTTGGATACCATTTCCGCTGCATATTCTGACATGGTATCAGAGCCCTAGGCTCTAGTAGATCTTGGGCGTTTTTCTGAGCAAGAGGGGGAGCAACAGGTTGCTGATCGGTGGACTGTTTCGGGCTGAACGGGAAGTGAAGGTGCAAGAGGAAGGCGGGCAGAGGGGCTGGACAGCCACTTGCATATTTTCTGATTTTCAGATTTTTCCCACCCACCCACCCTTTCAGGTTACTCTCCGAGATGGCGGATTTACTCGAGATGGCAGAGAAGCACGTGAAGATTCCGACTCTTCCCACGTTCCCAGTGGATCGGCAGTTGGACGGGTCCAATTATGGCATCTGGAAGGTCATGATGGAGTCAGTTCTGGAGTCATATGATCTTGCTGATTTTATTATCAAAGGGGTGCCAAGGCCGGAAGCTGAGGAAGGGGAGGTTTTATCCGCGAGGAAGGACCGAGAGGCACAGGCACAAATGTGGGACCGTGTCAACGCCAGGGTCCGGTCATTTATATTCCTCAATTGCACACCACAGGTGATCAACCATGTGAAGCACATGACGCTGGCGAGAGGCATATGGGAGCACTTGGCTTCTTTGTACAACAGGGTATCACCCATGAAGCGGATATCCTTGGAAGTGCAGATGCGGGTTATGAACCCTGCAAAGTCTTCGACGATGCGGGAACACATTAACAAGCTGCAGGCCCTTCAGCAGGAAGTCCTTCAAGCTGGGAAAGAGATATCGTCCGAAGATATGGCCATCACGTTACTTTCCCACTTGCCTGGTCAGTATTCCGCTTTCTATTCCTCGTTGATCACGAGTGGCAGGCTCAGCACCATTACTTGGGAGGAGCTTGTGCCAATGGTCTTGGACCAGGAGGAACGTTTCACGAACCCTCCTCACGGCGGAGGTTCGGAGGCCTTAACTGGCCAACGGTCGAAAGGCCGTAATACCAACAAGGGCAAAGGGAAGGCTTCACCAGATAAGTCTTCCGAGAAGAAGCCTGATCCAGAACGAGAGAAGCTGAAGGCCGAAAGATCTTGCAATGATTGTGGCGAGAAAGGCCACTATTGGAGGAAGTGCCCTAAGCGGACAGGGAAGAGTGCTGAGTCCTCAGCCTCAGCTGCGAAGACTCCGGCATTTGTGCACTTGGAGATGGTGGACTCCGATGATTCATCGTCTTCGAGCGAGGAGGCAGTTGGCTTCACCGCAAAGGATACTCGGGAATGGATTCTCGACAGTGGTGCTTCCAGGCACATGACTCCATCCCGTGACTTCTTCCTGGATCTGAAGCGGCAGTCAGGTCGTATCTTTATTGGTGATAACTCCACTATTCCGATTCATAGTGAGGGCCGGATGGAGATCATTCCCGACGGCAAGGGGGGCAAGCATGCTTCCCGTGTTCTTTATGTCCCTGCTCTAGGCTTTCATCTTTTGTCAGTGCATGAGGTATGCAAGACTGGCTTTCGGGTGGAATTTGAGGAGCATTCAGTTGCTCTAAGGGACCGTGAGACAGGCAAAGTTGTTTGGGAAGGCGGTGTGGAGAACGGTATCTACAAACTCTCTGCACTCTCCTCACTGACAGGCTCTCAGGTCGGAGACTTGTGGCACTTTCGTTTTGGCCACTTAAATGTGGATGCTTTGCGGCGCGCCTTCCGGGACCAGATGGTGGTTGGCTTGCCAGATGTTGGTAGTAGGCAAGGACGCTGCAGTTCTTGCATACGTGGTAAGCAGCACAGGGAATCCTTTCCGAAGCAGGCTTCCAGGCGGGCTTCGAAACCTTTGGAGTTGATTCACACTGACTTGTGTGGACCACAGCAGATACCATCCTTGGGAGGATCTCTCTACTTCATGCTGCTTGTTGATGATTGTACCAGATTCACGTGGGTCTACTTTCTATCACAGAAGGACCAGGCTTTTGCTCGGTTCAAGGATTGGCACGTGATGGTGGAGAAAGAGTCTGGATTTCAGGTCAAGACTCTCAGGGCTGACAAAGGAGGGGAATTCTCCTCGACTGTATTCTTTCGGTTTTGTGCAGATCATGGCATCAAGAGGGAATTGGCCAATACCGGATCGCCTTCGGAGAATGGAGTTGTTGAACGTAAGAACAGGACTGTGGTGGAGATGGCGAGGACCATGCTGGAGCATCGAGATCTTCCTCGTCCACTTTGGGGTGAGGCTGTGGCGACAGCTGTCCATACCATTAACCGCTCTCCGACGACTTCTGTACCCCATATGACTCCATTTGAGGCATATTTTGGCAGGAAACCCGATGTCTCGCACTTCCGTGTCTTTGGGAGTGACGCGTATGTACATATTCCGAAGAAGCAGAGGGGGAAGCTTGACTCCAAGTCCCGCAAGCTGGTATTTGTGGGGTATAACTCTCTTTCCAAGGGATACAGGTTGTATGATCCAGAGAGGAACGAGATTGTTGTCAGCCGGGATGTGGTCTTTGACGAGCATGTTCCAGCATCCACTGTCGAGGAGCCGCCACTTCTTGGAGATCCAGAGTCTGATGATGATTCCCAGTCTATCACTCCAGTTGATCCACCTCAGTCATCACAGAAGGTTGAGCCCGCAGCTGGAGTTGAGCCCCCGCGATCACAAGAGGCTCCACGATCTGTTCGAGTACCTAGGTGGTTGATGGACACCCTTCGGGAGTCAGGTGTCACGGAGCTACCCTCCGAGTGGACCACAGAGGACGGCCCTCGAAGATCACATCGAGTTCGAGATAAAAGCAACACGGCGGAGCTTCTTCAGGTGAACTATGCTCTTATGTCTCGTATCATGCGGGATAAGGAGCCCACTTCCGTAAAGGAAGCCCTTTCACAGGATACTTGGAGGGAAGCCATGCAGGTGGAACTTGACGCCATCGAGAAGAACAACACTTGGGAGTTGGTACCGAGGCCGTCGAAGCGGTCAGTCATTGGTGTCAAATGGGTCTTTAAGACCAAGTACGCGGCTGATGGGTCGGTGGACAAACACAAAGCCAGGCTCGTGGCTAAGGGTTATGCTCAGCGGCCAGGCATCGACTACGAGGATACCTTTGCACCGACAGCGCGGATGACCACGATTCGGACCGTTCTTGCCCTTGCTTCTTCTCAGAGGTGGCCCGTGTACCAGATGGATGTAAAATCGGCGTTCCTTAATGGTGACCTGCAGGAGGAGGTGTACGTTGAGCAGCCTCCAGGCTTCATTGTTCCAGGATCGGAAGGGATGGTTTACAGGTTACGTAAGGCCTTGTATGGTCTTAAGCAGGCTCCGCGGGCTTGGAATCAGAAGATTGATTCCTTCTTTATTCGGACTGGATTCCAGAGATCGGTTGCAGATCCGAACCTGTATCTCTTTCGGGAACGCGGCATGGTCACACTCATCATCCTTTATGTGGATGATCTCATTCTCACCGGCGGTCATGTGGAGCACATCGGAGTGACGAAGGCTGCCTTGTCACAGGAGTTTGAGATGACCGACTTAGGCTTACTCCACTTCTTCTTGGGATTGGAGATCTGGCAGACCCAGAGGGGGTTTTTCGTCTCTCAGCAGCGGTATGTTCATGAGTTGCTTGAGGCCTTTGGGATGGAGAACTGCAAGCCTATTACTTCGCCGATGGACCCGAACACAAAGTTAACCGTGACAGATCCTTGTGAGCCAGTTGATGCCTCGCAGTACCGGAAGTTGGTTGGTTCATTGATCTGGTTGCTGAACACCAGATTGGACTTGAGCTTCTCCGTGGGGCTGTTGAGCTCTTTTATGCAGACGCCATTGAAGACTCATTGGGACGCAGGATTGCGGATCTTGCGGTATCTGCAGAGTACGAAGGATCTGGGACTCTTTTACACAGGAGGGAATGGAGTCAAGCTCCAAGGTTGGAGTGACTCAGATTGGGGAGGAGATCCAGACACGAGGAGATCTACTTCAGGATACACTTTTACCCTCGGCTCAGGAGCGGTTTCTTGGAGCAGCAAGAAGCAGCCGACTATTGCCCTTTCTTCGACAGAGGCAGAGTATCGGGCTGCTTGTGGTGCTGCTTGTGAGGTTGTATGGCTGCGGAGGCTGCTTGGCGAGATGGGGTTTCCACAGAGGGAGCCCACAGTCATCCAGTGTGATAACCAGAGTTGTATAGCTATTGCTCGGAACCCGGTTTTCCATGCCCGGACCAAGCATATAGAGATACAGTATCACTTTGTTCGTGAGAAGATCTTGGCGGGTGACATCTTGCTACTTTATTGTTCGACGGAGGACAATGCGGCGGACCTCTTCACGAAGTCACTACCTCAGGCTACGCTCAGGCGGCACTCCAGCTCCCTGGGGTTGGTTACACAGCCCGGAGCTGAGAGGGGGTGTTAGAAGTCATCTCCTGTCTATTTGTATACACCAGGGCCTCTGTTGTGGGTGTGCCCGCCCGTATATCATTTTTCCACACTCCCCGTATTTTTTCCCTATTTTTCCCATTTTTTTCCTAGTGGCTGGAGGGCTGCCAGGTGATGCCAGGACCACACTGAGGCTGGCCGACTGCATCTGGAGCAGTCGTGGGCTATCTGTGTGCTGGCCGACCTGATCTGAGCAGATGTGGGGACCAGATGCTGGCCGACTGCTGTTTTTCAGCAGTCGTGGACATTTTATGAGTCGTGGGCCTCTTCCAGAGCTGGCCGACTGCCCTCATGGGCTTGTATATATTCCCCCCCATCCTCCTCCACTTTCTCATTCAGTTTTCTTCGGGATCTTGTGTATAGAGAAGAGTTTACACACATCTCTCAGTGTTTCTTGTGCTGATTATTTTCTGCAGTCTACTTGCTCTTGTCTACCCAAGTTTGGATATCATTTCCGCTGCATATTCTGACAACCGTTTCACTGAACACCCGGCCCGGTCTCCAAATCCACTCTAACTCGGATATATATACCTAGATGAATCCAAGAACATGCCCAAATTCACCTTATAAGAAAGTGCAATTTATAACCTCATGGTAGACAATAAACCATCAACTCCATCATACATGATATGGACAAGATACTATGACATCCCCACTAACGTCATCAGTGCCCAATAGTGCATCTATTCCATCCAATCTCCATTTCGTTCCTACCGTTTCCCTGAACGCTGTCTTTGGTCTTCTTTCCGGAGCAATGAGTCTGGCACTCTCACTCCACCCCTTGGAGGATCAACCTCCCTTGGAACCGTTGCCTGAAAGCCTTTCCTGGTGTGCCCCAAGTGGCACCCGCGTCACAGGACTGCCATCCCCTTGGGCTTTGTGGAACACCACCAACCAACCTCCTCGGAGTTCTTCCCTATCTTGTGTTCCTTGCCTTGGGCCTCGTACCAGTGCACTTTCCTCTACCTTGGACCTGTGCACCTTCATCTAGGACTGAATCAGTGTTTAGCCTTGATTCATGAGCCTGATGCTCTAATACCAATGTTACATGTGGAAGCTCTGGGAGTCTTCTTTTTGCCCTAAACACCATCTGGGAACATGCTGATGCAAAACGCATGCAAAAGAGACAGGATAGAGAGAGAGAGATGAGTATTCAATATATCATATAGTACAAAAAGGACAGTGTTCTTGCAGCCATAGACTGCCTTCCATGAAAAGGTGTTAAGTACCTAATCTATTCCTAAGTCTAGACCTAATCTATGATCCAGCCCATTGCTGACCTGAATGCCTAAAACGTTGAGCAACAATGCTATTTATAGGCTGGATATGACACAACCAACTAGTTGACTGCTGGTCGGCCAGCAAACTCCACAAATATTGGACCTTTGTTGTAGTCGACTAGAGAACACTGTATATGCTGGCCGACAGCCCCTCCAAGTCCACAATTCGTCAAATCCCCTGCCCAAACAGCAACACTTGCTCCTAATCTCTAGTTCTGATCCTTCTTTAAATGGTTGCTCTCCTCAGGATTAGCTCTGAGGTCAGTCAATGCATGTCATGTCAAGACTCAGAGGCAATGGATTAAAATGACCCCTCACGCTTTCAAGGACCTCAAGGTTGCATTGCCTGAGGCTCCTTGTTTAGCATAAGCCTCTTGGGATGACCCATTCCGGGTGATCACCAATGGAAGTAACACTGCTATAGGAACGGTCTTGCAACAAAATGGGCATCCGGTTGTTTACATGTCCCGTAAGCTTATCCCTGCAGAGAAGAACCACTTGGTCTACTCCTCGCGGTGATACAAGCCCTAAAGCATTGACACATTTTTTTTATGGGCACAACTCTGAGGCTCACATAGATCACTAGACTTTGCGTTGGCTTCAGACGATGCCAAGCACAAATTGGAGTGACCGTCAACACCACTACAACCAGATTTTCAAGCAGTTGGTGAAATGATCAAGTACCTTCAGGGCAAAGCCAACCCAATGACTGATGCCTTGAGCAGGAAAGGAACTCTGTCCCACATCCAATCCACGCGGATGGATCTTGCTGGTACAAGCCTAGATGAGATGAAGCACAAGTACACGGATTACGTGGAGTTCGGTACTCAATGAGAAGAAGCATTGGACGCCACATGACCATGCCATTTTTTGATACACAATGGTTGGCTTTTCTACAAAGGTCGCCTTTGTTTGTTGAAACAATTCCAGGCACCACTTCTTCACAATCCCCATAATGCCGTTGCTGGTGGTCATAGGGACACGAACTTGACTTTGGAGAAGTTAGAGCGGCAATTCTATCGGCCCAGAATGAGGCGAGACGTGTTCACTCATGTTCAACATTGTTTGGTTTGTCAAAAAGTGAAAGCTCCTTGTGGAAAGAAGATAGGGTTGTTGCAACCATTACCTATTCCTAAAGGACCTTTTCAAGATATGTCGATGGATTTTGTGATGAACCTGCCTCCCTGTCCGGGTAAGCGTAATACGCAGTGTTTGATGATGGTTGGCCGTTTTAGCAAATTTGTTATGCTTATAGCCTTATTCCTTTAGGGCTAACATTACTGTTGAAGATGTTACTAGGTTGTTTATCATTGCTAGGTTGTTTATCAAGCATTGGTACCCAAGAGGTGGCATACCTTATTATTGGATGGACAACTTAGAGGCTTTGCAGCATCCGTCAACTTAAGCAGAAGGAGATGTCACGTACATCCCACACTTGGATGCCACATGGATATATCTGTACAACAAGTGCAAGACCTGGAGTGGTAACTCGTCCCTTGTGAGCCCCAGTCCGAGGCGAGTTAGCCAGGGTTCTACTCTAAGCGTCCAAGGTGAGGTGTACAAGTCCTGTGCATGGTCTTGGTCAGATGTGCAAGTCCTGCACACAAAACAGTGCGAATCTGTACTTTGAGTCACCCTCTGGAATGATGACAGGTGTTCCAGGCATTGATGGGCTTGTAGCCAGATGCTAGGGCACCTAATAAGCATATAACTGCATGTAGAAATGCATTGAGTGCAGGCGTGTTGCCCTACACTTGGGCCATGTGGGGCAGCCCATGGGCCATAGTATTGGCCCACAAAAGCCCCAAGACTTTATTGGCCAGCCCTTATAGCGCATAGGCCTAGTTGGCCAGCCCCTAGGAGACAAGAGCAGGCTGTCGACCAGGCCTAGAAGCCCTGAGCAGCTAGTCAGCCAGCCCTACCAAGCCTGGGCAGCCTGCCAACACAACCACTGCAACGACGGCCAGCACAGCAAGGTGGCCAGCATGTGAAAAGGTGCCTATTTAAATATATATATACCTAGATGAATCCAAGAACATGCCCAAATTCACCTTTTAGGAATGTGCATGTTATATACTCATGGTAGTCAACCCACAAGACTATATAACTATCAACTCCATTATGCATAGTATGGACTAGATACTACAACATCTCCACTAACGTCATCAGTGCCCAATAGTGGGTGTAGAACTCTGTATCAAGATATGCTCTCACACACACACACACACATAAGAGCATATATTCACACAAAGGCCTTCGTACTGAGTTTCTGTCAAACCTCCGGAGATGCAGGGCAGACTCAGCCATAATGCTGTTCAGTCCACCGACTGGCCCTTTTTGGGAGCATAGGCTAGTCAAGGGTTTGAACCATCTCATATTTACAAAGTGCTGAAGTGTTTCAAGGGCCATGACAGCCAAAGGAAGCCTAAGCAAATGGTGAACTTGAAGGTCAAGAGTCGGGTACTACAAAATCAGATTTACAGCCAAGGTTACCTATAGAAAATCAGCCTTTTTCTCATCATTCAATAAAGCAAATACACCAATCCTTAGTGGGGGCCCTACAGAGAGTATTTGGGACCCAATCGGGTGTATCTTGTCTTTGTTGTTGTTCTTCTTCTACTTCTCTCTCTCTCTCCCTCTCTCTCTTGCACTCTTATCTCCGCTACATTGTGCAATCGTCAAGAACCAAGGTGCTGAATATTCATTTTCAAAGTATAATCCTGTCTGTAAGCTTCCGCATGTTACAGTTCCACATGACATGAGTGGTTTAGGCATACAAGTGCCGAGCAGAGCAGATGGGCAGAGCTGATGGATACAAATTTGGTGCAACGTTTCTGAGTATTGTTCTTGGTTCTACTTTCTTCCTCCAAGGTGCACTGGAGCCAATGCAAACAATTCTTGTGCTCCATCTGTGCCAATGCATAGTGGATGGAGTTTGCATAGTGGAGTTTTGCCAAGCCATTCTTTGGAGAGTCTTCTCGTGGGCTACCAGAGGATACTCAATCACAGAGCGTTTCTCTGTAGGCGAAGTGCTAGCCAAGAGTGTACAATAGATCACAAGGCTGCAGTTGACGTTTTCACTTAGACTCCATTGTACTAAAGATTCAGTTGTATTACTCCTTCCTTGTACATAATATAGACAGTAGTTTAGGACTCTTGTGTGTGATGTGTGTGATTCCACCGCACTTTTCTTTCTTTGAAAACCCTAGCACATAGGCACAAATGTGCTACATATTGCCTAATATCTCCATATGTGTCGTGTGCATGAAATGCCATGGACATTCTCTGGAGCTAGTCCAAAAGGGGCAGCCAGAAAAAGAGCAGTAGAACCAGAAGATGGAGCATAAGGTGCTGAAGTGGCAAGTTTGGACTTGGAGGAGGACTAGGGTGCTGTCGAGTGGGACAAAGAGCTGTCGGTTGTCCCAGAAGGCAAGGTGGCTGCATGCGCTACATTTATGAGTAAAATAAGCCAGTCGGCTGGCCGACCGCTCTCCTTGTGTCCAAAGGGCCTATAAAAGGCACATGAGCTCATTGTTATAATCATTCTCTCCCTTAAGGAGTGGATCAAGTACTAGGACAGATTTTGGTGTGTTACACCTTTTAGCAAGGCAGCCTAGGGCTGTAGACTGAGTACCTTTTTGTACCATATGAAATATACTGAATTTCCAGCATTTCTCTCTCTCTCTACCCTCCCTTTTGTCTACGTTTTTGCATCAGCATGTTCTTAGTAGTGTTTAGGGCTGAAAGAAGACCCCCAAAGCTTCCGCGTGTTACAATATGATAGTAAGTTGAACCATCTAGTTCCAGATCATGACATGATTTCTCAGTTCGAAGGGATCCTAGTAAGAACTCTGATGCATGATACTACATAGCCATCTGTGGTAGCTTGCCACTACCTTGACAACTGACTTCATGCACCTCCAACATGCAATGCCACTCCAATAGTAGAGAGGACAAGGAAATTATACTTTAGTGAGCCTGAAAAGTGAAAAAATATTTATCTTCTCTAGTAGGGGAAAATCCTTGACACGAAAGAAGAAAAGCATCATTTTTCTATGCGCAGATGGTCTGCGGGAGGTAAAGTCAACATCAACCCAGTAATAGCCTCCATCCAATAGCTGTGTATCCTTGAATTGCAGAGAGGTTACCCTACAAATACAGTAATACTAATGAGTACGTGATCCTGATATGGATATTAGCCTAATACTAATGAGTATGTGATCCTGATATGGATATTAGCCAAAATCTTGCCCATTACAAATTTAGTTGAGTCAAAGCGGGGTGAGAGGAAAATCCTTGACGAAAAAAGAAAGTCATTTTTCTTATGCACAGATGGGCTGCAGGCAAAGTCAACATCAACCCAATAATAGCCTCCACCCAATAGCCGTGTTTCCTTGCAGAGAGGTTGTGACATGTGGAAGCTCTGGGAGAGTCTTCTTTCAGCCCTAAACACCATCCTGGAACATGCTTGATGCAAAATGCATACAGAAGATAGAGAGAAGAGAGAGAGAGAGCTGAGTATTCAGTATATTCATAATGTACAAAAGGTGTACGAGTCTTGGCTAGCCCATGGCTGCCCCATTAAAAGGTAGAAATACCTAGTCTACATCCTAATGTAAGACTCAGCTCATTGGGAACTGAATGAGTGACACGACGCATAGCCTTGCCTATTTATAGGCCTTGAATCATAGTCACAAGGGACGGGGGACGGTGACGGGGGACGGGGACGGGACGGGGGGACGGCCATAAGTAGGGAACGGGGACGGGGGAGGGAACGGCACTCAAAAAATACTTTTTTTTAAATTTTTCTACTCTACACTTATTCTACTTTAGAAGTACATCAAAAGGAGCACAAATTTACACTAAAATGGTAAGCTTTTGAGTCATATTAATAATTAAGTAGATACAAAATGAGTCATGACTCAAGAGTCAGGAGTCAGGACTAAGCCTTAAGGAGGCAGAATACATGGACGGACTCAAATGAGTCAATGACAAAAAAGTGCTGAAGGCTAGAGGCTAGAGGCTAGAGGCTAGAGCTAAGTAGTAAGGCCCATGAATCATGATCCATGAATGATCATCCACGTGAAGTGCTCGCCTCATGGTCATGGGTAGCTTGTGCCAAAGAAGCATCAAGCTCATCCTCGGTCTCATCCTCACTGGCATGCTGCTCTTGCACCTCATCCTCTTGTTGCTCTTCTTGTTGACTCATCTCCCACTCGATGAAGGAATCTACCTTCTTAGTCACGCTCTTGCAAAGCATTCGCAAGTTCGCGCTGACGAAGACAAGGTCATTGGCACGCTCTACCCCGAGTCGGTTCCTCTTCCTAGAGGCAATGTGGCTGTAGGTACTCCAAAGTTGCTCCAAGCAAGAGGAGCTGACGGCCTGGCTAAGTATGCGGATGGCAAGCTGCTGCAGCTCCGGTCCATCTGAACCAAAGTCCTCCCACCATAGAGGAGCACCAACTTTGGAGCGGTCAACCTGTGCATCATAGGAGCCATGAAATGACCTGTACATCGAAAGCTGGTCCCTGATCTTGCGCCTAACCGATGCATCAGACACAAGACGATCCAAGATGATCCTCCATCCAGTGCTCACCTCCCGATCGCTCTTCTGCTTGTTGCCTTGGAATTCTGGGTCCACCACATAAGCTGCTGCATGCAATGGAGAGTAGTAGGAATTCCACCTTCCTAGACACAAGGCATGGATCTCCTCGTATCTGTCTTCGTCAGGCACGAAGTTTTCAACTTCTCTATCATGCGATCCATGGCCTCGTAGACCTTGCCTATGCATGGTTGCATAGCGTCTACAATCCTCAATAGGTGGACTATGGGCCTCACCATAGCATCTGTGGTCTTCACACGCTCCAACCAAGAGGCGTCATCCGCCCGTAGCCTACACTCTTGGCCAGTGTTTGTATGGGACTCTTGCATAGTGACAAACTCGTCGCTAAGGAAAAGCCCCCTCAAAGCACCGCTACAATCCTTCAACCAGCCCAACATGAGAAAGTTGTAGGCAAACCGGGTGTCGGAATATTTGAGGAGAGAGAGACAGGACCTCTTGTTGAACTCATGCCGAAGTCTTTGGTGGTTGAGGACAAAGGAGACCATGGTGTTGGCCTCCTCAATGAGCGGGCTGATCCATGGTAATGCCCCGATGTCCTTGAGGGGTTGTTTAAGCAATGAGCCATACAAAAGGACACCATGACATGTCCATACATACCTTGGAGAATAGCTCCCGCCACCCTATTGGAAGGCTCCCCATCCGCAACAAAGCCCACTACATGCTCGGGACCAACGATCTCCATGGTGGTAGCCCACTCCGCCGCAAGCACATCCGCGCTCTTCCAAGTGCCGGATGCATCATGAGATGAGATGAAGTACATCTCTCCGCGGGAATATGCAACCATGCCGTGAATACTCCTCTTGCGGGTGTCACTCCATCCATCCACAATGAGGGAGACTCCGTTCCTCTCCCATTGCCGCTTTGTGTTGTCAGCCGCTTGCTCTACAATGCGCTTCTCCTTCTCGAGCAATGTAGTGCGCAAGCTCTCGGATGAGGGGGGCGTATAGGTTGAGCCATACTCCCCAATCTTCTTAACCATGACCTTGAAGTATTCCGACATATTCAAGAAAGTAATTTACTAATGAGAAGGGGACTAGGATGATGAAAACATGAATGATGAACTGGCAATGATCGATTGCACTTACCTAGCCGCTTGAAAGGCAATGTGGTCGTGGAAGAAGAAGCGGGCCACCGCCATATCCACCTCCTCCTTCAACTTGGGGTTCCAATTCTCCCCAAGTGTAGATTGTCGCCGTGGGCCACGTAATGGTTGAGAGGCCGTGGAGATGGAGGGTGCTGGCGTCATGGATGGAGTAACATTCCGACTTGATGGTGAAGGTGATGGTGTGCATGATCCCGATCCACCACATGACTCCATTGTAGAGGCTTGAGTTCCTCTCCCCATCGTCGTGGGATCCACGGCCACTCGTGGTGTCCTTCTTGTCGCTTCGACCGCTTCGTAGACGCTAAGCTTGTCAAGAAGTTCCCGTCTCTTCTCGTGCGTGACATACGTGCAAAACCTCACCTCATGCCCACTCTCATGCAAGAGGTGGGCTCGCACTTTGTCGGCGCCACCCGTTCGCCGGCACGGGCAAAGCTTGCATACCCATGGCCGAGAACCGCCTCCATGAGCGGATGGGGTGTAGTTAACCTCCTCCCACCATGTCCATCCCGTTGTCCTTCTACGAGAAGCCCCGGCACGTGAGGAGGATGCCATGGTTGAAGATGGCTTGACTCTTGAGCCTTGAGGAATGAGAGAGAGAGAGAGAGAGAGAGAGAGAGAGAGAGGCCTAGAGGCTTGGAAGTTGGAAGAGTCAAGAGGCTTGAAAGCTGAGGGAGAGGTGAGAGAGAGAGAGAGAGAGAGAGAGAGAGAGAGGCCTAGAGCCTAGAGGCTTGGAAGTTGGAAGACTCAAGAGGCTTGAGGGAGAGGAGAGAGAGAGAGAGTCTAGAATCTAGATAGTAGGGCGGCGGCCCGCGGGCCTTGTGTGAGAACCTAGAGGCTTGGAACTTGGAAGTTGGAAGCTAGAAGAAGCTTGAAAGCTTGAGCCTTGAGAGTTGTGTGTGCTTGTAGCCTTGTAGAGGCTTGTTCTTATATAGATAAGCAAGAGAGAGAGAGAGAGAGAGGAAAGCCTCAAGGGCAAGAGAGAGAGAGAGGGCCAAGCCTCAAAGGCTCAAGGCTCAAGGCCCAAGGCCCAAGGCCAAGCCAACAGCCATAAACGGCTAGAAACGGCAAGCGCAACGGCCAAAAACGGCGAGCGCAACGGCAAAAAAAACAGCCAGACAAAAATGCAACGGCTCTCTGCCGTCCCCCCACAGAGCCGTCCCCCATCGGCATCCCCGTTCCTGAGCGTCCCCGTCCCCGTCCCCGTCCCCTGTGAGTGACGCGTCGTGGGGGACGTCCGTCCGTCCCCGTCGCTGTTCCTTCTCGATTCGGCGTCCCCGCGTTCCAAGCAGACGTCCCTTCCGTCCCCTGCGACTATGCCTTGAATGCCTTGGCGGGCTGGCCGACTTGCTATCGGCCAAGCCCCCTGGATAAAGTCCCCGAATTGTTGCAGCCAACAGAGATCTCTCCTCATGCACATTGGCCGCCAATAGCCTACTGGTTAGTCCCACCGCCTTCCTGCCCATGCCTTAGCTACTATAGCTAAAAAGTCAAGTCAAAAACTAGTTCTTATCCGGTTCTTTATCTTGTTACCCTTCAAGGAAATAGCTCTGGGATTAGCCTGCACATGTGTATGACAGAGGTCTATCTTCTCTAGTAGGGGAAAATCCTTGACGAAAGAAGAAAGTCATTTTTCTTATGTGTAGATAGGCCGCAGGAGGCAAAGTCAACATCAACCCAATAGCCGTGTATCCTTGAAGTGCGGAGAGGTTACCCTATGAATACTTTGGCTAATGGATGGATAGTGGCCAAAATCCTACCCGTCACAAAATTTAGTTGACTCAAAGTGGGATGAGAGGATTTCAGTTGAAGCCACTACCTTGACCAACATTGAAGAGGTCCACTTGCACAAATTATGCAGTTTTGTACACGTGTTACAAGGGAAAAAGGCTGGACATCTAATGAAATGGAAACAACACAAAACATAAACAAAGCTGAAAACTGAAATAAGCTCAAAGACACCACACTAGGCGTAAAAACTGACGCGAAGGGGTGTAGCAAGGCACTTTTCTGACGAGGATCGCAGCTATGTGCTTGGTGAAGACATTATGTACCTTGGTAATGAATGGAAGTAGTAATTGATAGGCCACTTCACCAACTCTTCTCATGGTAATGAATGGAAGTAGCAATTGATAGGGCACTTCACCAACTCTTCTCAACACCTTGTATGGACCATAAAATCGGTGTGCAAGCTTTGTGTTGGTGTTCCCCTTAAGAGATCCATACCAAGTTTTGGGTATCCTCAAGAACACAAAATCCCCCTCTTTGAATTCCAATGGTCTTCAGTGTACATCTTCATAATGCTTCATCTTCTCTTGAGACTTCTTGATGTTCTCCTTACATGTTTGCAAGAGACCTTGCATCCTTTCCACTTCATCCTTTGCATGGGGATTCACATTATCATGCTTGAATGCTAGAATTGGTACATGCACCTTGTAGCCATACATAGCCTCTAAAAAAAACATTCCAATGCTCACATGATATATGCTATTGTAAAAGCCAATTCCGCCAAGTGCAACTATTCATCCCATACACATTGCATCTCATAGCAATAATGCCTCAAGTAAGTCTCAAGCCACTTGTTGAACCCTTTCGGTTTGACCATCGGTTTCCGGGTGAGATAGGCTATACTTGGAGTCAATTTAGTGCCCATGCTCTTAAACAATGTATGCCAAAATGTGCCCATGAACTTCACATCTCGATCACTCACTATTTGTTGCGGCATACCATGCATCTTAACACATATTCCATGAATTGGTGTGCAACCATGGATGCCAAGTATCTCACTTTTTTTGGCACAAAATGGGCAACTTTTGTCAACCTATCAACCACAACATAGATGCTATCCCATCCTCTCTTGGTAGAAGGCAAGCTGATAATGAAATCCATTGCAATATGCGTCCACTTACCATCCGGAATAGGTAAGGGCTGAAGTAAACCACCGGGCTTTTGTGCGGGTCCTGGGATCTTTGTTGAGTTAACACGGCATACATTTGGAGACATATTCCTTCGCATCTCTCCATTGACCATTCCAATGAAAGCTCTTTCTTATGGCATCATAGGTTTTGAACAAACCCAAATGTCCCACCATGGGAGAAGAATGCATCTCATCCGTAACCTTTTGCTTGAAAGCCGAATGAGGCACAAGATACACCCTCTCCTTATGGGTGGTAACCACTCTTGAGGTCGATCTTAGTGAACCCTCTAAATGCTCCAAAATGTACTCAATCCTTGGCATAGGAAACTTATTCTTAATGGTGAGTTTGTTTAATGTATAGAAGTCCATTACGCAATTGAAAATGAGATAAATCATCACAAATGCCATGCTGTAATTTCTGTACCATTTGTGATGCCTCGTTATCAAGCATGTATTCCTCTTGGATATCATCAATCCAATCCTTGTACACTTCCATGATGACCGATAATGAACATGCTCACATTCTAGAAAGTGAATCCGCCACCACATTATCCTTCCCCTTCCTATAAGTGATCTCAAAATCATATTTTTGTTCTTTGCTTTAGGTGAGAGATTGGGCTGCTATAAGAAGTATTTGAGTACCCTATGATCACTTCTCATGAAGAACTTGCTTCCATAGAGATAGTGAAGCCGTTTCTTGATTGCATGCAGGATTGCAATCATCTCTTGGTCATATACATGCAACTCCATCTCTTTGTCATCCAATTCACGGCTTTCAAATGCAATCACCCCATGATCTTAATACAACCATTAACATCGCCACGTTGTGCCACCGCACTGCACCCTCGAACACACGTAGCCGTGTCGTGCCGCCAAATTATGTACCATAAAGATGATAGAATGTGCAACGGAAGGAGGGAAAGTGAAAACACAGGGGAGAGAGAGAGAGAGAGAGAGAGAGAGAGAGAGAGAGAGGAAACACAGGTGAGAACCTGCTCTCAATATCATCACCAAAAGGAATACATGTCCCGAGCAAGAGGGGAGAACCTCGTAAGCGAGGGAGGGACTGCAGCTAGACAAGCTAGGCAAGCAATGCTAAGCAGTGAAATATGAGGGAGGCATGCTGGCTGTATATACCTCTACATGAAGGCAGCCGACTGGAGCTAAAATACCTACATGACTGGGAAAATACCCAGGACTCCATAAAATGGAAAAAAATATGGGAAAATATATGTGAGGGGTGACCAGCTCCTCAGACTAACATGGTCAACCCTAGAGGCTAAAATAAGACACCAAATAGGAAGCCAGCAAGTAGGGGATGATGTCTAACACCCCCTCTCAACACCAGATGTTGAGCAAACTCCAAGAAGCCAGAGACGCCATCCTAGATCAAAGATGAAAGACTGCAGAAACAGGTAGCACCAAGATCAGATCCTGTATATAATCAATCCTGGGAGAAGCAAGATGCTCCTCACTGGAACCCTCAAAAGAAAGAGTCAATCCGCTCCAACTCTGTACCAAGAGTAGCCAAACGTTGTACAAAAGCATCCTCTGAAAAGGTCGGCATCGCAAGATGTAAAGACTCTGTAGAAAAGATGGGGTCCATCTGCTCAAACTCCATAACATGAGTTGCCTAATGCTGTACATAAGTACACACCACTGAGGTGAGCATCGCAAGATGAAAGGACTCCACATCCCCCTCCGAAAAAAAAATATCGTCGGACTGATATAAGTCCAACCTGATTCTGATCCAAATCCAAAAAACTCTGGAAGTACCACTGTGCCCCAGGCACGGTTAGCAACCACAGATCCAAAGCATCAAACTGGGTCCAAAAAACCATCCTCCAAAACAACAAGCCAGCAGAACTATCAAATCCCCAAAGGATCTCCTCGTAGAACGCTCCTGATACAAGACTCGAAACCTGCAAACAAACCAAACAAACATGACGGGGGTGCAAGCCTGACTCACCTCCCAACCTTGACAGCCATGGGCAAGCCCACTAGTCTTGGATGTCCCCACCGAGCCACGAGCTAAGCTAGCTAGATGGACGTACCGACCAATCTCTACCTCGTGACATCCCATACCGCCACGAAGCTACCCTCGCAGGCCTGGAGGCTGCTGCCGGCCTCGGCTGCATGAAGCAAGTGCACGTCTGCACTAGATCCAGGCTCCTGACCATAGAGCTCTCACAAAGACACGCGAGACTCTATATGACTAATGACTAACCTTGGCCACCCTTTTATAGGCTCTTGGCCGGTCATCGGGCGTCCGCCCGTCCATACTGGATTTCGCCACAAAGTGAGATTGCCATTACGTGGTTAATGAACCTACAGCAATGCTAAGACCTGTCGCAAGTCAAGAAAAGTTTCAATCAATCAACGGAAGAAGAAGAATAATTCGCGCTTTTTAGGGTGCCCGCCCGTTGGTCTATCCCTAACTCAGCTCGCCAATCAGCCTACCTAGGAAAGTCTCCACATATACAACACAGCTCCCGATACTGATCCTCAAGTGAAGTAGCTGGAGAAAGGCCCCCTCTGAGTGTAGAAAACTGCTATGGGAAGCAAAACGCAGCCAAAACACTGCTATCCAGCAAAAATATCACTCCACTGCCAACAGAAGGCAAGGAACATGTAGAAACCGAGAAACCGTGTAGGCCAGGAATAAAACACAGGTATAGATGCTCCAAAATCAGCAAAACGGTAACTGAAATCAGAAATTCAGAATCCTCCTCAAGTACCAAACTGGCTCCAAAGCCACAATCCAAACAAGAAACCCCCTCTACAAGTGATCTGTGTCCACTAGAGAAGAAAACGCAGCCAAACAAGGGCTACAAACCTGAAAATTCAGGCCAACCAGTGTCCACACCTCCTATGAGGAAAAACGCTGAAGAGAAGGTACCTTCGGGTCCAACAGAAGAAGCCCAAGTGAAGGTAGAGCTACCAGCAAGATCGGTTCAGAAAAACGCAGCAACCATGGCTGCAAATCTGAAAACGCACAGGTATAAGGGACTGCAGAACGGGCTGAATATGGAAACGCTGAAGCCTCAGATCAAGAACTGCTGCAGAGAACAATCAGGAGATCAGGGCTAGGAAAGCAAGCCCAAACAGGCCAAAAAACACAACCTGTTTGGGACAGCTATGTTGCTGTCCAGTCCTGAAAAAAAACGCCTAAGAACCCCTGGAAGGTGCCACCAAGAAGGACAGGTATGCTGTCCAAAAAAAACACCCTTGTTAAGTTGCCAAGAAGTTGCAAACTGACGCCCTAAAGAGAGGAAACTGCAGCCCACTAGATGGGGATCAATCAGCCCTTGAAGAAACGCAAGCTTCAACGCATTAACACAAAAAACGCAGATCTGTCCATGGGCGGAAAAACGCAGATATGAAGAGGTAGAGGAGGGAGCATCCAACGCTGAAAATCACCGGCGCTCTAATACCATGATAGAATGTGCAACGGAAGAAGGGAAAGTGGAAACACAGGGGAGAGAGAGAGAGAGAGAGAGAGAGAGAGAGAGAGAGAGGAAACACAGGTGAGAACCTGCTCTCAATATCATCACCAAAAGGAATAAGTGAGCGACTACCCTAGACAAGCTAGGCAAGCAATGCTAAGCAGTGAAATATGAGGGAGGCATGCCGGCTATATATACCTCTACATGA
Organism: Cibotium barometz; assembly: GCF_041138505.1. Classification (NCBI taxonomy): domain Eukaryota; kingdom Viridiplantae; phylum Streptophyta; class Polypodiopsida; order Cyatheales; family Cibotiaceae; genus Cibotium; species Cibotium barometz. The sequence goes on along the minus strand of NC_141071.1, from coordinate 41,695,808 downwards.
AGGCAGTCGACTGGAGCTAAAATACCTACACAACTAGGAAAATACCCAAGACTCCATAAAATGGAGAAAAATATGGAAAAATATATGTGAGGAGTGACCAGCCCCTCAGACTAACATGGTCAGTCCTAGAGGCTAAAATAGGACACCAAATAGGAAGCCAGCAAGTAGGGGATGATGTCTAACAAAAGAGAAAATGAATAAAAGAATATATGAATACCTAGACGTACTTGGATGCTTTTTAGTTCCGGACAACTGTTTAGAAGCCGGGAGATGTAACCATTTGGCCACCCAATTGGTCCACCCCTCCTTTCTCATTATGTATGTACATTAGATTGACGTTCATGATGTTTGGGATTAATGCCACTCATGTGATACTATGGACTTGACTTTCCGCTCGGACTTGTGCCTATAAGTACATGCCCGGAAATGCCTGGAGGATTGGTATTCCATTGGGTCTGGTACCTCGTGTACTTGCCTGAAGCATGTCTATTTTGGTATAGTCTCATAAATGGAAATTGTCCATACCAATGCTACATTGCATAGCATCTCTATGTGCTTGCCTACAATTGAAATTGCATACTGTTTTCATGCTTGCCTAACCAATGTGTAGTTCCGATTAAGGGGACGCCCAACAGTGCCTGTGAAACTATCTACTAACATGGTTGTGGCATGTGACAGGTGATAAGTATTGGTCAAAAACCTAGCCTTAGAAATTAGCATTAATTTATAAGTGAGTGTGTACACACTTCATTAAGTTTTGAACGACCAAAATTCACTTATAAATTATGACCAACCCTGTGTTCGTACACAAGGATGTCTCGAGGTGGACAAAGTTCAATGCCCACCACCCAGACCTTATCCCCTTTGTACAAAGGGAGCAGCAACCAACCATGTGTCCATCCCAGCTTGCACCACAAGTCACTTGTCCTCTCTACCTAACACCTAGGGTAGACATCTCACCATCTCTCTTTCCTCTCTCTAGAAGTAGGTGCCCCTCTTTATGAGCCTTTTTGGCTGTATTTTCTGCACCTTTCTCCTTCCCACCTCCATATCCAAGCTTGCTAGTGTATTTTCCAAGCTTCCAAGAGTGTTTCCAGGTGGTGTTTCTTTCCCACACACTCCCAATGTGACTGAAATTCAACAAAACAACTCTTATATTTGTTGTGATTTCTGGTCTTTTTGCTGAAAACCATAATTTCAACCTTCCTTTCTCCAGTTGAATCATAGGGGAAGCTTTCCCAAGGTTCCCTTCATCCTCTTGAAGACTTTTGTCGCAAAGAATCGCGACAAATAGAAGGTTTTAACACTCCAAGCGCTTCCATCGCAAAGACTTCCATTGTCATCGACTCTACTAGCAATTGGTAAGCTTTGATACTTAAATATGGAAGCAAGTAGCAGGAGGGAGGAGCAGGCCTCCATGTTCACATACCCTGTGTAGTGTTCTCTTGTCCTACATGCTCTCTTGCAGATCGTCTACAGTGTGTTGGTGAAACAATAGAGAGCAGATGGCAGGGAACATGGGCACCTGAGAAGGTAGTGTGAGTTGCAAATCTACACCGACAACCACATTGTTTGCAATACTGTTTTCATATGCATTGATATGGAAATCTGGTCAAAAATGCCCATGACACTATGTAGTTGATTCTCCTTAATATACACTATTTGAGGGAGGGGTCGGCCGTTCCGGCTCATTGTGCGTCTCTTGTCAATTCAGCAAATTACATCTTATATTGAGCATGTTGTCCATTAAATCTTGGTGTATTTAAGTGTATTGATTAGCATTGTATTCAACCAAGTTACACAATACACAGTAGAAAGAGATGACCTAATATTACTAACATGAAATATATGAGTTCTCAATGGCTCAATGATAAATGAATGAATATGACTAAAGCCTAGACTGCTATTTATATTGTCTAATGTTGGTGAGTTGGCTACAAACTCTACTAACCTTAATAATAATGTCCAACTAGGTGTGTTCACACAATAACCCAATAACTCTGTCCACACTGGGCTCCTACTCGGACGCCTAGACAATATCACAAAGATCTGACACAATAGCCCTTACAAACAGATAAATCCGGGCATGTACTTGACCTCTAAGTTAGGCAATGGGTAGAAGCATGTCCACCTCACACTCCGAAGAGTATGCACATGACACAAGAGAGGGTGAAATGAGTCGTGCATAAGTTTTTAGTTGTCCAATGTCCATACCAACCATTTGCCACATGGGTGGTCACCCCTCACTTACAGAGTGTCCAATCCACACATTGTGGCCACCAGGGTGCCCACCAAGTTGGGCCCCGAGCACTTTAAAAAGCGTCCACTCAATTTTTAATAAGTGTTAACCTGCAAAAGTTATAAACATTACAAAGCATTTTCATAAGTTAATACAACAGTTTTGAGTGCACTTACCACTTGTTCGTAGGCCAGAAAACACATCAGAATACAGGGCATTCGCACGGTTCATGGGTAGGAGACATTCGTAGTAGGCAAAGACACACAAACAGTTCACACGAAAACAATTTCAAACATGCAAACATGTGGGCATGTGCATTTTGTTATGAGAAAATCCGGTCATGGAACAAGTACAGCAATGGTTCCGGGTACAACTTTTGCACATCGGAAAGCGCGGAACTAGGATCTGGGCACTCGGATCCATCCACACACTAGCCATAAACAGGCGTGAAAAACTGGGATCCCAAACGCTCGGATCCACACACTCACCGCTAATGAGCATGAGAAACGGAAGAGGACCATTTAGGTGGCCAAATGGTGACAAGGGCAGCAGGTAGAGGCAATTGAAGGCCACATGCAGGGCGAGTAGCAGTAAAGTAGCAACAGGCAGCCGCAAACCTTACATTGTGCAACAGTGTGGATAGGGCTGCAAGCAAAAACAGGCAACAGTGTGAACAGTGCTGCCAGGGCAATTATCAGCTCTGGGATAAAAACAGGCAGCCACAGAAGGGTGCACACAGTAAGGTGGGCATAAGCAGTATAGACAAGGAGACCCACAGCTTGGAGAAAAACAGGCAGTCAGTGTGTGCAGCAGGGCAGGGGGGCGGTGAGAGCAGAATGGGCAGGCAGTTGTGCAGAGAAGGACAGGTGCATAAGGGAGAGGAGCAAGTCAATATCCATATACATTTTGTCTCAAAGATACCACTAACAGCCAGATTTTGAAGATCATGGGTGCTTTAATGAGAGGTCTCCGTACCTCTAGCATGTGAAGCAAAAGTGGAGAGCACCAGCTATGGAGGCCAATCTGAGTCCCAGAAAGATTTATGACTCGGGCCAGAGTGCGGCGCACAAAAATCTCTTCAGATGACCCTTCAGATGATAATGCCTCACTAAAGAGATCCTCTCAACATATACCTTAGCAGTCCTCATAATGCTCACTAAAGAGCTCCTTCCAAGATGAACCTTAGCAAAAACCAAAGTGCAATCTAAACACCACGACATCTACTCACAAAGCTTCAAATAGCATAGCCTACATGCTATGACATCCCTGCTCATGTCATCAGAGTCCAAGAGTGGTCTCAGTTCATCCATAAAGATATGTCCACTTTAGTAGTAGACAAATCCTCATGGATAAACCACCATACTGACTTCCTATCACTTCTCTGGAGGTGAAGGGCAGACTCCACCATGATGAGGACTAGCACCATAGAGAAAACATGCACACATGCCCACATCTGACTGATTGAAAGGAGCAGCTACTTTAATTTACATTTTTAACCAGAAGCTAGCACAATAAAACTGATTTATGCTAGAAACAGTTCACACCAAGGAAACTCAGACGAAAACAGAATTAAAAACAAAAAGCCTCTGCCTGAGGGGGGAGGGGGGGGAGGAGGCCTGGGGGGAGACACATACCATAGTGTAGTTTCTCTTTTCCACACCCTGGCCTTTAACATACAAATATCCAATACCATTGTATGCAGAAAACCGCTTGTTTCTTAGCGCTGTCTTGAACCATTCAAGGGCTCTTGTGAAATTTCTCTCCACTCCATGACCCCTTGCATAGATTTCTCCTACAAACTCCATTGCAGTTGAGTCCCCCTTCTCAACTGCCTTGATGAACCAGTCCAAAGCCTTGGCATCATCACGCCGTACTCCTCTCAAACCAGAATAGTAGAATACTCCAACTTTGAACATGGCTGCTGCATTCCCTTTGCGAGCCTGATACTCGAGGATTTGAAAATCATCATCCTCCTCACCTCGTGACCTTCTCAAAGCCTCTTTATTCTCTTCCAGTCCATCATTAAGGGGTACTGGTTCAATCAAAGGACTATCAATTGAGCTTGAAAAACTTGCAACTGCTGTCCCAGCAAGTTCTGCATAGAGTCTTACTGCCTCCTCATTCATCTGCATAAGGAGATATGAAAACAATCAAGACCTTGAAAATAACTTACTTCGTCCAAATCATCCCAACTAATACCAACTTGCAATATCTCGTAATTGTCATATTTTTAAAATGTAGAGTTGGAAAAAGTAGATCAAAAAGCTCAAGATTTCCTTAAATGTTTGTAAAAGCACACATGGACTGCATGCTACTGTCTACAACAATCTATTGGCCAATGGAACAATCACTGGTTATATGCTTTTGTAACTTTGGTTGAAAGGTACTAAGATGTGTTCCATCCACGCCAAGACGGTTTTGCTCATCAATGAAAGACAGTTTTGTGAATTGAACCAATTCCAGGGGACGGGGCTGCAAGAAGTGGGAATGAGAAACATAAGGTACTTTTAAAACTTCAGAAGTCGTAAACTTCAGAGGACTAGAGGGATAATGGCTTTGCAAAAAATCAAGGTACTTCAATACTGCTGAGAAGAAAGCCGCATATGGCTAGGGGGAGAATTTTCCAGGCTATGAAAAAAAGGGAAGGGTTAAAGTAACTAGGAAAGGACAAGGGGAGAGGCAGCAGGGACGGATTTGAGGAAAGAGGGATAATTACTGCAAGGATTATGGGCCTGGAGTTTTTTAAACTGATGATGAGGAAGTTGTTTACTTGAAAATACTTGAAGTGCCCACATTTCTTTGCTACTTTTGAAAGTTCATGTTTCTAGCAAATCATCATCACTTGTAATTTGTACAGAAGGTGAGAATGCACGCCCAATATTTACAAGGATTAAGGACTCAAGGATGAGGTCATTGATTGGATGAATAAGGTTCAAGCAACAGGTACCCTAGATATTGATTGAACTGTCATGTTCAGAATCAAGGGCAAGGATCATACGATGAAGGCAAAAGATAATTGCTCCAATAAGATTCACGGAAAGGTTTCCAAGGAACTATAGTCAACTGCTGAGGTTTTAAGGTATCAAAACACATTCTAGCGAGTAGCCTTGGTTGTGGCAACATCTCAGCAGCAACCTTCGGCATGACCTTCGTAGCAAACACATTTCCATTACCTCTCGCCTCCATTGGAACCGCTTCCCCTTGTTTTGGTATTTAGCCCTTTCAAAGTTTCTATTTGGTAATACTGACGATTATTTGTTTTGTTGGTGGACTAGAAACTTCAGTCTCCATCAAGATTCCTTCAGCCTGGGGGCCCCCTTAAAGTATCTAACCCTCCCCCCGTCCTCCTCCCCCAGTCCTCCTCTTCAGAATTTTGAAACCCCTAACTAGGTTCCAGAAACCTGCCAAACCTCTCAACAATGTTATGTACATTTGTACTGGCGTACTAAACCTTTCCCCAAGGGATTGAAACATTCAAAAGGTCAAACATTGTTTGAAACCGTTTCAATACAGATGTTTATGAGTTTCGTTACCTATACAATTACGCAAACCAAGAGAAATCTTGTTTCACACTGATTACAATTCTTTACAGTAAAACAGCAGATGAAAACATGGCCCAACTTGTCAAGAAACAATATTTTGCATTCTAGCTTAAGCCAAGGCACCTTCCCAACTGGCATCGCAAAAATCAGATCTGCTCACCATAGCAGGTAGACAGGAAAAGCAAATTCCCTTTCATTACCCGTCACAGAGGTTGCTCCCATCCCGATCCCAACCATGGGGTAAGGATGCAGGTGCAACCTGGGATGGGATGTGTAGAAAACAGATTGAAGTGGTCTTTCTCCATCAAAAATTTCAGTGGCCAGCAGGCTAGGAGGCAGAGGGACATGAAGTCGCACTCGCTGAAGCCTCATCCAAGAGGAAAAGCATAAAGACCCTAAAAACCATGTATTCTGAGCCACTCAACTTGTTGATCCACACTCTTTATGAACTGAACGACTCTTTGTCACATGAGTAACTTGCTTTCCTGCTGCATTCAGAGTCCAGACATCTATGCATACATAAATGCTGAACCTTGCATATCTATGAAGAAGACTATGAAATAGTTGCTAAACTTTTTTTTCCTTGACATCCATGCAACAAAGGACAGCACCTCAAAACCTCAAAATTTTGAGCTTCATGTAAAAAGTCAAGATAAAACAAAGGATGAAAATACCTGCTGCCGGAAGTAAATGTAAGCCAGAGCGAGCTTTGATTGGAAGTTACCGCCCTCAGCTGCAAAGGAATGATACAGGAAAGCCTTGGCATCGCTGTGCTCAACACCGATGCCATTTCCATATAAGAAAGCCAGAGCAGACTGGGCATGGGCATGGCCATCAAGTGCTGCTTGCTGGAAATGAGCCACGGAGGCCGCCATGGCATCAGGGTCACCATGGCTGGCTGCATCAAGCATCTTATGAACCCCTGCTGTGTACAGAACCTCATCTGCAGCCATGGCCACCTTCTCTGGCCCTCCTTCTTGTTCTTCTTCTATTTCCTCTTCTGTAAGCCCTTCTGCTATCATCTTCCATGAGCCTGGATCCAGATCTTCGAGCCGGAAGTCATCCGCATCGCTGAAGTCATCCTGACTCTCTGAGATCTCTAGCCCTGATTCATCAGATAGTTCTGCGTTCAGCCCCTCTTGACCTGATTTTTTTGCTTCATTGTCGGCAAAGACAAGGACAAATTTGCGCTGGTTTTTTCGTGCAGAGACGACGGAAGACGATAAGGTTAGCGTAAGGAAAAGAAAAAGGAAAATCGGGCGATGGTATGCGAGACGAGCCGCGCGACGTAACATCCTTTCTGTCCAGTTGCGATCCTCAATTACGTTCTCTTCTCCTGCGCGTGTACAAATAGCCCAAATGAGAGAAGACCGACTGTATTCCAGCGTGGCATCCTAAACCTTACGTGGCGCTGAATGACTGGATCGTTTGACGTGGCATCCGTGAGGGGCGTGATGCACAAAAACACACGCGTCTTTTGGAGCACACATGGACTACCTTACTTGCTGTTGCATTGAGAGTATGACACGAAAGCAACTAAGGGCAAAGTAAGAGAAAGTAAGAGTGAGCTTAGGCCATGGGGGAGGGCTAGCTATGCAGGAATCAATGCCTAGTGTTGACGGACATTAAGACGTACTATGTTTTACGTCATTAATTTAAATATTCTGAGTCATGGGCCGGGCTTGTCGGCACCATATGTTAAGGATGAAGGGATTGGGTGATCATCGATGAGAGGCGCACCTTGGATATCAGTAGGATAAGGGTTAGGGTCGGCCGGCCATGTATGGGCGCCCAAGTGTGAACGGCCAAGTCACCTATAAGAGTCAAATGTAATCCTAAAATCCTCATTCTTATGTGTTGTGAATACAAGAGTGCTCTTGCCTTATCTCTTTGGTTTCCTTCTCCTGCGTGTGTGTGAGAGAGAGAGAGAGTGAGAGAGCGATCGAGCACTGTGTAGCGGCACGGCGGCGGAGAGGCGGTAGAGCGGCGACGGCGGCTCCTTCTTCACTGCGACGCGGGAATCCTTCAAGGCGGCGGTTGAGTGGTGAGTGACACACCCTTTGCATTCTGTTTGAGCTTCCTTCCCTGGTTGTATGCTTGCAGCCATTCGTGGCTCGCATACGGTGTCCGGCAAGTCCCCAGCTACGACCTGTGCGGCAAAAGCGCACAGGGAGCTAGCTGATCACAGGGGTGGAGGTGGCTATAGTCTTCAGCCTTTCGGTTCTGGTTGGTCAAGGAGTGGGAGAGCAAAATGTACAAAGCAAGCTCCATCGGTCTTTCTACGTAGGGTAAGGATGAAGGGATTGGGTGATCATCGATGAGAGGCGCACCTTGGATATCAGTAGGATAAGGATTAGGGTCGGCCGGCCATGTATGGGCGCCCAAGTGTGAACGGCCAAGTCACCTATAAGAGTCAAATGTAACCCTAAAATCCTCATTCTCATGTGTTGTGAATACAAGAGTGCTCTTGCCTTATCTCTTTGGTTTCCTTCTCCTGCGTGTGTGAGAGAGAGAGAGAGAGTGAGAGAGCGATCGAGCACTGTGTAGCGGCACAGCGGCGGAGAGGCGATAGAGCGGCGACGGCGGCGGCTCCTTCTTCACTGCGACGCGGAATCCTTCAAGGCGGCGGTTGAGTGGTGAGTGACACACCCTTTGCATTCTGTTTGAGCTTCCTTCCCTGGTTGTATGCTTGCAGCCATTCGTGGCTCGCATACGGTGTCCGGCAAGTCCCCAGCTACGACCTATGCGGCAAAAGCGCACATTTTTGGCGCCGCTGCCGGGGAGTTGCCCTACACCAAGCTCCAGTTTGCAGCTCGGGCTGCTGCGCGAAGTTTAATTTACACTGTTGGAAAGCGACTGTGTGTTTGTTGTTGAGATGTTTCTGTGTTTTGCAATCTGTTTCTGCAATTTGTCTTCTGCATTTATGTTTCTTTTGTTATTTTTCCGCTCTGCGTGTGGGCGTGCGTTCTGTTATCTGGTTATCTGCGTGCGGGGGGGGATTTCTGAATCCCCAGATCTGTGCTGTGTGCGAACTGCGCCGCGGCCAAGGCTGAACCCTAAAGAAACCCTAGAAAACTAATCTCAAAAAAACAAAAAATTAAAATTAAAAAAATTAAAAATTAAATTTTATTTTTAAAGAAAGAACCAAACGTGTGGAGAGGAAAGATTTTCTAATTGGAGAAAAAAATTTTGAAAAGAAAGAACCCCAATTGACCCACAGCCTCAGTCTCGGTCTTTTGATATATATATATAGGAGAGTGAGCCTCCATAGCTTTCTTTCAAGTAAGAGCTTATGGGAAGTTGTGCCTTATATGTAGCCCACTCCCCAAGGAGTAAAGTGAGCATGTGGGATAAAGCCCTCACCCTTTCCTCCACAAGCAAATAGGCTTTTGTCCCTTCCCCCATAGGGAAATGGACTGTTTTGAGGACCACAGGAGCTCTGGATAGGAAAACACGGTGCTGTAAAGCACGCTAGGACCCTTTAAACGATACGCTCATTTCGAGCTATCACACGCCCTAGTCCAAGTTTGACCGTAAGTAAGGGGGTCAAAAACGAGTTAAAAACAATCTAAAAACAAGTAAAAACGGGGTACGAAACACCTAAGAAACCACTCGTGTGAGTTTCAAGGGTAGTTACCAACGCACGTAGGGTACCCACGTCACATGCATCTACGTTCTGGTCGGGTGCGAGAGCCTGAACCACTCGAAAGCGTTTCAGTCTACGCAGGCTCACACCATCCCTCCACGTTGGCATCTTGGCCTTCGGCTGGAACCCAAGGGAGTGCAACCCAAGATCCACGACGAGTGACTCGTCCTCTGACTCAGAAGGGCACCCTACCAAGAACCCTGAGGAGACAAGCCAAAACATGCTAGTGTGGGCCCCACAGCCCGGGTCTAGCATGTTTAGTCGTCTAATAGAGACCTTTAGTAGAGCTACACACTCTGAAGATGCGACAAGCGAAGTAAATGAAGAAGGAGGGGTAGTGGATTCGCCATTCACATCTTATGTAGACCCTACCCTCCCAAAGAGTATCCATGTGGATATTCTACCCACTTCGTTTAATGAGGGCCCTACTGAGCTACCACATTCCAATGCTCTTCCTAAAGTAGAGGTCCCTAGAAGCCAATCCATAAGAAGTGACATTGCATCCACTTCAAGAGGACCGTTTGGCACACCAAGTCTAGATGGGATATTTCTCAATGAAAATTGGGAATATGATCTACACACAGAGACTCTAACTGACCTATACACAGGTTACACATACCATGTAGGTTGGTTAGAAGTCCTACGATCTACATCTAGCGCCACTAATCTAGAGGAGCAACAACACATGATATGTGAGGTTATTCATAGAATTATCCAATTTGAGAGGCAAAATAGGGGAGTGAACCTAGTTTCCACTGGCCCTATGAGATTTTTGGATACGGGCAAGGCCAAACAACCAACCCTATCACAATTGGAGACTCCCTCGGTGAGTCCCATAGACCCTTCGTATGTTGTTTCGCCTGGAGTCTCAATGCAGGTTGAGCCCACGAGCAGTAACTTTAGCTTTCCAACCTTGGCTCAACTTTCCATTAAGGAATCCACAATGCCTACCCCAATGATGAGCATGACGGAAGGTGCACCTGTTACCGCTGTAGTTAGTATGACGCCGCTACCTAGTGGAACAATACCTACAACAGTGCGTGCCAGTGCCTATCGACCCTATGTACCTATCTCTACTCATGCTCATGTAGCTCCTACACCTCTTAGTATGCCAATGGCGTATGCTCCACGACCGCCTTATCACCACCCTTATCCAAGAGGAGCTAGGCCTAGTCACATATCATATCCTACATCATTTGCCAATATACTCAGACCAACGCCAACTCCTATCAGCCAGGCTATCCCAGAAGTGCCTCCACCAGCTATGCCTGCTCACCTAGGTGATCTCGCAGCGTTTGCTCAGACGATCGGAAGATCCATTGCGGAAAACATGCGGGGCATGCCTGAGAGAGAACCTAGAAGCAAGGCAGTACAAGTGGCTAAGCTCACTCAAAACTTCAGTGGTAACGAGGATGTTAGGAAGCACATTGAAATCTTTGAACACGTGTGTGATTCCTTGGAAGAGCACAATGAGCTGCATAAGTGTAAAGCCTTAGGCTTAACCTTGAGTGGGAAGGCCGGAGATTGGTATCGAACCTTAAGGGTTGAAGAGCGCACTCACTACCCCACTCTCAAGAGATTGTTCTTGAAAGAATACATACGTGAGGGTGTGCTTTGGGGAGTAGCATCTCAACTCCAAAAAGCTGAACGCGAGGAAGGGGAGTCAGTGAGAGACTTTATAAGTCGATTGAAGCATCTAAATTCTCGTTGCACTCCCGATGAACGCTTCAATAACAACCAACTCCTCGATAGATTCATCCGAGGATTGCGCCACGAGGACATTTATAATGGCCTAGTCATTAGAGGTCTTACAACGTGGGAAGCAGTCACTGCCAATGCAATCCAGTTAGAAGACAACTTGATGATTGCAGGTAAAAAGGTGTCTTCGGAAACAAAATCCGTTAGTTCGCAAGTATCTGGGCACGAGCCAATGACGGTGAAACCTATTGCCAAGGAGCCCAAGATATCTGAAATGTCTGTGACCGACCTTACTAAGGCTCTCCAAGAATACTTTAGGGGTAATCGAGCTCCAGATGGGTTGTGAGTCACATAGTGCGTGTGGGGATTATGAAGAGGAGATAGACCCCACTGCTCCATATGGGATTGATACGTTTGTGTACGCTTTTGCCGCACAGGTCGTAGCTAGGGACTTGCCGGACACCGTATGCGAGCCACGAATGGCTGCAAGCATACAACCAGAGAAGGAAGCTCAAAACAGAATGCAAAAGGTGTGTCACTCACCGCCTAACTGCTGCCTTGAAGGATTCCCGCGTCGCAGCTGTCTGTGAAGGAGGAGCCGCCGTCGTCGCCGCTCTACCGCCTCTCCGCCGCCGCCGTGCCGCTACACAGTGCTCGATCGCTCTCTCACTCTCTCTCTCTCTCTCTCACACGCAGGAGAAGGAAACCAAAGAGATAAGGCAAGAGCACTCTTGTATTCACAACACATGAGAATAAGGATTTTAGGGTTACATTTGACTCTTATAGGTGACTTGGCCGTTCACACTTGGGCGCCCATACATGGTCGGCCGACCCTAACCCTTATCCTACTGATATCCAAGGTGCGCCTCTCATCGGCGATCACCCAATCTCTTTATCCTTAACATATGGTACCGACAAGCCCGGCCCATGACTCAGAATATTTAAATTAATGACGTAAAATATAGTACGTCTCAATGTCCGCCATGGGTTAACATGCCCCCCTTCCTGATGTAGATTCCGTCCTCGGAAGCTATGGTATGGTAAGCTCGATAGGGTTGTTGTGGTTGACCGTCTGCAAAACAGGGAAAAGAGTGAAAGTATGCTGGAATTCAAAAGATATAAAGTGTATAAATTCAAGCATGTTAGACCACAATGGATGTTGCTATGAGAACTTAGTTTAAGGGTCACATGAATGAGCTAGTGTAGCAAATTAACAGGAGTTTAAAATGATTGAAAGTAAATCAAGAGTTAGCAAGGTGTCAAAGGTTAATCAAGGTTTATAACTGGCCTAAGTCAAGGGAAATAACCAAGCTTAATAAATAAACAGATGACCACACTGTGTCTACTCTAAGAACAAGTTTATACCACGAGCCTAGGGACGCAAGAAACATTAGAGTTACAGGAGCCTTTTGCCTTTATTTCTTCACGCACATGACAATTTTTATACACAATGGCGACCTTCCTAAGGCAAAACTAACATCGATCCTGGTACCATGTTTAACACAAGGCATTATCCAGGAATCTATTAGCTCACTTTAGGCAAGGCTACCCCCTACCAACCAAGGCATCGGTATGGAGTAGAATACTCCTCGCCTACCAAGTATCAATAAGGCGATAGGCCAACATTAAAGCACATCATAGACTTGTATTGCCATTTATTGTAGGCTTTTTTTTTTTAAATAAAGTTTCTTTTGATCTTCGCTCTTGAACTAAAATGTGTTCTTACATCCTTTCGACAAGGGGTAAAAGCTATGTCCTAGAGGTCAACACACACACAGCCAGGTGTTCAAACATTCAGATGGTTTGACCCTAGACCTAAGACAATCATATTCCAAGGTTAACTAAAGACGTCATGCTGCCTAGGAATATTTCCAATAAAGTTAAGCTCATGAATGATTTACACTAGCATGCAAGCAACTTCAAAAACTAAGTAGTACATTGACAATTTCCATGTGGTCATGCCTTATAGTTTATGAAATTAATTGAACAGTAAAAACGAAAGAGAGTGGGTATGGAAGAATTACACCTGTAATTGGAGATCTCCTTGATTCGATGAGACAGCTTGCAATTTGATGTAGATATATTTTGATGAACGTTGCTGCAGTCTCAGGACTTGAAAGCGAACCCACCTCAAACTTTTTTAACCTGTACAATCAACTAACAAGCACTATACCTCGAGAGGCACATTAGTGTGAAAATTTCAAGACTTGTTTAAGGAATCTAAACTAGAAAAAACTTAAAAACACTAACCTACCTACCAGTCACCACACTACTACTGAGGATACGGTAAGAGGATGTTGTAGAGTCCTGGCTCTAGCCCTAAGGCTAAGCCTCTATCCGCATCATCCAAACAAATAAAGTCAACCTCAGTAGTGCCATGAGTTTCATCCATCCATTCATCATTGTCAGATATTTCCATTTCATTTTCCCATCCACATAAACTCATTAAGAATGTAACCATGCGAGGATAGTCATCTTGTGGGAAAGGAAAGCATTGGGCTATCGGGGATATTTCCTCTACGGAGTAGGGGTCAGTCATGGTCAATAGACGAATTAGCCATTCTAATTCCTCAACATTTTCCTCTCTGGCTAGTACATCTATATGATCCCATTCAGTTTCAATTACAGGATAGCAGATGTGAAATATCTGAGAAAGGTACAGATGATACCTCTCATCAAAGTTGGGAGTGGATGAAGTGTATGATGATCGTGCATCTGCCATATCTGCAAACACAGATATAGCATCATTAGGTTTATGATAGGTCAATCTAGTTCTTGATTGTATACGGATATTTGTCCTCTTTTTGTGCTCTTGCTCTTTTTACTATTTTTTGTTTTACTTTTCTTTGTTTTTGTTTTTGTTTTTTTTTTTAAATGTATGAGGCTATATATATACATCCCCTTGAATTTGGCAATTACATGGTCAGGGGAGAAGGTTAAGGAGAAAGCATTAGAATGTCGAGCGTCTATACATGCTCCCCCTTTCCTTGGGTAGATCATATTATTTGCAATGATGTTGCAGCCTCTTGGAACCAATTTGTCCAGCGGGTCATAGGTGGTGATGTGGGCAAATAGCTTTTTATGACCCTTGTGGCCACATCCAATTGCAGAGATGGTAGTGTACGCTCCCATTGACGAATGGAGGAAATGGTTTCCGACGATACTATTACAAGGGGAGACGTAGACCCATCGATTTTTTGTTGGGTGTTGACAAGAGTAGGTGTAGAGTATGTAGAAACTTCTATATGAGTGTGTGCCTGACATGAGGAGCTAGAAGCTTCATGTGGCTCCCCCCTTCCTGAGCTAGGTGGTAATGATCGATATCGTTTGGGAATCCAAACTAACTCTGGAAGAAGTGGTGCGGAGCACTCTATTACCTTTCCCTTACCACGATCTTGAATTGTCGTTGGGGTGGCAACAATTGGTTTGCAAGGTTTCACAGGTGATGTAGAGGGATTCAGCTTATGTTTAGGGACCCAAATCTGGTCATTCCCCTCGTAGTACCCTTGGGCTATTAATAATTTTTTAGGGATCCATCGCGATGTTACATTGCCCTTTCTCGGGTGGGTAGCTGCTTTCCTTTTACGAGGCTTCTTGGTGGCTGAACGAGATTGAGCAGGGGAAGTAGCTGTTAACGAAGCTTTGGGGACCCATTTGTATGTACTCTTTGGCATAGTAAGCGAAGCTTTAGGGGTCACCTTGCCTGTTTCCACTCTTGGCGTTGAAGCGTTAGAGGGGTGGCCTACAATCGAAGATGGTTTTGCCCCTGGACTTTGTGATTTTTCATTATCTAATATTTGAGTGGATGACTTAGGTACGGGATTTTGAGCGGTCAGACCTAGTGTTGGTTCTTGCGTTGTGACTTGTCTGGTTGCCCAATCGATATTGCACTTGGTGGCCATCATCCATTTGCGCCCTAAGTTTACAGTCCCTTCCATGGTACCAGCAGGCATAACCAAAAAGCTTTGAATTACGGTCCCCTTATCATAGGCAACCGGAGTGTGCAGAATTCCTGAGACAGGGGTTTTCTTCTTGTTGATACCTTGAACTTGGATAGCACTCTTGGATAAAGGTGGTTTTCCAAGTTGACACCACACGCCATATGATAACAAATTGTGTTGAGCTCCTGTATCCAATAATGCATTATACAGCACCTCCCCGTAAGGACTCTGTAACTCAATTGGGTATCTTAGAGGTGGGTCAGATTCCAGTGCATCCTCCTCTGCTTCCTCGAAAAATGCTTGCGTAATTCCCAAGTTGGCTTCTCGTTGTCTCCTAGCACGCTGTTGACGTTCTTTGGCTTCGACTCTTGCTTGTATCTTTTTAAGCTCAGCTTGTTCTTTGGCTGCCTTCTTTTGATGGATTGCATGTAACTCCTCTTGGCTCAGGGGGTCATAGTACCTTTTGAATTTGCTCCCATTAAGGAATCCAATGGTTTCAACTCCGTCGAGAGTCTCCACTCTAATGGTACCTTGCGGGGTAATTTCACATACTCTATATGGTCCCTTACCAGCATATTTGAGCTTCTTCTTTTCATTTCGCACTCCATACATCAGGACTTTATCCCCAACCTTGATGTCCTTGTCCTTTAGATGGCGATCAAACCATTTTTTCCTTCTATCCTTCTCCACAAGGGCATTGTATACAGCCAATTGTCTTTCTTCATTTAGCCGCTCAAGGATATACAGACGCTCTGCTAAGGGATTACCATCCCAACCCTCTTGAGCAGCAACACGAAGACTTGGAATGACAAATTCCCACGGCATGACTCCTTCTTGGCCATATACCATTTTGAATGGTGTACAATTAATAGCCACTTTGTACGCAGTACGATAAGCCCATAAAGCTGTCGTAAGCTTTAGATCCCAATCCGTGCGGTGAGCTTCAACTGTCTTTGTCAAAACAGAGATTAAAGTCTTGTTGGTACTCTCAGCTTGGCCATTCGCTTGCGGATAGTAAGGAGTAGATTTATGATGGGATATCATGAAATTTGTTGTGAGCTCCTTAATCACTTCATTTATAAAATGCGTACCATTGTCGCTCACAAGTTCAAAAGGACAACCGAAGCGTGTGATTATATTTTCAAAGAGGAACTTGGCTGTTGTCCTCGCATCTGCCTTACGTGTTGCTTTCGCTTCAGCCCATTTGGTCATATAGTCAGTGGCCACAATAATATAGCGAGATTGTGTGTTTCGGGCCGCTGGACTAATTGGACCTACAAAGTCTAAACCCCACTTTTCAAATGGTTGGTTTACTTTGATTGGATGTAGGGGCATCTGATCTTTCCTCTGGGGTTTCTTGTATCGTTGGCATTCATCGCATCCCTTCACAAAGAGTGATGCGTCTTGGAACATAGTGGGCCACCAATACCCTGATTGTAAGATCTTTCGCGCAGTTAAGTCTCCTGAGAAGTGACCACCGGCTACGCCCATATGTGCCTCTTGCAAAATGTATAGATACTCATCCTCTCGGGCACAACGCCTAAGAACGTCATCCTTTCCTCTTTTATAAAGAGTCCCGGCTATCAGGCAGTAGGGTTCGCATTCTTTGATTAGCTTTCGAGCTAGATCTTTACGAAGCTCCTTGGGTGGAAAGCCATTAACCAAAAAGTTAACAATCTTCTCACTCCATTCAGGCATTGTTTCCACCATGAACAGGAAAGTGTCACGTAAGTCAACCCCTGTAGGAGCCTCACCATTGGGTATGCGAGACAAATCTTCTCACTCCATTCAGGCATTGTCTCCACCATGAACAGGGAAGTGTCAGGTAAGTCATCATCAACCCCTGTAGGAGCCTCACCATTGGGTATGCGAGACAAATGATCAGCCATAACATGTTTCTTGCCAGGTCTCACAACAACCGTGAAATCAAACTCAAGAAGAATCGATAGCCATCGTGTGATTCTTCCTGTGGAGCATGGTTTGTTTACCAGATACAACAATGCTTGATGATCCACATAGAAAACAAACTTGGTAGCAAGGAGGTAATAACGAAATTTCCTTACTGCATGTATCATTGCCAACCCTTCTCGCTCCGTAGTGGTGTAGTTCATCTCTGCATCGTTCAACTGGCGATTGGCAAAGCTAATGGGGTAGTCTAGCTTGTGTTCTCCAGGTTGAGTTAACACACACCCAATAGCAAAATTTGATGCATCAATATGCACATGGAAGAGTAAATCCCAGTTAGGCATTCTCAAGATTGGAGCACTCGCCAAGGCCTTCTTTAATAGCTCATAGGCACGGTCACATTCTTCGGTCCAAATAAACTCGATGAGAAGCTTATACAATGGTCGAGCTATCTCGGCGAAGAAGAGAATAAACCTTCGATAATAACCAACGTGGCCCATAAAGCGTTGGACTCCCTTGTAGTTGGTGGGTGGTGGCAATTCCAGAATGACCTTGATTTTACTCTCGTCCGTGGAAATCCCATTTTTGGACACTATATGCTCTAAGATAACTCCGTGTTTAACCCAGAATTGGCATTTGAAAGGATTCAATGAGATGCGATATAATCTACACCTTTCAAATATTTTTTGTAAACACATCAAGTGCTCGTCCCAAGAGGAATGAACACAAAGATCATCTAAGAAAGCTTCACAGAAGTCCCTTAGATATTCCTTAAAGGCCGTGTTTATCAATCGTTGGAATGTTGCAGGTGCATTGGTCAAGCCAAAGGCCATGACGCGAAAGGCAAACACTCCAAACTCCGTGATAAATGCTGTTTTAGCTTGGTCCTCGATGGCAATTGTGATCTGATTGTAACCCGAGTACCCATCTAAAAAGCTATATGCCTCCTTGCCTGCCACTCTTTCAAGCACATGTTCAGAATACGGCAAGGGGTAATGATCCCTTCTGGTGGCTGCATTAACCTTTTTGAGATCAACGCACACTCTGAGTTTTCCATTCTTCTTTGGCACGATGACTATCGGAGAAACCCATTCTGAGTGCTCAATTGGGTATATGAATCCACATTTTACAAGCTTTTCAATTTCCTCTTTTACAATCTTTGCGTATTTAGGATTCATTGGGTAGGGACGTTGTTGGACTGGTTTAGCAGTGCTAATCATTGGAATCGTGTGTTGCACCACCGAGGGTGGAACACCCTTCATATCATGATATGTCCAAGCAAATATGTCCTTGAATTCTTTAAGAAGCTTCGTAAGTGCAGCTTCTTCCGCCTCGGTGAGGTCTTGAGCAATAAAAACTGGTTTAGACTCCTCACCCGGATCTGCTAAGTCTATCTCCTTAACTACCGCAGGGCCATCGTAGACACCGCTACTCCCATTGGTAGGCGTTCGTTGGGCTTTTGTGTAGACCACTTTACGTTCCCCTGTGGTAAATGATTTGAAATGCTCGGGTGCGGGGTGTAAGTCTACTGGTTCTTGTTGTGCCAGGCTTTTTTCTTTCAATTCCGCTTCCTTTTGTTGTTGAGCCAACTCTTGGTTTTGCTGCCTTCTTGCAGTATGACTTAGTTTTGGCTTCTCATCAATTTCTAATTGGGCGACATCATGAGGTTGCGGAATACACCACATGACACTTTGGAGGTATTGTCCCCAATTATCCGCTATCTTCCGATGAGCATCAATGGCTCCTACATAACTAAGCCATTCTGCAGTGGATCTTTCCTTGTTTATTGCAGTGCGTACATTGGCTCGATAGCGTTGACGCTTATGTCTCGTTTTCTTCTTACCAAGTTTCTGATTTTTGTTTTTATTAGATTCGGACTCACTTGGTCGATCTTCACTTTCGGATGAACTGCAGGAGGTCACCGTCCTAGGCCCTGAGCACATTACTTCCACATTTGGGTGAATATTTGATTCATCCCTCCCATCAGGCTCAGAGTCAGTTTCTTCTTGAGATTCATACTCAGAGTTGCATTGGTCTGAGTCTTCACTACTGTCAGTGTCAGTGGAGTTCGCCACTTTCTTGCCATCAGGAGTCAAGTGCATAACACCTATCATGTTTATTGGCACTAATGGTGGTATATCTTGCCCCTCAGGTGTTACCCAACTTGTGCCTCTATTTCCCCATGTGTCTATGGTTGCCGCTAAGTGTACCCAATCCACGTTATCCGACTCAGTCATACCCGGTAGGACATCCATGTAAGGAGAATCCTTCCCATCATCAGTCTCTTTTTTGCATGTATAGCAATACCTTAATGGGGCGGAATGAATAGTGGTATCCGATCGATTATCGATGATAACCTTGCTTCCTAAAGGATGTGCACGACCATTCTCAAGATCAACTCGAATGACAGAGTCCTGGAATTGTAGGTAGACATGGTTTTTCGACCAATCATGCACCATTTGTGCTTCCCTCATGAAAGGACGTCCTAAGATCATTTGATATGACATAGGATGCTTGGAGAAATCCATTACAATGAAGGTATGTTTTACCTTGTATCCCAGGACCTTGATCTTAAGATCTCTTAACATTCCAATAGGTTTAGCTATGGTTCCGTTTGCCATCTTGACCACTATGTTTGTGACTTCGAGGTGAGGTTTTCCCATAGATTCCCAACAGTTTTTAGTCACAATGCTCACTCCAGCACCACCATCAAGGATTCCCTTTAGAGTTAATCCCTTGGTAGTAATGGGTAGGGTGGCATTAGATTCGTCACCTTCAAAGTATTGTTCCAACTTGTTCACAGGTATTTCAACGACCGAATCTTCATCTAGGTTGGGTTGTAGATCCCAATGTTCCCCTTCATCTTGAAGCGTGTCGGGTCTATCCATATTTGCAAATTGTGGTAATCCCGCCTTTAGTTCTCCATTGAGAAATGCCCGAAGAGCTAAGAATAGCTCAGGATCTCCGTATAATTTGGATATGATCGTGGTTCTGATTTCAGAGGACATGAAATCCATTAGCTTGGACACATTCAATGGTACTTTTCGAGATATCGCTCCTTGACTAGGAACTGGTGAAGATGGAATCACTTCCTCTTCAATGGGGTCAGGCATTCCCTCACTAAACATTCTTTCAAGCAAAAAGGGTGTTTGCCCACTTCCTGATGTCCTATCCTCACTTTCTTCCCGAATGATACTAGGTATAGCTAACGGTTTATGGTTCTTGTGAGGCTGAACTTGCGTAGGAAACACGGTGTCTGGAATTTTGATTTTTCTCGGGTTTGGCTCCAGTACTCTTTGTGTTTCTTCCACCAAACCCCTTAAGTGTTGCACTTGTTCAATCTCCTCAACTGGGTTTGGGTAAGTTCCAATCTTTTTCTTGAGGGTTTTTGGCCCACGTGGCTTGTCTTGGGGAGTCTCAGTCAGTTTGGGTGGTCGAGAGGGCATTAACTGACTTGGTTGTGGGACCGAGGAAGTCTCCTTCTGTTTCCCCTTATTTTTGTACTCATTTGATTCTCCTTCGTTGAGCTCCCGAGTGGGTTCCTCCCTTAAGGTAGTGGCTTTGGTCCCCATGGTTTCTATTGAATCAGAATCGTCTTCAGGATCATTCATATACACGGGGTCGTCTCCTGTCCCTATGTTAGTCTTTGAACTGGGCTTGGAGCTCGTGGCATTAAGCGATCTCTTTCGTCGTGTTTTCTTTTTCTTTGCCTGAGCGATTGATGCAGTATCCCTCTCTTCAAGAATGTAGTTTTGATTTTGAAGCATTGACCGTGTAACTACATTCGCGGGTACAACGGGTGTGGTTCCTCGTGCTTGGTTAGTGACCTCAACCAAATTCAATGGCGTAATCTTGGGTGCATTAGGATTATATGGACATTGAGCGATCAAATGATCTATGCCACAACGATTACATGTAAGTACCGGCATTCCCGATGTGCTCCCTTGATTTGGTTGCACTTGAGTAGCGATCTTCTGTAGCCTATTAGGGCACTCCGCTACACGATGCGGTCCACCACAATCATAGCATTGAAGAGGTGGTCTCCTCGCCATGGTATTAAGGTTTTGCCCTCTTGTGGCAAGAGCAGCCGCTTGATATACAGGCTTGACTTGCCCGAAATGATCCTCCATGTAGTACTGGGGAATCATTTCAAACGTATCAATCCCGTATGGAGCAGTAGGGTCTATCTCCTCTTCATAATCCCCACATGCACTATGTGACTCACAACCCATCTGGTTTATTGGGGTAATCCTTGGATGTGGAGGTTGTGGTTCTAGCACTTGCGGTGGTAACGGCACAGACTGGACTACATTCGGATTCCTTGGAACTATGTGCTGTGACGGTTGCTCGATAGGTTGTGCAGGCATTAGCGCGGGTACTTGAGGTGTGTTTGACCAAGCTAGTGGTGCCTGGTTTGCCAACATTCGCTTAAGTGTTAGGCAATCTTTAGATTGATGGCCATACTTACCACATGCATTGCAATTCCCATTGAATTTGACTCTGAATGTGGGACATTCACTCGTGCTATGTGGTCCTAAGCACACCGAACACCATTGTTGCTCTCTTCTTGGGTACATATGGCTATTCTAAGGAGCTCGATTACCCCTAAAGTATTCTTGGAGAGCCTTAGTAAGGTCGGTCATCACAGACATTTCAGATATCTTGGGCTCCTTGGCAATAGGTTTTACCGTCATTGGCTCGTGCCCAGATACTTGCGAACTAACGGATTTTGTTTCCGAAGACACCTTTTTACCTGCAATCATCAAGTTGTCTTCTAACTGGATTGCATTGGCAGTGACTGCTTCCCACGTTGTAAGACCTCTAATGACTAGGCCATTATAAATGTCCTCGTGGCGCAATCCTCGGATGAATCTATCGAGGAGTTGGTTGTTATTGAAGCGTTCATCGGGAGTGCAACGAGAATTTAGATGCTTCAATCGACTTATAAAGTCTCTCACTGACTCCCCTTCCTCGCGTTCAGCTTTTTGGAGTTGAGATGCTACTCCCCAAAGCACACCCTCACGTATGTATTCTTTCAAGAACAATCTCTTGAGAGTGGGGTAGTGAGTGCGCTCTTCAACCCTTAAGGTTCGATACCAATCTCCGGCCTTCCCACTCAAGGTTAAGCCTAAGGCTTTACACTTATGCAGCTCATTGTGCTCTTCTAAGGAATCACACACGTGTTCAAAGATTTCAATGTGCTTCCTAACATCCTCGTTACCACTGAAGTTTTGAGTGAGCTTAGCCACTTGTACTGCCTTGCTTCTAGGTTCTCTCTCAGGCATGCCCCGCATGTTTTCCGCAATGGATCTTCCGATCGTCTGAGCAAACGCTGCGAGATCACCTAGGTGAGCAGGCATAGCTGGTGGAGGCACTTCTGGGATAGCCTGGCTGATAGGAGTTGGCGTTGGTCTGAGTATGTTGGCAAATGACGTAGGATATGATATGTAGCTAGGCCTAGCTCCTCTTGGATAAGGGTTATGATAAGGCGGTCGTGGAGCATACGCCATTGGCATACTAAGAGACGTAGGAGCTACATGAGCATGAGTAGAGATAGGTACATAGGGTCGGTAGGCACTGGCACGCACTGTTGTAGGTACTGTTCCACTAGGTAGCGGCGTTGTACTAACTACAGTGGTAACAGGTGCGCTTTCTGTCATGCTCATCATTGGGGTAGGCATTGTGGATTCCTTAATGGAAAGTTGAGCCAAGGTTGGAAAACTAAAGTTACTGCTCGTGGGCTCAACCTGCATTGAGACTCCAGGCGAAACAACATATGAAGGGTCTATGGGACTCACCGAAGGAGTCTCCAATTGTGATAAGGTTGGTTGTTTGGCCTTGCCCGTATCCAAAAATCTCATAGGGCCAGTGGAAACTAGGTTCACTCCCCTATTTTGCCTCTCAATTTGGATAATTCTATGAATAACCTCACATATCATTTGCTGTTGCTCTTCTAGATTAGTGGCGCTAGATGTAGATCGTAGGACTTCTAACCAACCCACATGGTATGTGTAACCCGTGTATAGGTCCGTTAGAGTCTCTGTGTGTAGATCATATTCCCAATTTTCATTGAGAAATATCCCATCCAGACTTGGTGTGCCAAACGGTTCTCTTGAAGTGGACGCAATGTCACTTCTTAAGGGTTGGCTTCTAGGGACCTCTACTTTAGGAAGAGCATCGGAATGTGGTAGCTCAGTAGGGCCCTCATTAAACGAAGTGGGTAGAATATCCACATGGACACTCTTTGGGAAGGTAGGGTCCACATAAGATGTGAATGGCGAATCTACTACCCCTCCTTCCTCATTTACTTCGCTTGTCGCATGCTCAGAGCGTGTAGCTCTACTAAAGGTCTCTATTAGACGACTAAACATGCTAGATCCAGGTTGTGGGGCCCACACTGGCATGTTTTGGCTTGTCTCCTCGGGGTTCTTGGTAGGGTGTCCTTCCATGGCTTCTGAGTCGGAAGACGAGTCACTATCCACTATTCGTGGATCTTGGGTTGCACTCCCTTGGGTTCCAGCCGAAGGCCAAGATGCCAACGTGGAGGGATGGTGTGAGCCTGCGTAAATTGAAACGCTTTCTAGTGGCTCAGGCTCTAGCACCTGACCAGAACGTAGATGCATGTGACGTGGGTACCCTACGTGCGTTGGTAACTACCCTTGAAACTCACACAAGTGGGTTCTTAGGTGTTTCGCACCCCGTTTTTACTTGTTTTTAGATTGTTTTTAGCTTGTTTTTTACCCCCTTACTTACGGTCGAACTTGGACTAGGGCGTGTGATAGCTCAAAATGAGCGTATCGTTCAAAGGGTCCTAGTGTGCTTTACAGCACCGTGTTCGCCTGTCTAGAGCTCTTGTAGTCCTCAAAATAGTCCGTTTCCCTTGGGGGAAAGGGGCAAAAGCCTATTTGCTTGTGGAGGAAAGGGTGAGGGCTTTATCCCACATGCTCACTTTACTCCTTGGGGAGTGGGCTACATATAGGGCACGACTTCCCATAAGCTCTCACTTGAAAGAAAGCTATGGAGGCTCACTCTCCTATATATATATATCAAAAGACCGAGACCGAGGTCGGGGCCGGGGTCGTGGGTCAATTGGGGTTCTTTCTTTTCAAATTTTTTTTCTCCAATTAGAAAATCTTTCCTCTCTTCCTCTCCACACGTTTGGTTCTTTCTTTAAAAATAAAATTTAATTTTTTTATTTTTTATTTTTTAAATTTTTTTAAAATTTTTATTTTCTGTTTTTTTTTTGTTTTGAGATAAGTTTTCTAGGGTTTCTAGCCTTGCCCGCGGCGCAGTTCGCGCACACAGCACAGATCTGGGGATTCAGAAACCCCCCTCACACGCAGAAAACCAGATAACTGACCGTGCGCCCACACGCGGAGCGGAGAAATAACAAAAGAAACTGAAATGCAGAAGACAAATTGCAGAAACAGAGATTGCAAACCACAGAAACACCTCAACAACAAACACACAGTCGCTTTCCTACAGTGTAGATTAAACTTCACGCAGCAGCCGAGCTGCAAACTGGAGCTTGGTGCAGGGCAACTCCCCGGCAGCGGCGCCAAAAATGTGCGCTTTTGCCGCACAGGTCGTAGCTGGGGACTTGCCGGACACCGTATGCGAGCCACGAATGGCTGCAAGCATACAACCAGAGAAGGAAGCTCAAAACAGAATGCAAAAGGTGTGTCTGTGAAGGAGGAGCCGCCGTCGTCGCTCTACCGCCTCTCCGCCGCCGTGCCGCTACACAGTGCTCGATCTCTCTCTCACTCTCTCTCTCTCTCTCACACACGCAGGAGAAGGAAACCAAAGAGATAAGGCAAGAGCACTCTTGTATTCACAACACATGAGAATAAGGATTTTAGGGTTACATTTGACTCTTATAGGTGACTTGGCCGTTCACACTTGGGCGCCCATACATGGTCGGCCGACCCTAACCCTTATCCTACTGATATCCAAGGTGCGCCTCTCATCGGCGATCACCCAATCCCTTTATCCTTAACATATGGTACCGACAAGCCCGGCCCATGACTCAGAATATTTAAATTAATGACGTAAAATATAGTACGTCTCAATGTCCGCCATGGGTTAACAGTTTGAAATGATTCCCCAGTACTGCATGGAGGATCATTTCGGGCAAGTCAAGCCTATATATCAAGCGGCTGCTCTCGCCACAAGAGGGCAAAACCTTAATACCTTGGCGAGAAGACCACCTCTTCAATGCTACGATTGTGGTGGACCGCATCGTGTAGCGGAGTGCCCTAATAGGTTACAGAAGCTCGCTACTCATATGCAACCAAATCAAGGGAGCACATCGGGAATGCCGGTACTTACATGTAATCGTTGTGGCATAGATCATTTGATCGCTCAATGTCCACATAATCCTAATGCACCCAAGATTACGCCATTGAATTTGGTTGAGGTCACCAACCAAGCACGAGAAACCACACCCATTGTACCCGTGAATGTAGTTACACGATCAATGCTTCAAAATCAAAACTACATTCTTGAAGAGAGGGATACCGCATCAATCGCTTAGGCAAAGAAAAAGAAAACACGACGGAAGAGATCGCTTAATGCCACGAGCTCCAAGCCTAGTTCAAAGACTAACATAGGGACAGGAGACGACCCCGTGTATATGAATGATCCTGAAGATGATTCCGATTCAATAGAAACCATGGGGACCAAAGCCACTACCTTAAGGGAGGAACCCACTCGGGAGCTCAACGAAGGAGAATCAAGCGAGTACAGAAATAAGAAGAAACAGAAGGAAACTTCCTCCGCCCCACAACCAAGTCATTAATGCCCTCTCGAGTTTCCTCCGCCCCACAACCAAGTCATTAATGCCCTCTCGACCGACCACCCAAACTGACTGAGACTCCCCACCAAGACAAGCCACGTGGGGGGCCAAAAACCCTCAAGAAAAAGATTGGGACTTACCCAAACCCAGTTGAGGAGATTGAACAAGTGCAACACTTAAGGGGTTTGGTGGAAGAAACACAAAGAGAATTGGAACCAAACCCGAGAAAAATCAAAATTCCAGACACAGTGTTTCCTACGCAAGTTCAGCCTCACAGGAACCATAAACCGTTAGCTATACCTAGTATCATTCGGGAAGAAAGTGAGGATAGGACATCAGGAAGTGGGCAAACACCCTTTTTGCTTGAAAGAATGTTTAGTGAGGGAATGCCTGACCCCATCGAAGAGGAAGTGATTCCATCTTCACCAATCCCTAGTCAAGGGGCGATATCTCGAAAAGTACCGTTGAATGTGTCTAAGCTAATGGATTTCATGTCCTCTGAAATCAGAACCACGATCATATCCAAATTATACGGAGATCCTGAGCTATTCTTAGCTCTTCGGGCATTTCTCAATGGAGAACTAAAGGAGGGACTACCACAATTTGCAAATATGGATAGACCCGACACGCTTCAAGATGAAGGGGAGCATTGGGATCTACAACCTAACTTAGATGAAGATTCGGTCGTTGAAATACCTGTTAACAAGTTGGGACAGTACTTTGAAGGTGACGAATCTAATGCAACCCTCCCCATTACTACCAAGGGATTAACTCTAAAGGGAATCCTTGATGGTGGTGCTGGAGTGAGCATTGTGACTAAAAACTGTTGGGAATCTATGGGGAGACCTCACCTCGAAGTCACAAACATAGTGGTTAAGATGGCAAATGGAACTATTGCTAAACCTATTGGAATGTTAAGGGACCTTAAGATCAAGGTTCTGGGATACAAGGTAAAACATACCTTCATTGTAATGGATTTCTCCAAGCATCCTATGTCATATCAAATGATCTTAGGACGTCCTTTCATGAGGGAAGCACAAATGGTGCATGACTGGTCGAAAAACCATGTCTACCTACAATTCCAGGACTCTGTCATTCGAGTTGATCTTGAGAATGGTCGTGCACATCCTTTAGGAAGCAAGGTTATCAGTGATAATCGATCGGATACCACTGTTCACTCTGCCCCATTAAGGTATTGCTATACATGCAAAAAAGAGACTGATGATGGGAAATATTCTCCTTATATGGATGTCCTACCGGGTATGACTGAGTCGGATAACGTGGATTGGGTACACCTAGCGGCAACCATAGACACATGGGGAAATAGAGGCACAAGTTGGGTAACACCTGAGGGGCAAGATATGCCACCGTTAGTGCCAATAAACATGATAGGTGTTATGCACTTAACTCCTGATGGCGAGAAAGCGGCAACCTCCACTGACACTGAAAGTGGCGAAGACTCTGACCAATGCAACTCTGAGTATGAATCTCAAGAAGAAACTTACTCTGAGCCTGATGGGGGGGATGAATCAAATATTCACCCAAATGTGGAAGCAAGGTGCTTAAGGCCTAGGACAGTGACCTCCTGCAGTTCATCCAAAAGTGACGATCGACCAAGTGAGTCCGAATCTGATAGAAACAAAAATCAAAAACTTGGTAAGAAGAAAACGAGACATAAGCGCCAACGCTATCGAGCTAATGTACGCACTACAATAAACAAGGAAAGATCCACTGCAGAATGGCTCAAGTTATGTAGGAGCCATTGATGCTCATCGGAAGTTAGCGGATAATTGGGGACAATACCTCCAAAGTGTCATGTGGTGTATTCTACAACCTCATGACGTCGCCCAATTAGAAATCGAAGAGAAGCCGAAACTAAGTCATACTGCAAGAAGGCGGCAAAACCAAGACTTGGCTCAACAACAAAAGGAAGTGGAATTGAAAGAAAAAAGCCTGGCACAACAAGAACCAGTAGACTTACACCCCGCACCCGAGCATTTCAAATCATTTACCACAGGGGAACGTAAAGTGGTCTACACAAAAGCCCAACGAACGCCTACCAATGGGAGTAGCGGTGTCTACGATGGCCCTGCGGTAGTTAAGGAGATAGACTTAGCAGATCCGGGTGAGGAGTCTAAACCAGTTTTTATTGCTCAAGACCTCACCAAGGCGGAAGAAGCTGCACTTATGAAGCTTCTTAAAGAATTCAAGGACATATTTGCTTGGACATATCATGATATGAAGGGTGTTCCACCCTCGGTGGTGCAACACACAATTCCAATGATTAGCACTGCTAAACCAGTCCAGCAACGTCCCTACCCAATGAATCCTAAGTACGCAAAGATTTGTACAAGAGGAAATTGAAAAGCTTGTCAAATGTGGATTCATATACCCTATTGAGCACTCAGAATGGGTTTCTCCGATAGTCATCGTACCAAAGAAGAATGGGAAACTCAGAGTGTGCGTTGATCTCAAAAAGGTTAATGCAGCCACCAGAAGGGATCATTACCCCCTGCCATATTCTGAACATGTGCTTGAAAGAGTGGCAGGCAAGGAGGCATATAGCTTTTTAGATGGGTACTCGGGTTACAATCAGATCACAATTGCAGTCGAGGACCAAGCTAAAACAGTATTTATCACGGAGTTTAGAGTGTTTGCCTTTCGTGTCATGGCTTTTGGCTTGACCAATGCACCTGCAACATTCCAACGATTGATAAACACAGCCTTTAAGGAATATCTAAGGGACTTCTGTGAAGTTTTCTTAGATGATCTTTGTGTTCATTCCTCTTAGGACGAGCACTTGATGTGTTTACAAAAAATATTTGAAAGGTGTAGATTATATCGCATCTCCTTGAATCCTTTTAAATGCCAATTCTGGGTTAAACACGGAGTTATCTTAGGGCATATAGTGTCCAAAAATGGGATTTCCACGGACGAGAGTAAAATCAAGGTCATTCTGGAACTGCCACCACCCACCAACTACAAGGGAGTCCAACGCTTTATGGGCCACGTTGGTTATTATCGAAGGTTTATTCTCTTCTTCGCCGAGATAGCTCGACCATTGTATAAGCTTCTCATCGAGTTTATTTGGACCGAAGAATGTGACCGTGCCTATGAGCTATTAAAGAAGGCCTTGGCGAGTGCTCCAATCTTGAGAATGCCTAACTGGGATTTACTCTTCCATGTGCATATTGATGCATCAAACTTTGCTATTGGGTGTGTGTTAACTCAACCTGGAGAGCACAAGCTAGACTACCCCATTAGCTTTGCCAGTCGCCAGTTGAACGATGTTGAGATGAACTACACCACTACGGAGCGAGAAGGGTTGGCAATGATATATGTAGTAAGGAAATTTCGTTATTACCTCCTTGCCACCAAGTTTGTTTTCTATGTGGATCATCAAGCATTGTTGTATCTGGTAAACAAACCATGCTCCACAGGAAGAATCACACGATGGCTATTGATTCTTCTTGAGTTTGATTTCACTGTTGTTGTGAGACCTGGCAAAAAACATGTTATGGCTGATCATTTGTCTCGCATACCTAATGGTGAGGCTCCTACGGAGGTTGATGGTGACTTACCTGACACTTCCCTGTTCATGGTGGAGACAATGCCTGAATGGAGTGAGAAGATTGTTAACTTTTTGGTTAATGGCTTTCCACCCAAGGAGCTTCGTAAAGATCTAGCTCGAAAGCTGATCAAAGAATGCGAACCCTATTGCCTGATAGCAGGGACTCTTTATAAAAGAGGAAAGGATGACGTTCTTAGGCGTTGTGCCCGAGAGGATGAGTATCTATACATTTTGCAAGAGGCACATATGAGTGTAGCCGGTGGTCACTTCTCAGGAGACTTAACTGCGCGAAAGATCTTACAATCAGGGTATTGGTGGCCCACTATGTTCCAAGATGCATCACTCTTTGTGAAGGGTTGCGATGAATGCCAAAGATATAAGAAATCCCAGAGGAAAGATCAGATGCCCCTACATCCAATCAAAGTAAACCAACCATTTGAAAAGTGGGGTTTAGACTTTGTAGGTCCAATTAGCCCAGCGGCCCGAAACACACAATCTCGCTATATTATTGTGGCCACTGACTATATGACCAAATGGGCTGAAGCGAAAGCGACACGTAAGGCAGATACGAGGACAACAGCTAAGTTCCTCTTTGAAAATATAATCACACGCTTCGGTTGTCCTTTTGAACTTGTGAGCAACAATGGGACGCATTTTATAAATGACGTGATTATGGAGCTCACAACAAATTTCATGATATCCCATCATAAATCTACTCCTTATTATCCACAAGCGAATGGCCAAGCCGAGAGTACAAACAAGACATTAATCTCTGTTTTGACAAAGACAGTTGAAGCTCATCGCACGGATTGGGATCTAAAGCTTACGACAGCTTTATGGGCCTATCGTACTGCGTACAAAGTGGCTATTAATTGCACACCATTCAAAATGGTATATGGCCAAGAAGCAGTCATGCCGTGGGAATTTGTTATTCCTAGTCTTCGTGTTGCTACTCAAGAGGGTTGGGATGGTAATCCCTTAGTAGAGCGTCTATATATCCTTGAGCGGCTAAACGAAGAAAGACAATTGGCTGTATACAATGCCCTTGTGGAGAAGGATAGAAGGAAAAAATGGTTTGATCGCCACCTCAAGGACAAGGACATCAAGGTTGGGAATAAAGTCCTGATGTATGGAGTGCGTAACGAAAAGAAGAAGCTCAAATATGCTGGTAAGGGACCGTATAGAGTATGTGAAATTACCCCGCAAGGTACCATTAGAGTGGAGACTCTCGACGGAGTTGAAACCATTGGATTCCTTAATGGGAGTAAATTCAAAAGATACTATGACCCCCTAAGCCAAGAGGAGTTATATGCAATCCATCAAAAGAAGGCAGCTAAAGAACAAGCTGAGCTTAAGAAAATACAAGCGAGAGTTGAAGCCAAAGAACGTCAACAGTGTGCTAGGCGCCAACGAGAAGCCATCTTGGGAATTACGCAAGTATTTTTCGAGGAGGCAGAGGAGGATTCACTGGAATCTGACCCGCCTCTAAGATACCCAATTGAGTTACAGAGTCCTTACGGGGAGGTGCTGTATAATGCATTATTGGATACAGGAGCTCAACACAATTTGCTATCATATGGCATGTGGTGTCAACTTGGAAAACCACCTATATCCAAGAGTGCTATCCAAGTTCAAGGAATCAACAAGAAGAAAACCCCTATCTCAGGAATTCTGCACACTCCGGTTGCCTATGACAAGGGGACCGTAATTCAAAGTTTTTTGGTTATGCCTGTTGGTGCCATGGAAGGGACTGTAAACTTAGGGCGCAAATGGATGATGGCCACCAAGTGCAATATCGATTGGGCAACTAGACGAGTCACAACACAAGAACCAACACTAGGTCTGACCGCTCAAAATCCCGCACCTAAGTCATCCACTCAAATGCTAGATAATGAAAAATCACAAAGTCCAGTGGCAAAACCATCTTTGAATGTTTGCCATCCCTCTAACGCTTCAACGCCAAAAGTGGAAACATGCAGGGTGGTCTCTAAAGTTCCGCTTACTATGCCAAAGAGTATATACAAATGGGTCCCAAAAGCTTCGTTAACAGCTACTTCCCCTGCTCAATCTCGTTCAGCCACCAAGAAGCCTCATAAAAGGAAAGCAGCTAACCACCCGAGAAAGGGCAATGTAACATCGCGATGGATCCCTAAAAAATTATTAGTAGCCCAAGGGTACTATGAGGGGAATGACCAGATTTGGGTCCCTAAACATAAGCTGAATCCCTCTACATCACCTGTAAAACCTTGCAAACCAATTGTTGCCACCCCAATGACAATTCAAGACCGTGGTAAGGGAAAGGTAACAGAGTGCTCCGCACCACTTCTTCCAGAGTTAGTTTGGATTCCCAAACGATATAGATCATTACCACCTAGCTCAGGAAGGGGGGAGCCACATGAAGCTTCTAGCTCAGGAAGGGGGGAGCCACATGAAGCTTCTAGCTCCTCATGCCAGGCACACACTCATATAGAAGTTTCTACATGCTCTACACCTACTCTTGTCAACACCCAACAAAAAACCGATGAGTCTACGTCTCCCCTTGTAATAGTATCGTCGGAAACCATTTCCTCCATTCGTCAATGGGAGCGTACACTACCATCTCTACAATTGGATGTGGCCACAAGGGTCATAAAAAGCTATCTGCCCACATCACAACCTATGACCCGCTGGACAAATTGGTTCCAAGAGGCAGCAACATCATTGCAAATAATATGATCTACCCAAGAAAGGGGGAGCATGTACTCGCGCTCGACATTCTAATGCTTCCTCCTTAACCTTCTCCCCTGACCATGTAATTGCCAAATTCAAGGGGATGTATATATATAGCTTCATACATTTTTTTTAAAAAAACAAAGAAAAGAAAAACAAAAAATAGTAAAAAGAGCAAGAGCACAAAAATAAGAGAAATATCCGTATACAATCAAGAACTAGATTGACCTGTCATAAACCTACTAATGCCATATCTGTGTTTGCAGATATGGCAGATGCCCGATCATCATACACTTCATCCACTCCTACCTTTGGTGAGAGGTATCATCTGTACCTTTCTCAGATATTCCACATGTGCTAATTGAAACTGAATGGGATCATATAGATGTACTAGCCAGAGAGGAAAATGTTGAGGAATTAGAATGGCTAATTCGTCTATTGACCATGACTGACCCCTACTCCGTAGAGGAAATATCCCCGATAGCCCAATGCTTTCCTTTTCCACAAGATGACTATCCTCGCATGGTTACATTCTTGATGAGTTTATGTGGATGGGAAAATGAAAAGAAAATATATGACAATGATGAATGGACGGATGAAACTCATGGCACTACTGAGGTTGACTTTATTTATTTGGATGATGCGGATAGAGGCTTAGCCTTAGGGCTAGAGCCAGGACTCTACAACATCCTCTTACCGTATCCTCAGTAGTAGTGTGGTGACTGGTAGGTAGGTTAGTGTTTTCAAGTTTTTTCTAGTTTGGATTCCTTAAATGAGTCTTTAATTTTTCACACTGATGTGCCTCTCGAGGTATAGTGCTTGTTAGTTGATGGTACAGGTTGAATAGTTTGAGGTGGGTTCGCTTTCAAGTCCTGAGATAGCCGCAACGCTCATACATAAATATCTCATCAAATTGCGGGCATTTCTCTCATCGAATCAAGGAGATCTCCAAAATACAGGTGTAATTCTTCCATACCCACTCTCTTTCGTTTTTTCTGTTCAATTAATTGCATGAACTATAATGCATGACCACATGGAAATTGTCAATGTACTACTTAGTTTTTGAAGTTGCTTGATGTGCTAGTGTAAATCATTAATGAGCTTAACCTTATTGGGTATATTCCTAAGAATGCATGACGTCTTTAGTTAACCCTGGAATACGATTGTCTTAGGTCTAGGGTCAAACCATCTTAATGTTTGACACCTGGCCATGTGTGTGTTGACCTCTAGGACATAGCTTTTACCCCTTTGTCGAAAGGATGCAAGATAAATTATAGTTCAGGAGCGAAGATCAAAAGAAATTAATTTAAAAAAAAAGCCTACAATAAATGGCAATACAAGTCTATGATGTGCTTTAATGTTGGCCTATCGTCTTATTGATACTTGGTAGGCGAGGAGTATTCTACTCCAGACCGATGCCTTGGTTGATAAGGGGTAGCCTTGCCTAAAGTGAGCTAATAGATTCCTGGATGATGCCTTGTGTTAAACATGGTACCAGGATCGATGTTAGTTTTGCCTTAGGAAGGTCGCCATTGTGTATAAAAATTGTCACGTGCATAAAGAAATAAAGGCAAAAGGCTCCTGTAACTCTGATGTTTCTTGTGTCCCTAGGCTCGTGGTATTAACTTGTTCTTAGAGTAGACACAGTGTGGTCATTTGTTTATTTATTAAGCTTGGTTATTTTCCTTGACTTAGGCCAGTTATAAACCTTGATTAACCTTTGACACCTTGCTAACTCTTGATTTACTTTCAATAATTTTAAACTCCTGTTAATTTGCTACACTAGCTCATTCATGTGACCCTTAAACTAAGTTCTCATAGCAACATCCATTGTGGTCTAACATGCTTGAATTTTACACTTTATATCTTTTGAATTCCAGCATACTTTCACTCTACTTCCCTGTTTTGCAGACGGTCCACCACAACAACCCTATCGAGCTTACCATACCATAGCTTCCGAGGACGGAATCTACATCAGGAAGGGGGGCATGTTAACCTATGAGACGGACATTAAGACGTACTATGTTTTACGTCATTAATTTAAATATTCTGAGTCATGGGCCGAGCTTGTCGGCACCATATGTTAAGGATGAAGGGATTGGGTGATCATCGATGAGAGGCGCACCTTGGATATCAGTAGGATAAGGGTTAGGGTCGGCCGGCCATGTATGGGCGCCCAAGTGTGAACGGCCAAGTCACCTATAAGAGTCAAATGTAACCCTAAAATCCTCATTCTCATGTGTTGTGAATACAAGAGTGCTCTTGCCTTATCTCTTTGGTTTCCTTCTCCTGCGTGTGTGTGAGAGAGAGAGAGAGTGAGAGAGCGATCGAGCACTGTGTAGCGGCACGGCGGCGGAGAGGCGGTAGAGCGGCGACGGCGGCTCCTTCTTCACTGCGACGCGGGAATCCTTCAAGGCGGCGGTTGAGTGGTGAGTGACACACCCTTTGCATTCTGTTTGAGCTTCCTTCCCTGGTTGTATGCTTGCAGCCATTCGTGGCTCGCATACGGTGTCCGGCAAGTCCCCAGCTACGACCTGTGCGGCAAAAGCGCACAGGGAGCTAGCTGATCACAGGGGTGGAGGTGGCTATAGTCTTCAGCCTTTTGGTTCTGGTTGGTCAAGGAGTGGGAGAGCAAAATGTACAAAGCAAGATCCATCGGTCTTTCTACGTAGGGTCGAGGAGAGTGAGGGTGTTTGGCCCAACTAGAAGAATGTCGTGGGCATGTGCAGTGGTTTTGCAGGGCTTGGAGAGATATCACCCTAGAGTTTATTAAGACACTTGAGCTGAGGCAAGGGGTGGGGGAGTTTACTCTAATCATAGGGGTGGAGATGGCTATGGTCTTCAACCTTTTGGTTCTAGTTGGTCATGGCTAGAGGGGTGGGTGAGCAAAATGTATAGAGCAAGCTGCATGTGTCTAGTTGAGCAAAGTTGCTGGGCCAACATGCCATCATAGCTTCTGAGGGATGTTCTACGTAGGGTTGAGGAGAGTGAGGGTGTTTGGCGCAACCAGAAGAATGTCATGGCATGTGCAGCAATTTATAGGGCTTGGAGATATATCACCGTAGAGCTTGTCAAGACACTTGAGCTGAGATGCTGAGCGGGAGGCCCTTTTACGAGGGAGGCGTGATGAATGGAACAAAGAGCTAAGGCATTTGTAAATGGAATTGAACGACTGGGTTTACGATTGGGGGAGCCTGAGGCATGGGTGGAGGTTATGCCAAATTATGTTTACACTAACAAATGGCCACGATCCATTGCTTGGGGGAGTTAACTCTGATCGAGAAATATGTTGTTTAACCTCGAGCAGTGTCCCAGTAAACAAGCCATCATCGTCACACCGACAGAAATTTCCTAGTCAATCAATTTCACATTTCAATTGTTTTTCTCCACCATAAAATGTTAAAAATACTTGCTTTCCAAAAAACTTGCACAAGCCATTGGACTGAGTAACATTTACAACAACATAGGGATGCCATCGTGCTGATGTTGAGTTGTGGTAGAGATGTCACCCGAGCTAAGAGAGTGATTAGAAGAAAACTTGATTGCATTGCAAGTCAAAGCAAGAATGGGCATCGTCGTCATTGTGTCGCACACATACAAGTTGGAGTTAATGGTGAGCATGGTGGTCGTCGCACGCATGCAAGTCGACGTTGATGGTGGGCATGGTGGTCATGAGGTTGGCCCTACTTATTGCCAACGACATCACCAAGTGGGCATTAATGTTGAGCATGGTGGTGGTCGTCACATGCAAGTCGTTGTTAATGGTGAGCATGGTGTGGTTGTGATCAGCAACAACGGCCTTGCTTGAGCCATCACACATGTAAGTCAATGCTGATGGTGAGCATGGTGGTCATCATCACACATGTAAGTCAATGTTGATGGTGAGCATGGCTGTTGAGATATCGAGCTCAACTAGTGCTACGAACAGACATTGATGACCCCCCCTGGTGGGTGATAGATTCCACACTTATGTCATTGGCACGGTTAGTGCGATTATGGTTGATATGCCGCCAGTGGATGACAGGCTGTGTGACAGCCACTTTGGAGTACTTGAGTTATGGCATAGTTATAGTACCAGCTCATATAGTCGGGTTCACACTATAGACCGACTACTTTGTATGTTGTTGTAGGAGAGTACTTTCCCTCTATGTATGTACTCTTATCTTTGAGTTGTATGGTTGTAGAGAAGAGAAGAAGAAAGAAGAAAATTCAACTATCCATCTCTCTCGTGTCTTGCACTCTCTTGTGTGTGTGTGTGTGTGTGTGTGTGTTTTGCTTGCAAGCAACTCAAGCTCTTTCTCTCCCCCACATTCTCTTTGTGGTATCAGAGCTCCGGTTCATGTGAGAGCTAAGGAGGCAAGCAAGAGGCAAGAACAAGCAAGCAAGGAAGCAGTACACGGGTAAGAGCATCACCATATCTTTCCCTTCTTGGTTTAGGTACAACACTCCTCGGTAGCTCCAGGAGCTACACATCTCCTATTGAGGAGTTGTCTTCGCAGGCTTGGAGGTGCCTATGTGGTACTTAGTACTTTGTACTAACCTTTTAGGGCCAAAATCGCGTTTCGAGTGCGTCTCGGTCTCCGTTCTGTCACTGCAAGGTATTTTTGATAATTTCGAGAAGTTTTAGTTGAGAACTATCTCTAGTCGAAATCTGGTTATTGCAGTGCAGCAGTGCATTTTGGGAGGGCAGACAGTGTTTGCATATGTATTGTTGACATCGGGTGTATGTACATGTACTTTGGTCAGATCTGGTGACCTACAGGTTGTGCTGAAGTACTGCTGCAATAGTCACAGAAGATACTGTTGTGTTACAGGTTACAAATAGAAATTGTATGTTGCAGTTTTTTTAATTATTGCAAGAAAACATGTTTGGTGACGGAATCAATCAGATTGTCAGTGAGAAGTTGGACAAGAACAACTTCCATGCCTGGAAGTTCAGAATGACCAATTTCCTTATGGGTAAAGGATTTTAGGCTATGTCGAAGGAGACAATGAGGAGCCTCCTGAGTTATCTGAAGAGAATGCCACTCCAACAGACATAAAGGCATTCAAGGATTGGAGCCAAGGTGCAAGGAAAGTCATGTATTGGCTTTCAATTAGTGTCACAGACACGATGATAGGACACATACAGGATACCAACACTCTAGCAGTTGCATGGCAAAACGTGGTGCAGATGTTTCAAATCAACACAAAGGCAAGGAAATTGCAGCTAAAACAAGAGTTGTATACTGTGGGAAAAAAAAGCATGTCT
Organism: Cibotium barometz; assembly: GCF_041138505.1. Lineage (NCBI taxonomy): Eukaryota > Viridiplantae > Streptophyta > Polypodiopsida > Cyatheales > Cibotiaceae > Cibotium > Cibotium barometz. Next base: position 41,658,512 of record NC_141071.1, on the reverse strand, counting down.
ATCAATGAGTATGCTTTAAAGATCAAGGGCATTGTTGAATCCCTTGGGTCTATCAATGTATCGGTGGAAGATGATGACTTGGTAGGTGTCTGTTTAAATGGGCTTGGCAAAGAGTACAAGCCATTCAAGACCTCCATCACAGTTAGGGAGAATATTCCCAACTTTTGGGGCTTAGTGTCTATGCTGATCATAGAAGAAAAGTCTTAAGGTGACGACTCTTCTTCACAAAGCAAGAACACATTAGAATAGGTCTTCTACTCCAATTCAGGTAGAGGCAGAGGTAGAGGCGTGGTCAAGGCCAAGGTCATGGTTGAGGCCAAGGTGGTGGCCGACAAGGAAATCAAAATTCTGGCAACAACAGTCCAATGATTCACAGCAGCAATCACACACAGGTGGAAGAGGCCATTCTAGAGGCAGGGGGAGCCAAAGAGGCCGAGGTGGTTTGGCAAAGAAATCAGAATGCAAATAGCATAGAATGCTATTATTGCACATGGCAAAGGACGGCTATAAAAAGCAGAATGACATTAAAAGTGAAAAGTTGCAGCAAGGCAACTATGCATCATCTAGTAAACAGGGAGGTGATGATAGAAGTGAGAAGCTATTTGTGATGCAGCGCATGCTCAGTTCCATAATAGGAGATGTGTCAAGATCAAAAGATACATGGTATGTGGATTTTGATGCCTCTAACCACATGACCAATCATGCTGAGTGGTTTAGATACATGCAGAAAATGAAAAAACCAGGTTATGTAGAAATAGGTGATGATACTGCGCACCCATTGCACATGTTGGTAAAGTGCCATTGTCTATGTAGAATGGCAAAATGAAGTACTTGGTAGATGTACTTCATGTTCCAAATATTACAAAGAACCTAGTTTCTATTGGACAGATGGTTGAGCAGGGTCTGCAAGTGAGCTTTAATCCTCAAGGATGTTTTGTAGAAGACTTCAAAAATCACTTGTACTTGGTTGCGAAGGGTAACAAAAATGGCAAGATGTTTACTTTGGATGTGAATATGCCTAAAGTAAAGGCAACCATGTTTGTGCATGGAACAGGTGTCATTGTAGATATTGACATATGGCACAAGCGCATTGGTCATGTGAATGTACAGCGACTCGACTGAAGGCTATGCAGGCCCAAAATATTGTTGCAGGTTTGCCAAAGTTTAAGGTTAATGGTATGCACAAAGTATGTGAAGCATGCCAAACATGCTTTCCCACATGAAAAGCATGTCAGTGCAAGGCCATTAGATGCCATACATTCAGATGTATGGGGACCGACCAAGACTGTAACAATTGCAGGTTGCAGGTATTATTGATGACCACACTAGGAAAGTTTGGGTTTACTTCATGAAGGAGAAAAGTGAGGTGTTTGCTCACTTTTCAGAGATTTAAACCTTGGTCGAGAAGGAAAAAGGCATGCAAATAAAATGCCTGAAATCAGATGGTGGGGGAGAATATTTCTCCAATGAGTTCAATGATTTCCTAAGGAAGCAGGGAATCAAGAGACACTTTTCATGCATGTACACTCCGCATCAGAATGGTGTTGCAGAAAGAAAAAACATGCACATTGTAGAAGTGGCACATGCCTTGATGGAAAAGAATATGCCACATTAATTTTGGGCAAAAACAGTAGCAACTGTACATTATAAACAGGACACCCACTACAACTGTTCATGGTATGACACCTGAATAGAAGTTTACAAGCATAAGACCGGATGTGTGTCACTTAAAAGTGTTTGGGTGTATTGCATATGTGCATGTTCCTGATGAAGTGAGAACAAAGTTGGATCCAAAGTTTGAGAAATGCATCTTTATTGGTTATGCTACGGAGTAGAAAGGTCATAGATGTTATAACCCTACCACTCTCGTGAGATGGTTACGCTATGGAGAAAAAAGGTTATAGATGTTATAACCCTACCACTCTCATGAGATGGTTACGCTATGGAGCAGAAAGGTTATCCAAAGTTAGAGAAATGCATCTTTATTAGTTATGCTATGGAGTAGAAAGGTTATAGATGTTATAACCCTACCACTCTCGTGAGATGTAAGTAAAGATGTTGTCCTTGACGAGATGAGTACCTGGTATGCACCAACAGAGTGAAAGTAACAGAAGATGCAGATGTAGGAAGTGCTGATGTTGCACCACATGTAGAGCATCAATCACAGGTGCTTAGTGGACCTGGAGAGTCCTCTAGCAATGGATCCAATGTTAGGCAGGTAGAGGAAAAATGTAGGTACACATGTATTGTGAGATCCCTGTCCCCACCGCGCAACGAATTCAGGGGTGCTAGCAGCGGAAGTAGCACTTCTTGCACGGGGCAGGGTCCCTCACTCGGGGCCTCGCCCACGGATATCCGGACAAGAGACTAATCCATCGGTTCTTCCAAAACCGAACCCAGAAAAACTTCCATTGCTCGGAAAGCATGGGCGATTCCTCCAGGGTAAATTTTTCTCTACGTAGTCAAAAGCCTTAACTAACTGAGCTGACCTGACCGAACCCGTAGGTCCCATAGTCAGATCAGGAAAAAGATTGCACTTGGATCATAGAGACCAACGCTTTTTTCCTCATTGAGAGGCACAACCGTTGATTCTTTTCCATAGAACAATTTTTGTCCAGGATTTACTTCATCTATCGTACCATAACATAATTGAGTCTCAATTTAGGGATCCATCAGTCTAACCTAACCCCATCCAATCCTGTGGGTTGGCCAACCGCCCAACCACTGTAGTGAATTTGGTTAGGTTTTGTCCCGGCGGGTATCAGGGAGGAAAAGAGTTCCTAGGCCCCCTAGCCGGGTATTCATGCAGACTTAAAATTAGTCACACCACTTACACACCCAATATGAAATTGTCTTTTTCACAGAATCAACTGTCTTTAAAACAATCATTTAATGAAATCATAGAGTCACTGATCATAATCCTTAAAATCTCCGGTTCAATCCTTAATTCCAATCATTCCTTCATCGGTGTACCTATGGCATCATTGGCAACCAGAACGCTCACCACTTGTCCACTCAGGGGGCCTTTTCGATAGTTCCTAGCTCATAGTAGCCGGCAACATATTCACATATCAAAATAGAATCTCCGTTGAAGATCAGCAAGGTCAACCAACGAATCCATATAAAAGAGCCATGGACTCATCCGTTGAGGACCAGCAAGGTCAATCAACCAGATCCATGCCCAAATTCAGAAAACAACTCTTACTCCTTGTTCTAATATCTTTCTCGATGCACGCCCGAGCACCGTATGATCAGCACCCTCTAGGATCCTTCGCAGGTGACCTAGCGCTTCACTCATAGGCCGCTTCCTTAGTCCCTCATCCACCGTACCGGAAGCTCACCATTTTAATCGAACCGAGGCTGGTCAAGACCTCGGCCGACCTTGCTACGCGAGACGTCCTCCATTGACTCTTCGTCAACTGTTGCAACTTTATTAGACTAGGTCTCCACAACCTCATTTACAAGACGGTCAAAATGCTTCCCCAGCATTCTTGACATAAAACAGCCATTAAAAAACAGGTCATAAATACAGTTTCTATAACGAACTCTCGTCTTTCCACATTGTTCTACGTCAATTCTCATTTATTTCATGTGTTCCCATTTTCCCATTCTCATCACATCATTTTCCACTTCATCACATCTTTTCTCATTTATCCGCATCAGATCAATTCTCATTTATTTCATGTGTTCCCATTCTCATCACATCATTTTCCACTTCATCACATCTTTTCTCATTTATCCGCATCACATCAATTCTCATTTATTTCATGTGTTCCCATTCTCATCACATCATTTTCCACTTCATCACATCTTTTCTCATTTATCCGCATCAGATCTCATCCACTTCATCACATCTTTTCTCATTTATCCGCATTAGATCTCATCCACTCGCATCTACCCATATCCACATCTCATCACATCTTTTCTCATTTATCCGCATCAGATCTCATCCACTCGCATCTACCCATATCCACATCTCATCACATCACATTCATTCACATCTACCCATATCCACATCTCATCACATCACATTCATTCACATCTCATCCATTCAGACCACATCACATTCACTCATTTTACCTCACATCTCATTCATTCACATCTATCCCGATTCACATCCCATCACATCACATTCATTCATATCCATCATATTCACATTCATTCATATCCTTCACATTCACATTCATTCATATTCATCACATTCACATTCATTCATATATTTATGACACATCACATCTCTTTCCATCACATCACATCACATTCTTTCCCATCACATCACATTCTTTCACATACACATCTATATTCATTCTTTCACATACTCATTCACATCAATTCTTTCACATATACATTCACATCCATTCTTCACTTATACATTTACATCCATTTTCATCACATATCATCCACTCATGTCCCATATCATTCATTTACATCCTGATTCACATGACATCACATCTCATCCATTCATTCACATCTATCTAATTCACATCACATCTTATCACATCTACTCACCTCACATCTCATCACCTCTATTGATTCACATCACATCCATCCATCCATTCACATCTATCTGATTCACATCACATCTCATCACATCTATTCAGCTCACATCTCATCACCTCTATTCACATCACATCCATTCATCCATTCACATCTATCTGATTCACATCACATCTCATCACATCACATCTCATCACCTCTATTCACATCACATCCATCCATCCATTCACATCACATCTATTCACCTCACATCTCATCATCTCTATTCACATCACATCCATCCATCCATTCACATCTATCTGATTCACATCACATCTCATCACCTCTATTCACATCACATCCATCCATCCATTCACATCTATCTGATTCACCTCTATTCACATCACATCCATCCATCCATTCACATCTATCTGATTCACATCACATCTATTCACCTCACATCTCATCACCTCTATTCGCATCACAACCACCCATCCATTCATTCTATCTGATTCACATCACATCTCATCACATCTATTCACCTCTATTCACATCACATCCATCCATCCATTCACATCTATCTGATTCACATCACATCTCATCACATCTATCTGATTCACATCACATCTATTCACCTCACATCTCATCACCTCTATTCATATCACATCCATCCATCCATTCACATCTATCTGATTCACATCACATCTCATCACATCTATTCACCTCACATCTCATCACCTCTCATCACATCTATTCACCTCACATCTCATCACATCTATTCACCTCACATCTCATCACCTCTATTCATATCACATCCATCCATCCATTCACATCTATCTGATTCACATCACATCTCATCACATCTATTCACCTCACATCTCATCACCTATATTCACATCACATCAATCCATCCATTCACATCTATTTGATTCACATCACATCTCATCACATCTATTCACCTCACATCTCATCACCTATATTCACATCACATCAATCCATCCATTCACATCTATCTGATTCACATCACATCTCATCACATCTATTCACCTCACATCTCATCACCTCTATTTACATCACATCCATCTATTCACATCTATCCGATTCACATCACATCTCATCACATCTATTCACCTAACATCTCATCACCTCTATTCACATCACAACCACCCATCCATTCATTCACACTTATCTGATTCTCATCACATCTCATTACATCTATTCATAGAATTTAAACATAGAATTTAAGGGAATTCTAATTTTTGATATAAAGATTCTTTATCCATCTATTTATGCATAAAAATCAACTTTAATGGAAATAACACTTTTATAAAAATCCTTTTATGCATCTATTTATGCATAAATTTAATTTTAAGGAAAATAACACTTTTGAAATAAAATTAAATCCTTTATGCATCTTTCTAGGCATAAAATCAATTTTAATGAAAATAACACTTTTGAAATAAAAATAAATCCTTTATGCATCTTTCTAGACATAAAATCAATTTTAATGAAAATAACACTTTTGAAATAAAAATAAATCCTTTATGCATCTTTCTATGCATAAAATCAATTTTAATGAAAATAACACTTTTGAAATAAAAATAAATCTTTTATGCATCTTCCTATGCATAAAATCAATTTTAATGAAAACAATACTTTTATAATAAAAATTTCCATTATGCATCTTTCTATGCATAGAAATTAAATTCAATGAAAACAACAAATATCAATGATATCCATGCATATTCATAGGTGAATATGTACATGGAGTAAATAAAAATATTTCTTTTAGAATGCACAAACGGTGGGAATTACTCTTTTAGAATAACATAAAAATAAACTTTATTTTCCACAAAATTTAAGAAAATTTTGCCATAACCTCCTTTGTATGGCTGACCATTTCTCAATTTTTAACATTCTATTTTCAATTTAAAATTAACCCCAATTTGAAGTAAAGTACTCTAATCTACTCAATTTTCACTTTCTAGTGAGTAAACAATAAGAAAAGATTAATCAATTTATTTGTTACTCATTTTAGGAGAAAAAAAGGCTGAATTCTTAAGGAAGAGAAGGGGGTAGCCTTTTCATCAAGGCATAACATCATGATTCACTTTAATCAACTATAAAAAAAACAAGGAAATCAGAAAACCATAGATTTGAAATAAAAAAGTAGAAATTTTAGCTTACATGGAGTTTTGTAAGCTTTCGTTTGGCTTGAGGGATTGAGGGTTCTACTCTTGTTTGGATCAAGAGTGGCCACCAATTTCTTTGGAGAGGATTTAGTCAAAAACAATTGAATTATCAAGTGAATTCAATGTAATTGGCTCTGGGTAGGAGTAGAGTAACAATGCATAAACTTTTACAAAGGGGGAGGCTTCTATTTATAGGAAAAAATGAGCCTCTAACCAAGCAAACTGATTCTAGAATTTTCTAGATCAGTTTGGTCAAATTTTGACCTTTTTTGGGTCAATTTAGCTTACGTTTTGGATCTAGTTGAAACAGGAGAGAGGAGAGATAAAAATATCTCATTATTTATGAGTTTAAAACTCCTCCACACATGTGAAATAGGTGCCTCCTTCATGAGGGGAGATCCCCACGCTGAGGTGTCAAAAATGCATCATTTCCTCTAAATATCTCTTCGTTTTTAACTAATAAACCTTGTCCTTAGTCAACTCTTCATCTTATGTGAGCATTTACTCATTTTTGGGGGATTTTCTTTTATTCTTCAGATTATCTCCTCCCTACATTTGGATTAATCTTATTGGTCCATAGGAACCTTAATTGGAGCATAATTAAAAAATTTCTAAAAATCTGGACCCTTAGGCTAAGGTCCTTTATACCTATTTTTAATTAATTCCAATTGCACATTGGAAAGTTTATTTTTAATTTCTGTTTCAAGGGAAACCATTTTAAACTCTAGGAGGATTTTTATATCCTCCTAGAGTTTCTGTTTCAAGGGAAACCATTTTAAACTCTAGGAGGATTTTTATATCCAAAAATATCTCAATTTTGAATTACCTCTCTCTAGACATTTTCTCTCTCTAGACCAAAACAGGGTAAAACATGATCTGTCTTTTATTTCAGAGAGGGGAATAATTATAAGATCAGAAGGGGAGGTTCTTACACCTGCACACCTCAAAAGTCGGAGGGAGGAATCTTACATCCTACCCCACTTTAAAAACGCGAGATGTCCTCATCTCGCAAGATTAGAGGAGAACTCTTTCCCTTAAGATCCAACTAATTCTGGGGTTCCTTATAATCTGGTGAACCCAACAGAATCTTGGGATAAAGATCCCTTATATAGAACTCATCATCAGATAACAATTCACTCAGATCATAACATTCAAATCCTTATCACCATAATGGTCCATTAGACCGAAATTTCTATCTAAACAGTCCTCCATGGGAATTTTCAATTATACAGATTTTTAATTTGACATCCCTTAACTTGATCCACTGGGTCAAGTGTTAACAACACAATCCACTAATCTCATAGTGATTTGCTGAAGTCATTAATGTCATTCCAGTTATGAACATCATCACAGGGACTCGTCCCATTCATTCTCATTGTGGTTTTTACTCAGGTTATCACATTTCAACCAAAATTCAGGAATCATCATTTTTCAATCAGAATCCAAATCAACTCATCAGTTCTCAACTAGAATTTAAAAATCATATCAACCACATTCGAATTCATCATCTGGATAGCATTTATGCTTATAATTTCAAGTCTTAGATTTACTCGTATATACTGCCAATAAAGAGCTGCAGTTATACCCTTGGTATATATGGGTAGTCACGGTCCTTGGAACTATAAGGTAAATACCATTATGTCTAGGTCTCAAGCAAGTCAGGGATTCCATGCAATTGCGGTACTTCCATCTGAAGACCCAATTACCAATTTATGAATAAGGTAAATACCATTATGTCTAGGTCTCAAGCAAGTCAGGGATTCCATGCAATTGCGGTACTTCCATCTGAAGACCCAATTACCAATTTATGAATTTCAGTCTGAATAATAATTTGTATGAATTTTATCACATAATTACAAGTTTTTGCTACTACTTCATAAATTTTGACATTTTTGGCTTCTCGGTTGATCCACATTAGCTAATTTGCTCTGATACCAGCTGTGAGATCCCTGTCCCCACCACGCAACGAATTCAGGGGTGCTAGCAGTAGAAGTAGCGCTTCTTGCGCGGGGCAGGCTCCCTTACTCGGGGCCTCGCCCCCCCACGGATATCCGGAGAAGAGACTAATCCCAGTTCTTTTAAAACCGAACCCGAAAAAACTTCCCTTGCCCGGAAAGCACGGGCGATTCCTCCAGGATAATTTTTCTCTAACGTAGTCAAAAGCCTTGACTAACTGAACTGATCTGACCAAACCCATAAGTCCCATAGTCAGATCAGGGAAAAGATTGCACTTGGATCATAGAGACCAACGCTTTTTTCCTCATTGAGAGGCACAGTCGTTGATTCTTTTCCATAGAATAATTTTTGTCCGGGATTAACTTCATCTATCGTACCATAACAGAATTGAGTCTCAATTTAGGGATCCATCAGTCCAGCCTAACCCCATCTAGTCCCGTGGGTTAGCCAATCGCCCAACCACTGTAGTGATGGGATCCAATTAAGAATTTGGTTAGGTTTTGTCCCGGCGGGTATCAGGGAGGAAAAGAGTTCCTAGCCCCCCTAGCCGGGTATTCATGCAGACTTAAAATTAGTCACACCACTTACACACCCAATATGAAATTACCTTTTTTCATAGAATCAACTGTCTTTAAAACAATCATTTAATGAATTCATAGAGTCATTGATCATAATCATCAAAATCTCCGGTTCAATCCTTAATTCCAATCATTCCTTCATCGGTGTACCTATGGCATCATTGGCAACCAGAACGCTCACCACCTGTCCACTCAGGGGGCCTTTTCGATAGTTCCTAGCTCATAGTAACCGGCAATATATTCACATATCAAAATGGAATGTCCGTTGAAGATCAGCAAGGTCAACCAACAGATCCATATAAAAGAGCCATGGACTCATCCGTTGAGGACCAGCAAGGTCAATCAACCAGATCCATGCCCGAATTTAGAAAACAACTCTTACTCCTTGTTCCAATATCTTCCTTGACACACGTGTGGGTATCGACGTGGGGCGACCTAGAACCCGAGCACGGTATGGTCAGCACCCTTTAGGATCCTTCACACAGGTGACCTAGCGCTTCACTCATAGGCTGCTTCCTTGGTTCCTCATCCACCGTACAGGAAGCTCACCATTTTAATCGAACCGAGGTTGGTCAAGACCTCGGTCGACCTTGCTACGCGAGACGTCCTCTATTGACTCTCCGTCAGCTGTTGCAACTTTATCAGATTAGGTCTCCATAACCTCATTTACACGACGGTCAAAATGCTTCCCTAGCATTCTTGACATAAAACAGCCATTAAAAAACAGGTCATAAATACAGTTTCTATAACAAACTCTCGTCTTTCCACATTGTTCCACATCAATTCTCATTTATTTCATGTGTATTCCCATTCTCATCACATCATTTTCCACTTCATCACATCTTTTCTCACTTGTTCGCATCAGATCTCATCCACTCGCATCTACCCATATCCACATCTCATCACATCACACTCATTCACATCTCATCCATTCAGATCACATCACATTCTCTCACATCACATCTCATTCACTCACATCACATCTCATTCATTTTACCTCACATCTCATTCATTCACATCTATCCCGATTCACATCCCATCACATCACATTCATTCATATCCATCATATTCACATTCATTCATATCCATCATATTCACATTCATTCATATCCTTCACATTCACATTCACATTCATTCATATCCTTCACATTCACATTCATTCATATCCATCACATTCACATCCACATATATTTATGACACATCACATCTCTTTCCACCATCACATCACATTCTTTCACATACACATCTATATTCATTCTTTCACATACTCAAATAAAAATATTTCTTTTAGAATGCACAAACGGTGGGAATTACTCTTTTAGAATAACATAAAAATAAACTTTATTTTTTATAAAATTTAAGAAAATTTTGCCATAACCTCCTTTGTATGGCTGACCATTTCTCAATTTTTAACATTCTATTTTCAATTTAAAATTAACCCCAATTTGAAGTAAAGTACTCTAATCTACTTAATTTTCACTTTCTAGTGATGAGTAAACAATAAGAAAAGTTTAATCAATTTATTTGTTACTCATTTTAGGATAAAGAAAGGCTGAATTCTTAAGGAAGAGAAGGGGGTAGCCTTTTCATCAAGGCATAACATCAGGATTCACTTTAATCAACTATAAAAAAAACAAGGAAATCAGAAAACCATAGATTTGAAATAAAAAAGTAGAAATTTTAGCTTACATGGAGTTTTGTAAGCTTTCCTTTGGCTTGAGGGATTGAGGGTTCTACTCTTGTTTGAATCAAGAGTGGCCACCAATTTCTTTGGAGAAAAACAATTGAATTATCAAGTGAATTCAATGTAATTGGCTCTGGGTAGGAGTAGAGTAACAGTGCATAAACTTTTACAAAGGGGGAGGTTTCTATTTATAGGAAAAAATGAGCCTCGAACCAAGCAAACTGATTCTAGATTTTTTTAGATTCATTTGGTCAATTTTTTACCATTTTTGGGTCAGTTTAGCTTACTTTTTGGATCTAGTTGAAACAGGAGAGAGGAGAGATGAAAATATCTCATTATTTATGATTTTAAAACTCCTCCACACATGTGAAATAGGTGCCTCCTTCATGAGGGAAGATCCCCACACTGAGGTGTCAAAAGTGCATCATTTCTTCTAAATATCTCTTCTTTTTTAACTAATAGACCTTTTTCTTAGTCAACTCTTCATCTTACGTGAGCATTTACTCATTTTTGGGGGATTTTCTTTTATTCTTCAATTTATCTCCTCCCTACATTTGGATTAATCTTATTGGTCCATAGGAACCTTAATTGGAGCATAATTCATTTTTTTTTGAAAATCTGGACCCTTAGGAGCACTCTCTTGTGTGTGTGTGTGTGTGTGTGTGTGTGTGTGTGTGTGTGTGTGTGTTTTGCTTGAGTTGCTTCCTTGCAAGCAACTCAAGCTCTCTCTCTCTCCCCCACATTCTCTTTATGGTGGTCATGAGGTTGGATGAGCAGCAAAGTCCTTGCTTGCTACCAATGAAATCACTAGGAAAAGGTAGCAACCCGCTCAAATCCATATGTGGTAGCTTGCCTAGGCTGAAAGGGATGGTGCCTTCCAAGTTACCCCTTAGATCCATATACCTCATGCTCTTGAGCTTGCCCAGACTCAGGGATTGTGCCCCTCAAGCGTGGACGTAGGCATGAAAGCAAGAAGGGGACGAGGGAGTTGTAATGCTGGAATTTGGAGCTCGTCTCGGGGCCGCGCCAATGTGTTCGTGTAGTTGTAAATGCTACATGATTTCTTAGAAAAATAATGAAGGAATAAGGTAGACACGTAAGGGTAGGCATGAACACGTAGGGAGGAGGAGGAGGGTGACATGCAGCCATTTGTGTGGGACTCCCACGATGCAACATAGTAGCAAGTTCTTCACAATGTCTACGTTCTCGATGAGCTCCATATACCTGTTGAGTACCGGCTGATTAGTAGTGAGGTTAATCGAATGTTAGCAAGAGCACCACGATGGCCATGCAAAACTAAGAAGAAGTTGTTGCAAAAGGAAAGCTCCAAAACACGGCTAGCATGATCACACGATGTGTTTGCTGTCTAAGCTTCTAGCATGGAGGCCACTTTGTGCAAAACCTCCATTTTGTATTACTCTACCAATTGCTTCCATTACATACTCTCTTTGCAAGTGGAGTCTCTTTGTATCCTCCAACTCATCGTAAATCTACCCATTGCAAGCTCTCCCTTTTTTAGCTCTTTGGTGCATACACATTATAGGTTCTTCAGCGTTTAGCAATAACAACAATGGTAAAATAATTGGTGTCTTAATTCTTGCTTAGGGAATGCCAATTTTGGTGTCTTAGTTCTTGCTTAGGGTATACCAATTTTGTGTCTTAAATCTTTCCTTTAAAGTAGAAAGGTATCTTTGTATTTATCTTTACTATCTCCACTACCAAGTGGCAGCTCTCCTTGGAGCTACCATGTGGCTCCTCAAGCTCCCTTGTGTGTGTGTGTGTGAGAGAGAGAGAGAGAGAGAGAGAGTGGAATTAGTTTTTTTGTTTTTGTTTTAAATGAGAACAATGTTTGATTTTGTTTGAGAGAGAGAAAGAGAGAGGTCCACTCATCGACCTCCTGTCCCTTAGCCCTCCACTTGTTACACACAAGGTACACCATACAGTTCCATGTTTAATGTATTGAGAGAGAGAGAGAGAGAGAGAGAGAGAGAGAGTAGAAATAGTTTTTAAAATTTGAGTGAATTTTTTTAGTTGATCTTAAAATTATAAATAAATAATTAGATTTTATAAAGTTAAGTGTAGATATTTATCTTGATCTTTACTATCTATTATGGACGTTGTCTCCAATGCCACTTGGTAGCTCTCCTTAGAGAGCTTGAGGAGCCACCATGTGGCTATATAGGACAAAGCAAGCTCCTACGTAAAGAAGAAGCTACCCCTCACGTTCCCCCTCATGCTCCACAGGGGAGCTACCACGTAAGAAGCTGCCCCTCACGCTCCCCTGAGGGGCAGCTTCTTCTTCTTCTTCATGTAGGAGCTCGCTTTGTCCTGTATAGTCCTTTCCCTCCCTTACACGACCCTTTCACCCACTGAGGGGCAACTTCTTCTTCACGCAGGAGCTCGCTCTGTCCTATGTAGCCCTTTTCCTCCCTTTGACGCTTCGACCGCTAAATGTCAACCTTCCACTATGAGCTGCTAGTGAGACCGGTATGTTCTATTTTATATTTCTCTCTCTCACACACACATACCTATATATATATTACTTGGCTTATGTTTATAATTTAATAGTATCTATGTAAAATGGGCTTTTTTTATATTTTGATATTAATGAAAGTGATATAAGTGATATACATTGGAGAATATTGTATTAATTATAATAGTTTTCTTCAATAGTATGGATGGCAAGGATTGTGTCGTCGAATGTTCTTTACAAGTGGAGGATAAAGATGTTCGTATAGTTGGTTCAAAAGCTCAATATGGAGGAGGAGTTCATTATCAATCTTGCATGTGTACAGACATGTTGTTTTAAGAAGAGCAAGATATGTCAAAAGTTCAGCAAAGTGCATGTTATCCCAACTTCAGAGGGCTTACTTCATTTGGTCACGAACTCTGACTCTTCTAATGTGCAAGGTATGCTGGGTGAACTTGGTAACCACTTTGCAAGTGAATGTGGTGAAAGTAATGCTGCGTGAGAATCCCTTGCTACTATTCTAATCAACAATCATTGCATCAAAGGGATTGTTGAAGACATGCATACCAATACATGTGAGGAAGGTGTGCTAGGTTGTTAGAAGATAGTTACTATTAAATGTTACAAGGGATAGGACACATCAAATTTCCCAAGAGAGCAACAAATGTACATATTCTTGGATACAATGTTTCTAATTGCTTGGATGCAAGTCTGTACAATGTTTCTTCCAACACTGGTAATGTTTCTTCACTCTATGTGTGAAAGAGTGATAAGGGGATTGTGGTCATCACCATCTATGTGGACGACTTGATTATTGGGGGTTACAATGAAGAGGAAGTTGACAATACGAAGAAGAATAAGTTTGACATGAAGGATTTGGGTGAGTTGAGATACTTTCTTGGCATTGAGGTCATCAAGATGCCAAAGGATATATGGCTATCACAAAGACAATATACATTGGACATGTTGTCCAAATATGGTTTAGCTGGCTATAAGCCCATTTATGTACCATTAGATCATAATGGCAAGCTGAGTGCAAACATGGGTGAGATTTTGGAGAATGCCACTATGTACAGGAAGATAGTGGGTAGCTTGATCTACATAACGATCACCAAGCCAGGCATGAACTACACAATTGGGTTGGAGAGTCAGTTTATGTAGGTTCCTTGGAAGCTGCATTTGGATAGTGTGAGGTGCACACTACGCTACGTGAGGTCCATAGTGGATTATGGCCTTTTCCATGAGGCTCGTATAAAATTGCAAGTGTATGGATACACTAATGCAGATTGGGTTGGTGGTATCTTGGAGAGAAGATCTACTAGCGGGTTTATGTTTTCCTTTGGGAGTGGTGATGTTACATGGAGTTGCAAGAAGCAGCCCACAATTGCCTTGTCGAGTATAGAGACAAAGTACAGGGGTTTTGCGAGATGGTAGTATGTGAGGTAGCTTGATTACATAAGCTCCTTGGAGATTTGGGTCTACATGCAGACAAGCAGGTTGTCATCTATAGTAGCATACAGTTGGGACCCTAGTGTTTCACATGTAGACCATAAACATAGAAGTGTTTCACATGTAGACCATAAACATAGAGGTTCGTTATCACTTCATCAGAGAAGTTCTTGGCAGGAGATGTTGACCTCATGTATGTCAGCACAGAGGAGCAAGTAACTAACATTTTCACCAAGGCCTTGGGAGCAAAGAAGCTTCATAGATTCTGCACTATGCTTGGAGCCTTGGAGCTTGAGGGGGAGTGTTGAGATGCCAAGATCAACATGAGTTGACACTCATGACGTGCCTAGATAACCGTTCCACCTTTACACCAATGGTGCGTTCGGTAGCTAACATGTTGGATCTTCACCAGTGATTTTGGACTACACCTACCTAGTCAAACTGAGTTACGACATACTTATCTTACCAGCTCATCTATTTAGCATGTTTACATTATGGACCACTTGTATATAGTAATCTATCACTTATGTTGGTTTTAGTTATCTTTTATATACCTCTTTTGAGAGTAACAAGAAGAAGAAGATTTCAATCTTCCATCTTTGTGTTGTCTTATCCATTATTGTGTGAATGTGAATGTGCTTGCAAGAGCTCAAGCTGCCTCTCCTCCACCAAATCTTTTCATGAGTATCATTGGCACATGATAAAGATTTTAATCATTCAAGTGGTTCTACAAGTGCATGGAGAGACACATGTCCACACTTACAACAATATTTCGTAATGAATCGTCTGTAAGCATTCTTCTTTTCACACCCCCACAATTGTGCTACATAAAAATTACATTGATTTGCAAGTGCTCCCAATGAGTGTATTGTCATATTTGCATAGACTAAAGGCCACATAGTAGCATGCATATCTATTTACCTATGGATATTCATGAAGGATACACAAAATACCCCCTTTTGTCTATCATGCACATAACACGAAGCACATTGAGCATTACCCCTTGTCATCACCTGAACATCTGCTGCTACTCCTCTACCTTGATTAATTAGATGTCCTACTTTTGCATCATGATCAACATATATCATTTCCCTATCCTCTTGAAAATTCCCTGGTCACCCTCTATAAGTAGATGACACTTCTATGTCATGCTGAAAAGATACTACAGCTATGTCATTATGAACATTTCCCATTTTCTCATCCTCATAAAGATTATCCCTTGTCTCCATAACCAAAAGGCTCTTCTCTCCCAATCACAATTTACTTTGGCATTGCTTCTAAAGAAGAGGCAATCTATCGATGTTCATGCCTACCAAGTTTTACTCTTATTGGTTGTAGTAGTAAAGAGCTATGCTCATCCCCTTCCTCACACTTGGATGCATTCTCCCTATTATGACCCCCATGCATCATCGTATCAACCATCATTATCAGTCATTACTCTTGAAGAAGATATATTCCTAGCAATTTGTTGGCGTTTATCTCTGCTAAGCTTTAATCTCATTGCTTAGTGATAGAGCTGCTTCAAAAGTAATAGCGAGTAATCTTTGTTGCAGTATTGCCAATGTGTTAAATGTGTCAAGGTGTAGGAAACCTCCTTCCTTTCAAAGAAGTTATGTTTCTAATAGTTTCTCATTGATTACTTCTGCTCCTTTTTACTCTTACTGGTATTGGCAAAGACTTGTGCTCATCCCCTTCATGATAGCACCTTGATGCATTTTCCCCAATATTCCTAAAAATATGACCCCCATAAAGCCAATGGTGATAACATATTATGAAATATTATCATGGCATGCTCTCGGTGCCTACTCCAAGCCAGACAAGGCTTTATGTAGCTTGCACACATAATATAGGTGACTCAAATCCTCTCATAACTAGGTGACTCAAATCCTCTCATAACTAGGTGGCTATTCCAAATATACCTCCTCTTGCAACTCACCATATAAGAACGCATTCTTTACATCCACCTGATGCAAAACCTAACCTTTTGATGTAGCCACACTGCAATAACTCTCACGGTTGCTATCTTAACAACGGGGTTGAATGTCTCCTTATAATCAATACTGTAGGTCTGAGCATAACCTTTGGCAAATAATGTCGCCTTATACTTGCTAATTCTTCCATCTGAATTGTGCTTCTCTTTGTAGACCCACTTACATCCAATAGCCTTTTTACACTTAGGTAAAGGCACCAATTCCTATGTCTTATTTGCATCCAATGCAGCCATTTCTTCATCCATGGCTTTCTCCCAATGTACACGCCCAATAACATCCTCCAAATATGTGGGTTTAACCTCTTGCACAACCTTTGCTATGTATGCATAATGGTGAGCTACATAACCATCATACGTTAATCTCTGAATAGGGTTTTGACCCTACTCAACCTGCATGGTCCTAGATCTTTCCTCAGTGTCCTTGCATGGCTGGTCTTGATAGCTGGGGTCCCAAACTCCTCATCAAGGTTCTGCTTTGAGCTACTAGACTTTCCATCATTATATGAATGTCCTACTGAAATGTCAGGCATAGCAAGAAACTCATCCACCTTCTCTTTATCTTTATGTGAACTTGCAAGATTGATTTTTTGATGTAGCATGCCACTCCATGGTCTATCAGTAGACCCACTACTAGAGGACTCTTTCGGTCCACTTAATGACTATGATTGCTGACTTGTATTCTGTGCAACCACCTACTCATGTGCATTAGCCCTAATCGAGTCTTTTATAGCACCATACCAATTGCTCATCTCATAAAAAACAATATCCTTATTCACCCTCATCTCAAGTTTGATAGGGTTGTAACATCGTGCCTCTTTTGCTCATGGGAGTAACCAAGGACATTTTTTAGTCTTTGGATTCAACTTATTGCATAGCTCATTAGGAATGTGTACATATTCAATACATCCAAACCCATTCAAGTGTGACAAATCTAGATTTCTACTAGTATACTTCTTCTCTGGAGTCATAGTATACACTAGCACTACGGAAATCTTATTCATAATGTAAACTACAGTCTCGAAAATTGCTTCAGCCCAATAATAATGGTGATCCATGCTCTTCTTAGCCACATCAATGCACGAGTAACCTCAAAACTATTTAGTAACACCATTTATTGCGGAATGTACCTACATTTGAATTGCCTCTGAATTCCATGCTTTCTGAAGTACTCACTGAATTCATTGGAGAAGTACTCTCCCCCTCCATCTGACCTTAAGCACTTAACCTACAAACTTGTTTGCTTTTCAACCAACATTCTGGAATTCTAAAAGTGAGTCAACACTTCACCTTTCTCTAAATAGACCCACACCTTCCTTGTGTGGTTATCAATGAAAGATACATAGTAACGACATCCTCCCAGTGATGCCATCTTTGTCGGCCCCCATGCATCTGAGTGTACCTCTTACTTACATTCCTCTCATGTGGAAATACATTCTTTGTTTTTGTTAACCCCTTCCTAGGGTTAATAAGAGCTACCACCATTATCTTACATCAAGGAGTCAAGGTAGATACACCAAAAGGTCATACATTCAAGATATGAAGCAATGGTGTCCAAATATACAACTTGGACGGGCGCCCATAATGGTCTTATGGAATACTTATGGTGATTTCCACTTCAAGAGCATGTGGTAATAAGTTAGGATAAAGTCCCAAGTGATTTACTTCATAGATATATTATGAGAGTAGTCATTGTAATAGCATTAGGCCTCTTATGAGCCTAAAGTGCCCGACCATAATTTAAGTGAGTGTGAACACTTATGGCCATGTATATAAGCGAATATCTCTCATAATACAGAGAACTCTCCCATTGTGTAATAGAGTCTTGCTCTTGCTAATCGTCTTGCGAATCTCTATCTCTCTAATGCACGCTAGTGATTGTGTGTGAGTGAAGTGAGGTAAGAGGAGGGACGAGTACATGTAGTGCAATGCCGTGGTGTGACAACGCTCGCGGGAGGTGCGGTGTAATTGCTTCTCAAGGAGTTATAGAGCTTGGAGACCTCAAGGGTTACAATCTCGGCCATTGGAAAGATCCTCACGATAGTTGCGGTTTACCAGGTAATCTCTTGTTGGATGTGTTTCAAGGAGGGTTAGGGTGAGCCATAACATTTTTGGTGCTGCTATCGGGGAGTCATCCCTTGGCTTTTTTCATCGTTTTTCTCTAATCTACGCATTACCCATTGCCCATTGTCTTGACTAATGGTTTCCCATGAAAAAGATGTGGTTTTGACGGTGATTTGTGTGTGATTTGGTGAGAAATAGCTCTCTCTTTGAATTTTATGAAGAATGCTTTTTTGCTTAATTTTATGCCTAAATCTTTGTTTTTGTTGTTGTTGATTTGTTTTTAATGTTCTCAAGACTTGCACGTAGAGTGTATTAGGTTTTTTTTTTGCTTCCATTACATCAAACAATGTAATGGAATGCAATTTTTAGTGATTTTTAGCTCTATTTAGAGTTAAACATAGAACTAGAATCATTAATTTTTACTTGATTTGTGTGTTTTTTGTTTGAATTGTATGCATTAGAGTGTTAGCAAGCATTAGGAGTAACTTAATTCTTTTAATTTTTTTTTCAAAACCATCAAAAAATCCTTGAAATCGACTAATCTTCTTTAATTGACTGGTTTTTGTCGTTAAAGGTGATTAATCTAATTCAAGAGGTAAAAAATCCTTGAAATCGACTAATCTTCTTTAATTGACTGGTTTTTGTCGTTAAAGGTGATTAATCTAATTCAAGAGGTAAAAAATTTAGAAAATGTGTTTTTTGGGATCGAAATTGGTTGTAAGAGGTAGAAATTAGTGTTTTTGGGTGTTTTGGGAGCATCTAGATGCATCAAAACATCTATCAATTTCTTCATCAATTGGAGGAATTTGGCTCTCTTTTGCATAATTTTGCATAAAGAGAAGAGATAACAATTAAGAGTTTAATTGATCTCTAATTATAGATTAATTTACATATTAGTTGATGCACATAGCTTAGCAATTCTATGCTCTATCCAATGATATGCTCAATGTCGTGAATTAATTAGTGATTAGTGGTTAATTAGAGTCCTTGATTAGTCTAAAAGGAGGGAAAGATTAGTGGAGATAACTTTGGTTTAATTCTTAAGTGCCTTTTTCCATGACTCATTAAGGCTGATTGGGCATTAAATAAAAAGATGCCAATGAGTTGTCAAATTGTCCATTTTGGGGCTCATTTATGAAGTGTGTCATAAAAGTGTTGACTTTTTTTTATTCCCACTTGCCTTTTTGGAAAACTGCCCACATCTCCCCAATTTAAAATTCAAAAATATCCCCCGCAAACAAGAAAATTCAAATTTCCCTCTAGACTAAACAAAATGGATGTTTCATGCATTAAGGTTTCACGTCTTAAGTGATTCACACCTTGAGGTTTTATGTCTTAAGGTCTCACACCTGAAAAAAATAATAATCCGTGAACCACCTAGTTCATGCCATGAACCATACCTGCTATTTCACGTCGTAAAATTGTCACGCACCAAAAAAAATCAGACGTTTCACGCGTTAAGGTTTCACGCCTTAAGTGGTTCACACCTTAAGGTTTCACATCTTAAGGTCTCACGCTTGAAAAAATAATAATAATCCGTGAACCACCCAATTCACGTCAGGAAACAGTCCCGCGCAAAAAAAAAACCAAACGTTTCACGCGTTAAGGTTTCATGCCTTAAGTAGTTCATGCCTTAAGGTTTCACGCCAACAAAAAATATTATGTGAACCACCTAGTTCACGCTGTGAACCGTACCTGTTGTTTCACGTCATGAAACAGTCCTGCGCCCAAAAAAAATCAAACATTTCATGCGTGAAGTTTTCATGCATTAAGTGGTTCAGGCCTTAAGGTCTCATACTAAAAAAAATTCAAATTTTATAAAATCCGTGCAGTCCACCACGTCGTGAACTGCACCCTGTTGGTTCACGTCGTGAAAGGGGATCCATCGACCAAAAAAAAAGAGTTTGAAAAACAGCCCTGTTTGGACGCCTAAACCGTGAATCTGATGAACGCGCTCTAGTGCTTATCGAAAAGCTGACATTGAGCTCTTCGAAATTGGTCTTGAGCATTTGAGGGAAAAATCCATCATTTTAGCTTTCGACCAACAGCCTCTCAAAATTCAACCCAAAAATTGAGGCAAAAAATGGTCCTTAAAGCACTAAAAATCACCCAAAATAGTCCGAAAACGATTATGAACCATATTCAGGCTACTTTTTGAGTGTCTAAATGACAAAATCACAAAAAACTCAGAAGACAAAGTTGTAGTACTCACAAAATACTACAACTCTCTCATACATAGTTTTTCTAAATCTCTTTTGGAACATATTTAAAAATGGGTTGCGAAATAGGAAAAATCTTTCTAGAAAAAAATTCATCTTAAAATAGTGATGGAAAATAGGTTTTGAGATATCCTCTTCCATCTGGGATGCTTTTAGTATGCACTTTTTCTAGAAAAAGTATCTCTAAGAGGTTGTTCACGTGCGTGTAATGCCTAAGCTAATTAGGGAAAATGGACACCCGTTTGACCTAGCGAAGGGTATGCCAAGCCTCTTGAGGCTGTAACGGGCTATAAGGAAAAAAAAACTGTGCTTGCTCATTAAGGAGCAATTGATAACGTCAAGATTTGGTAATGATAGAGGGATTACGTGGGCTCACACCCAGACTGAACCCAATGGCTGATATCTTCAGGCCATTAAGGTCCATGCCCCAAATGCATCTCCCCATTCCATTTGCCATGCCTACAACAAGCATGTCATCGGGTCTTACACCCATTGTCACATCAATCCATCTAGGATTTGGTCCATTGCCTAGCACTATCACAAGTCTTAAGCCTTTAGACATGCCAGGTACCAACCCTCTACAACCCTTAGATTCCCACACCTTGGACGTAATAACTAATCTAGGAAGGGGGTTGCCCAAGGTCTAAGTGAGTCCCTACCCACATTAGCATCCACACACGACCTAAGTGACTCATACAAAAGCACGGTGGTATAGATTTCTAAAATCATGGGCAAATACGATGGAACAACTGATCGTGTTCAATTCATACAAATGTTTAAACTACAATGTGAAGTCTTTGGAAATCCAAACTGCCCCACCAAGGTACATGTTTTAAACCTATGCTTGGTGGGAAAGGCTAGTCAATGGTTCATCACATTGATGCCAGCAACGCAATCAAGACGAACTTCGGGACTTTGAGAACAGCCTTTATCCACGGCTTTTCAAGACAAGGTGATCGATGGAGTGCAGTGAAAGAACTCTATTCAATTCGATGGAAACAAAACAAAACCATTAGAGATTTTATCATTCGGATTAAAATATTGAACTTATGATGTGAGCCATGCGAAAAAATAAATGATGCTCAATTGAAGAGATGTTTCATGATGGGCACAAAGAATAACAGCTTACACAACTTAATCATTGTATCTAATCCGAAAACATTCGATCAATGTTGTAAAGAAGCAATACATTTAGATGACAACATGATGGAGGATGAACATGAAACGAGATGTTCCTCATCTAAACCAAGTAAAAGCAATGGCTAAAGAAACATTGATTTTAAAATTGTTATTCCCTGAATTCTATGCAGCCTTGCTTAAACATTTTGAAATAAAAACTCCAAGAGAGAATGAGCCCCCTAAAAACCAACCATCCTTAATGCCTCTCCAAGTGATGGGCAAGATGCCTTGTGTTTAATGCAATCACTATGTCCATCCCAATCCCCATTGTGCGTACAAGGCATCTATTTTTCTATATTGCATTTATTACAAAACCTTTGGTTATGACACACCCCAATGTCCCACAATTTATCTACAATTAACTCAAAACATCCATCTCCCGTATCCTAACAACCAAACATAGTTCAAAGGGAGGCGAGTTGCTTCACTGCAATCTGTCTCACAAAATATAACTCTTAACATCTTAAGTGTGCAAAATGGGAAATTGTCCACAGTACCCTTGAATATGCTTATACGCTTACAAGCCAAGGCATGAGAAGCAGTTAAAAATAATTCAAAATAAAATACTTTGACATGGGTAGAGGAACATGCTTTAAGGCAAAAACCAAAAGAGAAAGCAAAACCTTTTAAACCCAAGAAAATAAGGGGCAACAAACTATCAAAACCAAAGCTGAAATAAAGGATAGGGAAGAAGAGCTTATGGAGGACATAAACCCAAAAGAGCCAAAAGCTACACATGATGCTGAAGCATCCACCTCAAATTCTACCACACAAATCACAACACCCTGTTTGGGACATCATAGCATAGCAGAGGCTACACTCCAACCCACACACTTTGTCAATCCGTGAATGCAACCCGGTTAGCGCATAGAGGCTATCCCGAATGGGAGAAGATTAGTTAACCACACACTAATGACTTCTAGTCCTACTCAATCCTTCTTCATCACTCAAGCAATCAATCTTACATAATCAAAGCATCAAGATTAGGCTACACTTAAGCATAAAAATGTAACTTATGCAAAGAATCTAACATGCAAAGAGCTATCACACAAGCCTCAACTACACATCATTTCATGCACAAACTTCATCACATGCACTCTACAAATCAGATTTTAGCATCAAAACATCATTAAGAAATCTAGATTAGCAAGTGTGTAGACCATAACCTCATATCATTGAAAATGTAGAGAATAGAGAGTACAAGATTGAAGCATGAATGTAGATGGAGAGCCTTGGGAGTGCACATGAGAAGGAGCTATGGAGCAAGCTCTCTCTATGAGCCTCTCAACCAAATGACCAAAGAGTCTCCTTAGCTCTCAAATGGGCCACCTTTTATACAAAAACTCTAGAACTCCCAAAAGTTCCCATGTGGGATTATTGTCAAGCCCTCTCCCACATTCATCTACAACTTGGAATTCTTTACAAGAGCCCTAAGTGTCTTTTTTGTTGCATCCTTGCATTGATCTTCATTTGTCATGCAACACTCCCCCCTTCCTATTTTGCGCACGTCCTCGAGCGCGGTAGTAGCAAGAGCTGCAACAAAAAAACAATGGGTACAAGTAAAGCCTTTTATTGAAAAAAAGAAAAGAAAAGAAAAGAAAAACCAGCAATGATAATTACACGTGAGCATACAAGTGCAAGGCTGCTTAAAGTTTTAATGAGTACTAAAATAGGTAAGTAAAGACTGGTCAAAGTGAGACTTAAGTAGTAGATAGTGCTATGCAAAGGCAAGTGAGCTTGTACACCACCGGTTATGACCGCATTCTCAATGTCCTACAAGTATGTAAGTTATTCCTAAGTGGCAAACCTACTCCTAAATATGAGCAAAGGTGATTGGAACTCTCTCTTTTTTTCTTTTTTTTTTCTTTTTTTTTCTTTTTTTTTTGATGTGTGTGTAGAAGGTGATAAAGATTAAGGTTCCATCCCAAAGAGACCCAAGCAATGGCCAAGAGACCTCCGCCAAGAGAATCTAAAGACCGCTAAGTATCTCAAGGGCGATAGACCCTTTTTCTTTCTTTTATGACCTAAGGAGTACCCCATGAAGATGAGGGCATCGGTCTCGAGGGCCCATAGTGTACCCCAGAGTCCTACCAACATCTATCAAGGCGATAGATTCCTCGAAGGTCTTTTTTTGAAGCTTTTAGACGTTAGTGTTCACCCCATGGAAACCAAGGCATCGGCCCCAAGGTGCTAAGACAACCCCAGGTCCTACCAAGCATTCCACATGGCTGTAGACACGTCATGTCTCAATTCACTTTGTATATATATATATTTTTTAGGGTATATTTTCGTAAATTTTTATTACTCCTAGCACCTAGCTCATACCTAAGTTGTAGCTACCACTAGGGATAACTAATATACCTTGAAAGCATAAGAACTTGGCATACTCCCTTGGTATATATCCTACACTGTCTTTAGATAGAAATATCTTTTACTAAGTCTTCTAAGACTCTAGAATTCACTCACCATATTTTAACAACTAATCAAAAACTTAAACCAGCCAACATTGTGTGAACCCGCAAACCATATATCCAAAAGATAAAAGCACATAAAGAAATAAAGATTAAGATTTGAATACACCTGTTGTAGTGCCCTGTTGATGTTGTTCGTTTGCATTGATGAATTGCTGATTTTGTGCAGATTGCTCCTCCTCGGTCTTTGTGGTCGTAGCATGTCTCCCCCCTTCCTAATTTGTGTGCACGGTAGGTGGACTATTGGGGCGTGTTTGATGCTCTTGTTTAGCGGAGATCTCAGCAAAATTTTTATTAACAAACAAGAAAAGAAAACAAAGGAATAAAATTTGTTAGTGGTGCCAATCACCGAATATAGCCGAGGAGAAAAACCCAATGGGAGAAAAGTGCCCTGGCTTGTTGTTCTTATTGTGGAGTCGCTGAGCTTACCCTTGCCCTGATAGTGGAGATCATCTCAAAAAGAACATAATCCTCTAAAGGCATAAGGAACCACACTATGCAAACATTGATCTACCAAAGAGCTTCAATTGTAGTGTTAATGCCTTATCTTTGGTTTTAGGTATGTCCTTCTTGGGTGGGAATTTTATCAATTGTCTTGGAATTTGAGCAAGATAAGAGGATTTAGGCATTGAAATGCTAGAATCTATGCTCAAATGAGACTCATTTGGACTTGTCTTAGGTACACAAGTTGATGGTGGAATTGGGTAATAAGGAGAAATTGGGACAACCGGTGTTTCAATACATGTTTTAGGAAGATCAACACAAGTAGATTTGTAGGTGCTATCACAGCCACCTATCCTATCTTGAAGAGTTTGTGTTGATTTCTTTTGCACCCACTGATATGGAAAATCAAGGGTGGCTTTTGAAATCTTTCTGAAACACTCTTTTACCCCTAGCAAAGCATGGCATTTTGGAAGCCAAGTTGCTGTTGCACCCTCATAATAGCCTTGTGCTTTAAGAACATGTTTTGGGACCCAACGAGTAACAATTCGAGGTTTAGGCTTGGAAATGATGTGCTTTGTAGGAGACTTGGCAACTGGACTAGATGGTACAAGTTTGTACGCATCTTTGGGTAGCCACATTGATAATTCCTTCTTGCCTGGCCTTCTTTGAGCAGCAACTAGAGTAGTTGGAACATGCCAGCCATGGCCCTCACTTGAGTACTTATCCACATCATTTGTGTTGGAGCTTCAAGAGCAGATTTTGAAAGTGCTTTGTGTAAGGTAGAAACACCACCCTTTTTACATGATAAAGCTCGTGGATTAGCAGAGACTTCCTCTACTTGCAGTGCTGTTGTGGATGCATCCCTATAGTACAAATCATCTAGAAGGGCACGTGGTTGTACCATTCGTATAGGAATAATATCATATCCATCTGAGTCACAAAATTGAATTGGCTTCGGTAAAGCACAGGTCGATAATGTTGCAAGGACATGACTCCATTCTAATGGATCAATTAAATGCTCAGGGAAGGGTTGTGGAATGTATGCCTCGTCTGATACACTTCGATTACCCTTAAGTCTCTCAGTGTTGAAATCCCTACATGAGGCTCCACACATCCACAGATCTTCTCGCCCGTCTGACAATGTAACTCTTGAGCCCTCAGATGAAGCAGAATCAAACTCATCTATTGGAGACCTTGTTACATCACGATATGAGTGATTCCGTAGGTTGACCCTTGTGATGACATAATCATGTCGGAGATACAAGTAATTGTATCCCCAATTTTGAATCATTTTAAATTGTCGCATGAATGGTCTTCCCAATATCACTTCATAGTTTGGATGTTTTCCAAAATCCACTACTGCAAAGGTGTGCTCATATTCAATCCCACATGTGGTGACCAATATGTTCTCAAGCAGCCCAAGGGGATGTTCTAAGCTTCCATCTGCTAGCTGCAAGCGCATCCTGGTACTCCTAATAGCTGGTTTGCCCCACTTTTCCCAAATGGACCTTGTCACAATGCCCACTCCTGCACCACTATCAAGTATTGCAGTTGAAGCTACTTTTCGCACTTCTAATGGGAGGGTAGCATTTCCCTGATCGTCCTCACAAAATTTTCCTACTTTGTTGATAGGAACTGGCATAACATGCTTTGTCTCAGGGTGTATAGTACACTCATGGTGACCCTTTTGTAGTAATACCTGCTCTGACAAACATGTGGCAATATCATTCCACAACTCAGGTCGAATTTTTATCAAATCAATCAAAGGTAAGGTACAAGCCACTGGTGCTGACAAAATAGCTTGCACGGTATTCATATCCTTCTCCTTTGTCAACCTTTTATGCATGGAGGGTATCCTCAAGGTTTGAGAACAGTTCTCATATTCTCCCAGATATGATGGCAAGGTTTTCATTGTATGCTTACTTCTAGGAGAAACAATTGTTTGAACTTCCTCCTGGATGCTTGGGCGTCTAAAGTTGTTTTCCGTGCCCCTGGTAAAATCCACCTCAGAGAATGGAGGCGAACTAATAGAGGACATGTTCTCATTAACTTTCTCATGAATTGCGGCCCACATCTCATTTGCCATGTCCTCATTAGCATCAATAACTTCATCATTGCATGGGAAGACAAGGCTAGGTGGTGGTAGATTACCTCCTTTCAATTGGGTGTCAATTGGTGCTGACCTTTCGCTATGAGTTTGTGAAATGAGCTCACTTTTCATTTCCCGACTTGATGACACTTCTGGTATGGTTTCTAATGTTGGCTTAAGAGAGGTCGGGCCCCAAGGAATAGGTGGTGGTGGTCCCTCAAGTATTGACTGAGCTTCCCTAATGAGTTGCTGATGTACAGTTAGATTGATCTTCTCCTCACGAGGGTTTGGGTATTCTTGAAGCTTCTTGGGTAGCTCAGATAAAGCTGCAATGCGACTTCTATGAGCATCAATGATGGCCTCTAGAGTCTCATTCACTTTATCCACAAAAACAGAACCCCCAGAACTATCCTTAGTCGTACTAGCCTCATTTTGTTTAGTACTAGGCCCAGGTTGAGGTTGATGCTCCTCATGCACTTCTTGGGATGTAAAAGTTTTATCCCTCATGTTTTGTTTAGAGGCTTCTTGAGAACTAGTGGATGCACTTTTAGTTTGCTTATTTCGGTTCTTCTTCCTCCGAGTGGTTTTTTTTCTATTGGACTGTAGGGTCTTGTCCACTAGATTTGTCTTTGCATCCCTAGTTCGAGGTGTCTCAACAGTTTGTATTTCGGCATTTCGTGTCTGTGATCTAGTCATGACTCTAAGTGGCACGACATCCTCATTCTCAGATGAAGGTGGTGATGGAACTGCCCCTACAAGGTTGAGTGAGACCTTTGGTTGAGAGGTGCCTTCCTCATGTGGTTTCAGCAGACAATCTTTTGGGAAGTGTTCTACACAACACCCTAGACAATATCTTTCAATTGGTGGAAACTGTTGTACTATTGTATTGGATCGAGATGCTTGCCTTGAGCGATGTGGACAATCACGAGCCCAATGGGGTTCTCCGCACTCATAACAGGGGCCCATTGGTTTGGCCTCTACTTTCCTTGGCTGCCATTGACCTGAGGGGCCTGGAGTCCTAGGTTGGTAGCCGCCTAGCAACATCAAAGAGTTTTGTTCCCCTGGTTGAGCCTCCAGTGCTGGGCTTGGGTATGCGGGACTTTCAAAGAGATTTTCTTTGGATGAATATGATGCATATTCCTCCTCCACATAGCCTGGGTTTACCAAGTCTCTACACATATTTGAATTGTCGTAGTCAACAACCCTCATAGGAGCAGTCCCTGGAGCAGGAGGTTGAGCACCAAGAACAGGTCGTGCTTGCTCTTGTGCCATCGGTGGCTTACGTTCAAAATTAGTATACTGTTGATACATTTGTGGAGCCACTCCACCCCTTGGCTGCTCACGTTCCTGTCTCATTCTTGCAATGCGAGTACATTCCTGTGTGGTGTGGGTAAAGTTCCAAGCACAGGCTTGGCACCACTTTTTTGTGGGTTGGTTTGTGACTAGAGGAGAAAAGGTATTACATTCCTCTGTTTTATGGTTACCGCCACATGCTCCACAAAGATGAGAACCTGTAGGTATTACACTCCTCATTCTCTGCTGTTGCTGTTGTGGATGCATGGGTGGATGATAGGTCTGTCCCAATCTCCTTAGTACTAGGTTAGCTATCTGGTCTGGATTTACTAGAGCGCTAGACCCAAAACTTTGGTCATCACCCCACTGATCTCTAGGTTTCACCTCTGGGCCAGAACCATCTTGGAATTTGAAGTTATCGGTGAAATCCATAGCATCATGGCAACACTCATTGAAATTTGTATGCTTCTTCGCATAGAGATGTGTATGCAGTGTTGAATTTTTGAGTCCTTTTAAGAAGAGAGAAATTAATCGACTTTGGGCGGGCTTCTCATCTTCTGGGCAACGATTAATGTACTGCTTCATTCTATTTACACAGTCTCTAACACTCTCATTCTCGCCTTGCTTGAAAGAGTAGATGTGTGCTACCGTGTCATGTTGAATTCCCATCAAGGAAAAAGCAGCAATGAATCTCTCTTCCAAAACTCGTAAAGAAGATTTGTCTGAAGCCTCTAGTGCCTGAAACCAAGCCAGGGCTTTTCCCTCAAGAGTGAGTCCAAATCCTTCAATTTGAGTATGCTTATCAGCCACTTGCTCAGCTCGAACTGCTTGCCTAAATGCTGCTACATGGTCGTATGGATCTCCCGACCCTTCATACTTCTTTACCAGTTTCTGAAGAGTTGATGGCCTTACTTGTCGTGAATACTCATCATAGGGCCTACGGCCTCTCACTCTCAGTGGGAATTGTTCCTCTCTTTGGTAAGATGGTCCACATGCATCAAAAATTGGTGTGGGTACCCTATTACCAGCCTCACCAAACCCCTCCAAAGATCTTGTCACCCGCATTTCAGGAGGTGCATTAATGGGAGGCCGAGTTGGCTCCCCTACCCTTCGATTGACATAGTGAGAAAGATGTTGGTGTGGTGTGACCGGTGGTTGCACATTTGGTGTAGGACGATATCTTGGTGCTAGAGTTGGGCTACTAGTAGTGGTCCACTTGGATGTTGAAGGTCCCTCTCTAGTGAACTCTCGTAGGGGAGGAGCAACAGTTTCTCCAAGAAAGGCTGTCTCTCCTGGTTTGGCTGTATTTGTTGAGAACACTTCCATGAATAATGGTTGTCCTTTCCACGTGAGTTCCCGAATCTATTTTCAATCTAAGGTTCGGTATTCATTGGCCCATTTATCAATTATTCTGTTCATGTGTCCTGCAAGCTTCTCAACTACCACCACATGAGCTAGAGGAAGATCTAGCTGTGGCAATCTAGTTGTGGCATAATATCCCTCTAACGAGTCCTTATAGACCTCTTGAAGTGGGTCATCCTGTAAGACCTTTGTCACTGGAATTTGTCGTACAAACTCCCATTGGTTCTCAGCCCCCTGATCCATTTTACTCTTGCCTTTCCTATCCCTTTCCAAATTTAGATCTACAAGAAGTAAATCATCTATGGATGGTTTTGAGGACTGGGCATTGGGGAGGGTCCAGGCATGTCCGGCTCAATGAGCCAGTCATCTCTAGACTCCCTTGCTCTGGAAAGTTTTGATAAGTCAAAGAACTCGGTTTTAGAGAGCTCCCCTAATTTGTCTACATTTTCTGGATGGTAGGTGACTTCGTAGCGAACACCATCTCCACCCATGTACATGTTACCCTGGTCATTGACTAGAGGTGCTCTATCAAGTTCTGAGAAAATGTCTGCGATCTTAACAAGATACCGTTGTTGCGGATCCTTAAAGATCTCAGCTCCAAGAGCATTTGTGTAGACATATTGGAGTCTTACATTAAGTGTTAACCCCATGGTGTCGGCTTCAAATGGATTAAAGGATCTTGTGGGTGTTCTATTTGGGGCTACGGGATGACTATTTGTCGGCCCTAGATTGTCCATGGACAATGAACTAGTTGTTCTGGAGGAAAGGGTATCGGATTGGGATTCAGAAAGGGTTTCAGCAATATCTGCCAAATTGCCTACCGATTGGGTCCCACTTTCCTGCGTAGGTACTCTAGAAGGTGCCCTAGGTCCTATGGGCAGAATCTATAAGACGTCCCGACCACAAGTGCATAAGGTCAAATTTTTTTTTTTGGTTTTTATGTGTTTTTGTTTTGTTTTGTTTTTGTTTTTGTTTTTTTTAAAAGAATATATATATATATATATATATATATGTATATATATGTATTTTTCACCCTACCTAATCACTAAATGCAACTAAAATGAGTATGTGGGGCGTAACTATCTATCCTATTTTTTTTATTTTTTTAAATGATTTTATGTTTTTACTTTTTTTTAAAAAAATTACAAAAATTATGAATCACACTAAAAAAATACTAATTATGCACAAAGTTACAAAAATTAAAAAATGCAAGTTACACTAATTATGCAAAAAATTTAAAAAAATGAAGAAACAAAATATGCAAAAAAGTAGACTCCTAAAAAACACTTAATTTATAGATTTTTTTTAATTTTCTTTTGTTTTATTTTGTTTTCTTCTCCTTTTGTTGTTTTTTTTTGTTTGTTTGTTTGTTTGTTTGTTTGTTTTTTTTTTAAACTAATAAATTTCGTGCCAATTACAAGAAATATGAATCTACTAATTATGCACACAATTACAAAAATTCTAAAAAAAATAAAAATAAAAAATGCAAGCTACTTTAATTATGCAAGACTTTACAGAAATTTAAAAAATGAACAATGGATTCAAAATACAAAAATAAAAATTGTTTTTCTTTTTTTTTCTTTTTTTCTTTTTTTAAAAATAAATTTAATTGTTTTTTTTCTATCTCTTTTTTTCTTTTTTTTAAAAAAAGAAAAAATATTTTTTTTGTTGTTTTTTTATATTTATTATTATTATTATTTATTTAAAAATACAAAAAACATGAAAAATAACTTTAAAAAATAAAAATAAAAATACACCAACCTTATCCGCCGCCTCGCCGACTCCCGGATTCTTCGCTGGCGCGCCCACTCGCCGATTCTTCAATGCACCGCCTCTGCTTTGCTTAGCTGCCAGCCAACCTTCACAACTGCAACGCTGGCCGCCCAACACCTTCACATCCACTTCGACGCCTTCCCACTCCAACTGCCGACGCCACCACGCCTTCGGCTTCCACTTCGACGCCTTCTTCCAACTGCCGTCTGCAGTCTGCGCTCACTGCAGCTCCACACCTTCGTGTCAGTTGTTGCAAACGACGCCCCACAGCCCTTGCAGATGACGCTGCGCTCTTGCCGACTCTTCCACGTTAATGTATAATATTTATATATATATTAAAGCCGCCTTCGCCCTCCCGGATTCTGCTATGCCTTCGCCCGCGCTCTTGCCGACTCTTCCTTAGCTGCAGCTCCACACCTTCGGCTTCCACTTCGACGCCTTCCACTTCCAGCCGTCTACTTCTTCGCTTCCACAGTCGGCCGTCTACTCCTTCGCTTCCACAGTCGCTTCCACTTCCACTTCCAGCCGTCTACTTCTTCGCTTCCACAGTCGGCCGCCTACTCCTTCTACCAGCTGCCTTGATGCAGCCAACGCCAGCGCTTCTACCAGCGCTTCGATGCAGCCAACGCCAGCGCTTCTACCAGCGCTTCGATGCAGCCAACGCAGGCTGCTGCCACATCATTATAAAAATATATATTTATATATATATATATTTTTTAAAAGCCGCCTTCACTGCAGGCTTTCAGCTGGCCGCCTCCACATCTGCAAGTATATATATATATATATATATATATATATATATATTTATTTATCTTTGCTGCGCTTGATGCAGACGCCTCCCCACACAATAACAAAACAACAAAACAATAAAAAAAAGGCCGCCTCCAACACTTCCTACCTACCTCTCGCCCACCCCGTCAAAGATACAACAACAGAAAGTACTTAAATCTGAATAATGGCGGGATTTCTCTACCGCAATGGGGTTTTAATTTTTTTTGCTTCTAATAAAAAAACAGAAAACACACAAGGCGCCCTTGAGATCACACACTCAATGCCCTTGCAAACTCTACTCTAATCTACCCTAATCCATGATTTTGCAATCAATGGAGCACTTAGTAAGAAGTAATGGTTAACACCCTTCACTAACTTAGGTGTGCGTTCCCCGGCAGCGGCGCCATTGTTTGGGACATCATAGCATAGCGGAGGCTACACTCCAACCCACACACTTTGTCAATCCGTGAATGCAACCCGGTTAGCGCATAGAGGCTATCCCGAATGGGAGAAGATTAGTTAACCACACACTAATGACTTCTAGTCCTACTCAATCCTTCTTCATCACTCAAGCAATCAATCTTACATAATCAAAGCATCAAGATTAGGCTACACTTAAGCATAAAAATGTAACTTATGCAAAGAATCTAACATGCAAAGAGCTATCACACAAGCCTCAACTACACATCATTTCATGCACAAGCTTCATCACATGCACTCTACAAATCAGATTTTAGCATCAAAACATCATTAAGAAATCTAGATTAGCAAGTGTGTAGACCATAACCTCATATCATTGAAAATGTAGAGAATAGAGAGTACAAGATTGAAGCATGAATGGAGATGGAGAGCCTTGGGAGAGCACATGAGAAGGAGCTATGGAGCAAGCTCTCTCTATGAGCCTCTCAACCAAATGACCAAAGAGTCCCCTTAGCTCTCAAATGGGCCACCTTTTATACAAAAACTCTAGAACTCCCAAAAGTTCCCATGTGGGATTATTGTCAAGCCCTCTCCCACATTCATCTACAACTTGGAATTCTTTACAAGAGCCCTAAGTGTCTTTTTTGTTGCATCCTTGCATTGATCTTCATTTGTCATGCAACACACCCACATGTACGACACACGATACAAAAGCCCGAAAGAAAGTTCATTCTCATTGCATGGGCAAAAATAATGAAAACCTGACGATCCAAGGAAAGTTAGAAGATGATACAAGTTCTAGTATGTCACTTAGTGTGGATGTACCAAGTTCTGATTTGTCACTAGGTGCACCTCATAAACCAATCAAGAAACTAGAACTTATCCAACCACCCCATATTGAAAATCATGATCACATGACATATACAAAACGCAAAAAGCAAGCTCAGAAGAGCATGCTTAGCATTGTTAAGTGTCATACAGGATCACTAGTTGTGATTGAACCTTATAATATCAATCTTAAAAAAGCAACCAAAATATAAAAATCGGAGGAGTATCACTTCCCCTTTCAAGAGGAAGATATACTCTCTACAGAGAAGAGTCATTAGAGGCAGATTGCACGAATTATGCAGTTGAAAAAGCACGTGAGGAATTCGATGAATCCCTTATGAAATTAAAGCAGTATCTCAAATCCTCATTTGGAAGAGTGCTCTTCTCTCATGGTGAAGCCAGCATAGCGTCAGCACTTGCACCTTTCAAGGCTAAACATGAGCTATACCAAGACATAAAGAGCTACATAGAACAGGACTGTAAGGATTTGCAAGTTTCCAAACAAACCTCAGTTAAAATTGTAAGAGGATCTAGTGTGCCAGTGTACACATTGGGTACTATTGAAAAAGCTAAAAGCCACGCAGAGGATGAAAGTGAATGGGAATATGAGACCAAAATGAGATCTGAAGTTGAGACAAAAACTGAGTCATCCATGGTTCCACTTAAAGATTCTATCATGGTATGGTTAGATTTCCCTATGGGCAATGATGTTAAGCACAAACGCGCGTTGATTAGCCCTCGAGCTAGTCATAACATCATGACAATTGATACTTGGGTGGCATTGGGACAACCTAAAATCATCCCTAAAGACAATGGTCTTGCAAGAGGTGCCAATGGACAAAACATTGAAGTTCTAGGTTATTTTAGCTATGCTACTCAAACAATCGGTGGAAATGTGGAATTTAGATTCCATGCTACCCCATATTCCTTTGAGTATGATGTCATCCTTGGTGGAACTTGGGTAAGTGACTCATTGTATTCAATTGATGAATCCATGTAAACAGTCACCTTGAACACTCCTGCAGGCATTGTGCAATTGCTACCTATGGGGGGAGGAAGAGACCTTGGAGGAGCTAGAACTTTGAACATATCTTACTGAGAATATCCCAAGAATTATGGTTGGATTAGAACTTTCCACTAGACTCACCATAATTCAAGCACAGCTTTATCCAACACGAGAGCACAATCTCGTGAACCTCGAGTTATGGGATTTGTTAGGTCAACCAACACTCACGGTTCATCCTGATAGAATTCCATTCACACAAGACTTGAACATGCCATGTTTGGGATACTTTGAACATATAATGTATATTGAAACTAACCCCATTACTTGTAAGTTTTTTGTGGTTGAGTATGTGTGGAAGCAGATTTGATCTTGGGGCATAAATGGACTATTGCTGCCCAAGCACCACTGAACTTTGCTAGTGATAGGGTCATGATGGTCAATGACACAAAGTTGACAATACCATACTGCACGAAAGAGGATCCAACCCTAATGGATTTCTATGATGTTGAACACAAAAAGTTACAAGCCTCTTCCACAGAAGCCCCTCTACACAATGACCTACCATCTACAAAATGACTAACTCTGATAATGTATCTATCCCTTAAGCTCCATCCTCACCAACAAAGTTCAATACCACAATCTCATAATCATCATTTATTCCTGAAAAAGTTTCCCAAGCGCAACCATCTACCTCTAAAAAGAAACTCACAAGAAAAGCCTCAGATCCCATGCCTCTTCACCCGCTACCCTTACCATAGGAGAAGGCTACATGCTCAAAAGCCTCAACATCATCAGCCAACACCACTCCATAAGAGACCCCAGCCTCATCGTCAAAAATGCCCATTAGTCTCAAATCCGTAACCTCAGTGCTAACCAAAGTTAAGGAGGGACCCAAACCTTCCGTTCTAACAAAAAAGAAAACTCCACCAAGACAGCCAAGATCAAGATATCTTAATGGTATCAAAATGTGGGTGGAGAAGCAGTTACTTGTAGCTCAAGGCTACTATGAAGGTGCCAATCCAATCTGGGTGCCTTGACCATCAAAGCCTCTTCCTTAATGCAACACTCAGAGGCCAAAGAAGAATAAGAGTACTCCACAACACCATCCACAAAAGCTTATGCGAGTTCATCAAAGAACTCCGACAACTCAACAAGTGTGGGTAACAAAAAGGCTATTGGAAGCTGAAGGGTACTACCAAGGTAATACCAAAGCTTAGATTCCCAAGCGCATCAAAAAGTCCCTTAAGACTCCACAAAAAAAGAAACCTTAGCACCAAATGCATCAACCAAAAACTCCTAATGTTCACCAAAGATGGGTGCCTGTGCACGTGCTTCACCAACAAGGATACTATGATGGTAATCCCATCATATGGTTGCTAAGATCGAACAAAAAGAAAGGAACGCTTCACTAACACCTTCAACCCCAACAGCTTCACCTAAAGTTCGACAAGAATGAAAACCCAAACAAAACCAAGCAAGCCACTCAATAAATGCACAAGAGCTTGCTTGTTCATTCAAATCCAATGGAAATCAGCCAGAAGCTGTACCTACCGCCTCAACAATACTTGAGCCACAAATTCAAGTTTCAATTTCCACATCTATAAAAGAGACTTATGGGTGCATCAAAGATAAACTCAAAATGCTCTTTTCACCTCTCTGGATAATAAGCATAAGTGCAGAAGTTACATGTCAGACCTAAGAACCTATTCTTTGAAAAAGGAGAGTAGACATAAGAACTTAAAAAAAAGAAAAGAAAGAAAAGAAAGAAAAGAAGAAGAAGAAGAAGAAGAAGAAGAAAAAAGACACAAACACAAGGGAGTCACACATAGGGTCTACCTAAAAAAGTAGAATATCATAAGAAACTCCCAACGATCTTTAATAGCCAATACATTTTTGTTAAGCTTATGGCTTATTGTTCTTTTAAATGGCTAAGTTAATGTAGCAGCTGCTCCATGAGTACATATCCATACTCATGCATTGGAGGACATTTGCACCAAGGCCTTATCATTGGACAACTTTCTAGGTACATCTCTGGATGGGGGGGCCATGGTGGGCAAAAGCCTTGTCAATGGTACAACCCATCGATTGGAACTTTCCTTCAAATTGTAACCTCTCCAAACGAAGCTAAAATCTTCATAACACAGTGATATCTAATCCTTCACATAAAGATACATATCTAAGCCTTGCAAGTCGACGTAATTCTTTCAAGTCTCACCAATAAGTGGCTACTTCAACAAGAGCAGCTCAATAAGAGTCTATGTGACTCACTTCTTGTACTTCATTTATATCTGCTTCACAAAATTACTTAAATATACATAAAAACATAAAAAGCACATGGTAAGAAGCATGTAGGAATAGGTCCTACTCAACAACATTTGGCAAGAATCCTGCCACAAAAAGGGACTTCATCAAAGGCCAATTTATTTAAATGATGAATAACGCTTCAATGAATCAAATGAGGAATTGAGAATCACAATCTCGTTCTGATGATTTTGTCTGCATTTCTCTGGCTCCTCCTTCTCTTCTCCCCCATTATTAACATCTCTTAGTTTCCCAACTAACATGCTAAAAAACAATGTGAGAAAAAAATATTAACAAAAAAAGGCTCACAAAAATATTAAAAAATAATTGTTCGTAAATACATCCACCTATCCACCCCATTAGGAATTTCTGCTACTTTCATTTCCTAACTAGACTTTCTTATTCCTTCTGGAGGAACAACGACCATTGAATGTCA
Organism: Cibotium barometz; assembly: GCF_041138505.1. Lineage (NCBI taxonomy): Eukaryota > Viridiplantae > Streptophyta > Polypodiopsida > Cyatheales > Cibotiaceae > Cibotium > Cibotium barometz. The sequence goes on along the minus strand of NC_141071.1, from coordinate 41,621,064 downwards.
CTCAACATCCAAAGCCATCAACAGAACTTGTCAATTCTCCCCACTCACACAAAGGTCTTCAACGCAATCGGCATCAGGAGGGGGGTGTAAGATTCCTCCCCATCCTCTCAAGATGTCCAGCATCTTCCCCTGTAATCAGATCCCTCTTGAGAAATATAAAAGATCTTGTTTCTACCTATTTTGGCCTAGAGAGAGAAAATGTTTTAGAGAGAGACTATTTAGATTTTGAATATTTTTGGATGGAAAAATATCTCTTCTTATTAAAATAAGTTTCCCTGAAACAAAAGTTTAAAAAGATTTTCAGAAGGTGCATTAGAAATCAAGTATAATCTGTTCAAGAGGCCTTATCCTAGGGGTCTAGATTTTCTGAAAATTTTAAATTAAGGTTTTGAGAGGCCAATCAGATTCATCCAAATGTGTGGAGAAGATAAATAGAAGAAATAAAGAAAATCCCTCCCAAAAATGAGTAAATACTCACATAAGATGAAGAGTGGACTAAGGACCAAAGGAAATACTAAAAAAATGGATTTTTGACACCTCACAATGGGAATTTCTCCCTCATGAAGGAGGCACCTATTTCCCATGTGTGGTGGAGTTTTAAATTATCAAAAATTGAGATATTTTATCTCTCCTCTCTCCTAATTCAACTCTAGTTCCATAAAGTAAGCTAAACTGACCTAAAAATGGTCAAAAATTGACCAAACTGATCTGGAAAATTCTAGAATTAGTTTGCTTGGTTAGGAGCTCACTTTTTCCTATAAATAGAAGCCTCTCCCTTTGTTAAAGCTTAATAGTGTTTTATGCACTGTTACTCTACTCGTCCCAAGAGCCAAGAACTGTGAATTTCTTAATAATTCACTAGTTTTTGACCATTCCCTCTTCTAAAGATTTGGTGGCCACTCTTGTTGCAAACAAGAGTAGATCCCTCAAACCATCAAGCCAAAGGAAAGCTTCCATTTTATTATAAAAGAGTGATTTTCATTAGATTTAAATTCTATGCATAGAAAGATGCATATTGGTTATTTTTATTAATTATAAAAGAGTGATTTTTATCAATATTGATTTTTATGCATAAAAGAATTTTTTATTAAAAAAGTATTACTTTCATCATTATTGATTTTTATGCATAACATGATGCATAAAAGAATTTTTTTAGTTATAAAAGTATTACTTTGATCATTATTGATTTTTATGCATAAATAGATGCATAAAAGAATATTTTTATTATAAAAGTGTTACTTTCATCAAAATGGATTTTTATGCATAAATAGATGCATAAAAGAATATTTTTATTATAAAAGTGTTACTTTTATCAAAATGGATTTTCATGCATAAATAGATGCATAAAAGAATTTTTTTTATTATAAAAGTGTTACTTTCATCAATATTGATTTTTATGCATAAATAGATGCATAAAAGAAATTTTTATTATTATAAAAGTGTTACTTTCACTAATATTGATTTTTATGCATAAAATGATGCATAAAAGATTTTTTTTAATTATAAAAGTGTTACTTTCATTAATATTGATTTTTATGCATAAATAGATGCATAAAAGAATTTTATTATTATTATAAAAGTGTTACTTTCATCAATATTGATTTTTATGCATAAATAGATGCATAAAAGGATTTTCTTTTTATAAAAGTGTTCTTTCCATAGAAGTTGGATTTTATGCATAAATAGATGCATACAAAATTTTTTATATCAAAATAAGAGTTCACTTTAATCCTATGTTTAAATCCCATGAATATTGGAAAAATGAATAAGTAAATACTCAGTGAAGGAAAATTATACTGTTTCATATTCTCTAGGATGGTAATGAGAAAATTCAGAAAAACTATCGAAGTCGAAATTTTAGATAAATGACTAATTTATTCCTCATAGGAATTCGTGTTTAGTTTTGAATTTAGTAAAGTAGTAATTGAAATATTACCTTTGAGAAAGATAGTTCAGGGAGAACCTTCCAGACTCAATCCCTAAATCAGACTATGACCAAGACATAACTCCTTCGTCAGTTTCAAGAATAGACGATGTGACCAGTTCAGTAATCTACACTTAAATCACCCACCGAATCTGAAACTAAGTTGAGAACTTTGATTTTGATCTGAGGATCAAGAATTTAGAATTCGTCTGCTTGGGAATCCAGACCTGTGATCTAGAAGTCTTGGGATACGGAATTAAGATATACTCATTGTATTCAAAAGAAAATCAAAACTGAAAACTTGCATAGAAACCCTGTTTTCTTAAAGGACTATCTTATGCCAGAATGCTGGAGGGAGCATTTGGTATATGTGTGTTCTAAGGGAATTTCGGTTGCAACAGTTGGCGGGGAGTGTTCAAAGGACGGCTCACATGGCAAAAACCTACCTAGGTCTTGACTAGCCTGGGTATGGTGTAAAATGGTGTGCTTCCGGTATGATGGGCGAGGGCCGATGAAGCGGTCCCTGAGTGAAGTACCAGGACACCTAAGGAGGAACCTGGAGGGTTCTGACCCCAGGAGATGCACGGGCTCGCGGTGCCAAGGACACCCATGCGTATGTTGTGGAAGATATATATGTATGATGACGAGAAACTTATTGTAATCTGTTGAATCTCGTTGCTGACCTGCTGGTCTCAACGGAGAGTCCAGAGTGATACTGTTTTGTGAGAAACAAGGATTGAATGGAAATTTTGAGTTGTGACATCTGTAACCAGTAATTGTTTGTCAATGGATTGTTTTTTAAATTAAAGTTTAAAGAGGAGTGTGTGACTATCTGTATTCTTAAGCAAAAGTTAAGAAAGGCTTTCAATTATGGGTGGGTGAGTACTTGTCTGGTTCTACTATTCCAGTGGTTGGGCGGTGGCTAACCCATGGGCCGGATGGGGTTAGGCTGGAATCAGAAGAGTTTTAATAATAAATTGATTAATAGGAATATGCTTAGAACTCGAATAGTTAAATAATAACCTGAAGACTTCTCAAATGAATAGATCAATGCCTGTGCCTAATTCAATGAGGAAAAAAGCGTTGATTCCTTCAAGTTAAGTCTGTTATAGTTTCCCTTCTATCCGTTTTATTCAGATGAAGGTTAGTTTAGTCTTGACCTCATTAGAAAAATTCGTTAAGAAATTTAAAATGGTGGAATCATCCCCGTTTTCTGGGCATGGAAAATTTTCCCGGTTTCGGTTTTCGGAATGGCCACTAGCTTAGTCTCGTGCCCGGACATTCGAGGGCGAGGCCCTGAGTGGGAAACCCTGCCCCGCACAAGAGGGAGCTGCTTCCGCTCTGCCAGCATTCGGGAATCCGGTGCGCGGAGGGGGCAGTGGGATCTCACAGGGGAAAATGTTAACCCATTCCTAGGGTTAACAAGAGCTACCACCATTATCATACATTAAGGAGTCAAGGTAGATACACCAAAAGATCATATATTCAAGATATGAAGCAATGGTGTCCAAATCTACAACTTGGACGGGTGCCCGTAATGGTCTTATGGAATACTTATGGTGATTTTCGCTTCAAGAGCATGTGGTAGTAAGTTAGGATGAAGTCCCAAGTAATATAATTCATGGATATATTATGAGAGTAGTCATTGTTGTAATAGCATTAGGCCTCTTATGAGCCTAAAGTGCCCGGTCAGCCATAGTTTGAGTGTGAACACTTATGGCCATATATATAAGTGAATATCTCTCATAATACAGAGAACTCTCCCATTGTGCAATAGAGTCTCGCTCTTGCTAATCCTCTTGCTAATCTCTCTCTATAATGCATGCTAGTGAGTGTGTTGAGTGGAGTGAGGTGAGAGGAGGGACGAGCACATGTAGTGCAACATGGCGGTGTGACAATGCTCGTGGGAGGCATGGTGGAATTGCTTCTCAAGGAGTTGTAGAGTTTGGAGACCTCAAGGGTTATGAGCTTGGCCATTGGAAAGATCCTCATGACAGTTGTGGTTCACCAGGTAATCTCTTATTGGATGTGATTTAAGGAGGGTTAGGGGTGAGCCATAATAGTTTTCTTTCCAAACTCACATGCTTCACATGCTTTATGCATTCCATCTACCTTAAACGTTGGCAAACCTGTAATAATTTTTGAATTCTACATAGACTTCAATTGTTGCTCATTCACATATGACCAAGACGTTTGTGCCACATATCTATATTGGCCACAATTGTTGCTCATTCACATGACCAATATGTTTGTGTCATATATCTATATTGGCCACAATAGTTGCTTATTCACATGACCAATACGTTTGTGCCAAATATCTATATCGGCCACAAAATCTACACCTTGTGCAAACATAGCACTCAGGTATACTTACATCTAAAGTAAACATTATATACCCACTCCACAAAAGCCATGTGATGTTGCCTCATCATGATACAAAACATCAGGAACATCAAGAATCACATTGGCTCATCCATGCCGAAACTGCATACTATCACGATAATCCTGACCATTCACCACACCCGAGGAAACACCTCATGTGAAGCTAGGGACATCTAGGAACTCTTACTACTAGAACTTTCGGCCTTCCTAGTTCTTCCATGATCCTACAACCCCTACTGTATCCATCCCAACATAATGGTAAGCAAGGTCAACATGATCATCACTATTTGACTATGAGTCACTCTCATAAGCTTTCTCTAGTTCCTCTATTGTTGGTTGCAATAAAGCTATTCTTTTTCTCTAGTTCCTCTACTACTGATTGCAATAGAGCTATCCTTTTGTGACTCAAATAGGAATTGTGTCTACCCCTCTCATGATCATGATGCCAATCATAAGCACTATCTAAGGCAACTAAAAAATCTGACAATTTATCTCTAGCCTTATCTAGCCTTTTAGATGAAGATGTTGCAAAAATATTTAATGATCCCATATAACTCCACTAAATCCACCATGCAACAATACTTGCATTAATCTCCATTTCAATGACAAGGTGCACTCAAATATGGGTATGCTGATATGCTATGATCCTTCTCTAAGGAAATCTCACACTTTTTCTTTATATTCCCCATTACTTTAGAAATCAAAATGTAGCATGAAAACAACCCTTAGATGATTAAGCAAGGTAAAGTGTGAAACTAGATTAATCAACATTATTACTTGAACCTCTAACTCTGACTATGATCTTGGCATAGTTAGAATCTTGGCTCTGAACTCAACATAGTCGGACTCTCAGTTTAGTTAGGTCGGACCCTCAGATTTGGAGGTCGAACATTCATATCATTCCACTTTTTGAGGCTTTAGAGACTCGGCTCCAACTAACTTGGCTTGGATCAGCGATGGTCAGTCTCGACTCCTCAGACTTCGACCAACCTCCGAATATGGATCACTTTGCCATCCCAATATCATCACATGAAGAACCCTTGTTGAATTTGTTTCAATTTTGACAACAAGTTTGAAGGGAGTAGTAGGCTCGGGGAGTTTACTTAAAAATATGTAAGTCTACGTGCGATCATTAGGAGGGGGTTTTTAAACTAAGATTTTGAGAAAAAATTACAGAAATCTACTTACATAAGGGGGTTTTAAATGACATTTTGAAGAAAAACTTGTAAGTTTATAAAGAAAAAGGGGTCATTTTATTAAGTCGAAATTCATAAAAATTTGTATTTTTTAATACCCTTTGAACGCACATTGTATGTAGGTCTCTGTAGTAAAGTACACCCCTTGAGGTAGTAGGATAGCGACTCCCCCCCACACGAATGCATGTAGCCCCAAATTGGAGAGCAACAACCTGCTAAAGATTTGGTTTCAAAAAACAAACGATCAGGTCCCTATAGTGATCATTAGAAGGTCAGAGATCAATAGATGAATTTCCATATTAGATAGCTAGTGCAATGTAGATATGATCCGCTATATCTAGACCATCAATGTCGCCTTAAAATGGGCCTAAGCACCTTATAAAGCTCTATCTACTGATTAAACTAATGCTGCTGAACCATATTGGTTGGAAGAACAGGCATTACCATTGATGCAAGAATGCCATCTTACCCTTCTCGACGATCTCCTTCAGGCTTTGAACCGATTGGCTTAGGCCATATCAATGACCTCATTGTCTTGCAGACAGAAAACCAACAGCTTGTTGCATTGTGGATAATTGCCTTCATCTACCATTCCAAAAGATCAACAAAAGGTTACCAAAAGAGTAGGTTCTTGAAACTTGAGTGGTCACCAAAGTGTTGAAGGGAAAAGCCTTCAATGTCTGAAACATTACATACAAGATGCACACGTGAAAATCAAACACATAGATAGAGAGAGAGATTGCCATGAAAACTGTTTTCTTCCTTGAATTGCTTGTCTCTCAAATATAAGAAAATGGTGGTTATAACTCCATGCAAGTACATGGGATATTAAAGTCATAAGTGAATATGAAAGGTCATAAGTCTAAGGTACTAAGAGTGCTTTCATGTGCAACTACATAAGTGGGATTCACGGGCTATCAGAACATTAACATTTGATAGGTCTTTTTCATGGTAGGAGGATGACTATTCGGATATTGATTTTAGTTTATTTATTATATTTATAACTCTATGTATCATATTCATTTATCCATAGAGAGATGACAAGGAATAAGGGAAGAGGCAAACCTAGAGAGAGAAGTAAAAAAATAAACTTTACTTTTCTTTAAATTTTGAAAAACGAGAATGCTTTTCTTCATGGAGAGATGAGAAGGAATAAGGGAAGAGGCAAATCTAGAGATAGAATCAAAAAATAAAGTTTAATTTTCTTCAAAATTTAAAAAACCAAACATTAACACAAGTATTAACCCTCATTATGGCTAGTTTAGTCAATGAAATCACATATTGAGGTAGTAAGGCTTTGGTGTTTGATTACTTGATGATGTTTGGAACTCGCACAGGCCTTTGTTAATATATTCATATGCACACAACACTAACAAGTTGATAATTCATTCTCAGCGAACATTGATGACCCGCCTGGGTGATAGCTTCTACACTTATGCCACTAGCATGGTTGGTGAGATTATGGTTGATATGCTGCCAGTGGATGATAGGCTATGTGACAACCATATTTGGATTATTAGAGTATGGAATAGTTATAGTGTCAGCTTATACAGTTAGGTTCACACATGGACCCGACCATTGTATGTTATAGTAAGAGAGTAATTTTTCTCATAGTATGTACTCTTATCTCATTATGTTATGGTTATAGAGAAGAGAAGAACATAGAAGAAAATTCAGCATCTCTCTTGTGTCTTGCTTTCTCTTGTGTATATGCATTTACTTACAAGGAACTCAAGCTCTCTCTCTCTCCCCCATATTCTATTTATAATATCAGAGCTCCAGTTTGTGTGAGAGCTGAGGCAAGCAAGAGGTAAGAATAAGGTAAGCAAGGAAGCGGTAGATGGGTAAGGGTATTTCCATCTCTTTTCCTCTTTGATTTTGGAGCAATAGACAGCACACAAGGAAGTCACTATCATAGATTGAGGAATCCTCCTAGGTGAAGAAAAAAGACCATATTGTGTTTAGTTAACTACGTTAACTAAGTATTGCACATTTCGGCACGATTCAAGTGTATTTTACACCTCGTTTTGGCTCTGCAAGATTTTCGCATAGGCACTCTGTGAAAGTGTTGATTTTGACTGCATATGCCCAATTTCTGATCAAAGCAAAGTTGTAGTTGAAGTTTGGTTTCATGACAATTTGTTTAGAGAATTTAAGTGCTATAGGTGTTGGTGGATGTATGTTTATGTGACTAGTTCATAAACAATAGCATTATAACATGTTTACAGTACTATTATTGAAGGTTGTATATTTGCTGCATGGGTGCATAAGGTTTTTTACAAGCACTATTTGGTAAGTTGTTTTACAAGTAAAGATGTCTAACAGTCTATCATATATTGTGAGTGAGAAGCTAGAAAAGAATAACTTCAAAGCATGGAAATTCAAGATGACCAATTTTCTTATGGGAAAAGGATATCAGGCGTTCATGAGACCAGTGATGAAAAGGAGCCAGAGATTGCTTGCTAAAGAAAATCCAACCCCATAGCAGGTGTAGGCATATAAAGCATGGCATGAAAGAGCCAAAATGTGCTATAATGGTTGTCTATCAGTGTGATAGATTCTATGATTATGCATATAAAGGATGCACAAATATCTAAGGAGGTATAGGACATTGTGGGGTGGGTAAATATGTATAACACAAATACCCAAGCTTGGAAGATGTAGCTAAAGTGAGAATTGCATAATGTGATGAGAGAAAAGTTGAGTATATATGATTACTTAGAGGTTAAAAGGCTTGCAAATTCCCTTGCTTCTATTGTATCACCATAATAGATGATGATAATATGGTTTCGGTGACCTTAAATGGTCTTGGCAAGGAGTACAACTAGTTTTATACCTTCATTAGAGTTTTAGAGAAATTTCCTAATTTTTAGGAACTGATTGCACTTCTCATCCATGAAGAGATAAATATTAGAGAAGGTTCATCCTTTAGAAATCCAAATAAGCAGGTCTTCTACTCAGATACAGGTAGAGGCAGAGGCAGATCATCATCTAGAGGAGGCTGAGGTGGAGGTTGTTTTGGAAATAGAAATCGTGGGCAGTAACAACATGAATCAAATGTACAAATAGGTGGAAGAGGCCACTCTAGAGGGAGTGGGAGCTAGAGGGACTGAGGTGATTGGCAAAGAAATCATATGCAAATAGCATAGAGTACTATTACTATGGCAAACCAAGGCACATGGAAAAGGACCATTATAAAAAGCAGAATGATACCAAAAGTAAAAAGCTATAGCAGCAAGTTAACTATGCATCATCAAGTAAAAAGAGTGATGATAGAAGTGAGTAACTATTTAAGATGCAACACCATATGCTTAACTCCACACAAGAGGAGATGTCAAGATCAAGAGATATTTGGTATGTGGATTCTGGTGCCTCTAACCACATGACCAGTCATGGTGAGTTGGGAAAAGCTCATCTGTAGAGCGAGGCACCTTCACTTGGGTCAATGTATTGTAAATGTTGGGACATGATAACTCTTCCAACATCCAATGTTATAGGTTATATTTCATTGAAAGTTGGATGGAGGAGGAGTTGTTCAAATATCTGCTTTTTGTTGCTTATGTTGATAGCCTGTGTCTTCTTACACTAAAACTTAGCCATAGCTCGTTGCAAATCTTCTTTCTTTCAGTTTCATCAACCGGAGTATTCTATCCCAACCTCTGCATTACCTTTTCTTTTCTTCTTTGCTCCCTTTTCTTTGAAGCCTAGTATTCCCTCATATGTCGTGTGACTTCGTGAGACGAATATGAACCACACATTAACCTGCGCATCCAAATTCTTGTTAATTGTAACTTGAAATATTCATTCAAAAAATGAAAAACTCGAAATCCATCCATTGAGAGAGAGAGAGAGAGAGAGAGAGAGAGAGAGAGAGAGAGAGAGAGAGAGAGTTTTGGAGCTGCTAGTGCAAACAGTAAAGAGAAGAACACATGAAGAAGAAGGGAGGAAAGAGAAAAGGCAAGCTCACATGAGAGAGAGAGAGAGAGAGAGAGAGAGAGAGAGAGAGAAATGTTATGACTCTAGAGAGAGGGGTCCACACATGATGGCATCTCCAAGATTCGGTTCCAAATTTAAGAAGGGATTTGCAACTCCATCCTTGTAGAGAGAGAGAGAGAGAGAGAGAGAGAGAGAGAGAGAGAGAGAGAGAGAGAGAGAGAGAGAGAGAGAGAGAGAGAGAGAGAGAGAGAGAGAGAGAGAGGTTCACACATGATGGCATCTCCAAGATTTAGTTATGAAAAGGTTACTTTGGTAAACAAAATTAAAAAGGGATTTAATTCTTTTCCCACCCTTTTTGAAACACTTGGAAAGGAATGCCAAAGATAATGCTTCTTGTACCACCAATCCATGCTTACACCCTCTTAGTGTAATCTTTCTTGACAAGGTGCTTGTTCTTTCTCTTTCAATTTAAAGTGTTTCTTGAGTCACCTATTTCTCCACATACTTGCATCTGTGTGTTGATTTCCAAGTGAAACACTATATTGTTGACAAAATCTCTCTTTAGTCTTTGTGTTGTGTCTATGTATAAATGATAACATCTCTATGAGTACATCTTTCTAAAGTTGCATGGGACTAACGGAAGTGCACCATTGCAATTACATAGTGCCTTTCATAGGCTATGTTTGTTCGCATAAGATACACATCCTAATTAGGGAATCAATGTTTCTCCTAGATAATCACTCTTTCATATATATATATATATATATATATATATAGATAGCTCCATCTCCCCTTTTTGAGACCTTCTCTTTTCATCTTCCCAATCCCATTTGTGTTGAGAATCATGGATCGAGCTCTCCTAAACAACTTCCTAATAACAAGATATTTACCTAATCATAAACTAATCCTACACTAATGACAACACTAATCTAAGGTGGATAGAAATGAAGAAAACTCATAATGAGTGTGTGCAAATTAAGGTTTAGACTCAAGCTCAGTTAGGTTACAAGATGGAAACTTGTACTCATAAAAAGACTTGAGATGTTGTGCTTGTATTCCATTGCTTAAAATGTCCTCCTTTTATATAAGGAGAGTAAAACTTTAGCATTTCTCTTGCATGTAGGATAATTCTCACTTGATGATGTGGCTTCTCACACTTACTCCATATTTTCCTTGTGCTCTTTGGCACCAAATTTCTCAACACCCCCCCTTGGTGCCAAATCTTTGGGCCACTCAAGGTGGTTGGATGTTGGTTACATAATGTTGTTTGAATTTTTCCTTTCTACATCCCCCTATGTTCTATGAGCAACTTTGGCCCATGTGCTACTTTGGCACTTCCCCCCCTTAATGCTACTTTGGCTCTTAGGTGAGAGATAAATTTCTAGCTTGGGTACATCATTGGTCCCAGAGGCTAGTTTACAAGAACTTTTTGTAGAAAGTAAGATTTTTTACCAACAAATTTTTGTTTAAGAGATGGACAGTGAGAGGATTTTTGATTGCATGCTCATTTGGCCCGCTGACAACATATTTAAGATTTTTCTTTGACGATGAGATAGCCAATATTCGTGGCTTGCATTGATTTTGTGAAGTCCATGTTGATGATGATGCAGAAGACTTTTTAACCACATTGTTTGATGGAAGAGTTTTGTTGATAATGATCCAACCATTATATATGGCGTTGATGCCCATGAAAGAATGCATACTTATCTTGGCTTTGTAAAGTGTGTGAACACTCTCTAGTGTGAGCCTTTTCACATTAACTTTTAAGGGATAACACTTTTACCCTTAGTTTTTTTTTAAAATAATTTAATTACAACCTTGTCTCGTGCTATTCGGTGCGACTGGCTGCTTTGAGGTCTCCACTTGTCCTTCATGCGGGTTGCACGTGATGACTGTGCTTTGGCTATGGGAGGGCTATGGTAGCACACCACTTGTTGGGATCAATGACAGGGCTCGTTTTCTTGCGACGATGACTTCTTCAAGAAGCTCGTGGAGCAATGTCACTGCAGGAGCACTCTTCCTCTTTCTTCAGTGTAACGTGTGCACATTCTTCTCCTTGTGGCAACTCTATTGGCTGGCCCATACATGGCTGTGCACTAGAGCTGACTGCGTGCCCGTGGTGAGCTGTGCTGCTGCTCCTCTCTTGTTGGTCGTGGTGCTCTGCGCACTAGACCTACATTGCTTGGTTTGCTAGCTATGACAAGCTACAATGTATTTCTTTTCTATAAGATTCCTCCCCAGCCTCTCAAGATGTCCAGTATCTTCCCCTGTAATCAAATCCCTCTTCAGAACTATAAAAGATCTTGTTTCTACCTATTCTGGGGGGCGGCTTAGCGAGAGAAAATGTTCTAGAGAGAGGTTATTCAGATTTTGGATATTTTTGGATGGAAAAATATCTCTTCTTATTAAAATAAATTCCCCCGAAACAGAAGTTCAAAAAGATTTTTAGAAAGTGCATTAGAAATCAATTATAATATGTTCAAAAGGCCTTATCCTGGTGGGGACTCTAGATTTTTGAAAAATTTTAAATTAAGGTTTTGAAGGGCCAATCAAATTCATCCAAATGTATGGAGGAGATAAATGAAGAAATAAAGAAAATCCCCCTAAAAATGAGTAAATACTCACATAAGATGAAGAGTTGACTAAGGACAAGGATATTAGTTAAAAAAGAAGAGATATTTAGTGAAATGATGCATTTTTGACACCTCAGTGTGGGGGAATTTCCCTCATGAAGGATGCGCCTATTTCACATGTGTGGTTGAGTTTTAAACTCACAAATAATGAGATATTTTCATCTCTCCTCTCTCCTGCTTCAACTAGATCCAAAAAGTGAGCTAAACTGACCTAAAAATGGTAAAAAATTGACCAAACTCATCTGGAAAATTCTAGAATCAGTTTGCTTGGTTAGAGGCTCACTTTTTCTTATAAATAGAAGCCTCCCCCTTTGTTAAAGCTTAATAGTGTTTTATGCACTGTTACTCTACTCCACCCCCCAGAGTCAAGAACTATGAATTTCTTAATAATTCATTAAGTTTTGACCATTCCCTCTTCTAAAGAATTGGTGGCCACTCTTGTTGCAAACAAGAGTAGATCCCTCAAACCATCAAGCCAAAGGAAAGCTCCCAAAATTCTTGTAAGTTAGTAATTTTACCTTTTCTTTATTCTTTTAGTGGTTTTTCTAATCTTGTTTTGTTTAAATTGAAAACTTTGATGCTATGCCTTGCTGGAAAGGCTTTCCCCCTCTCTCATTCTTAAGATCAGTCCTTCTTTATCCCAATTAAGTGATCTAATAGTGGAAATTAAACTTTTCATATTGTTTCTCTTTTAAAAGTGAATTTGATTAGTTTAGAGTGCTTAAAACCACTTAGAGATAATTTTTAATGGTTTTTCTAATCTTGTTTTGTTTAAATTCAAAACTCTGATGCTATGCCTTGCTGGAAAGGCTTTCCCCCTCTCTCATTCTTAAAATCAGTCCTTCTTTATCCCAATTAAGTGATCTAATAGTGGAAATTAAACTTTTCATATTGTTTCTCTTTTAAAAGTGAATTTGATTAGTTTAGAGTGCTTAAAACCACTTAGAGATAATTTTTAAGTAATTTTAAGATAGAAAAAATTGAAAAATGATCAGCCATACAAAGGAGGTTATGGCAAATTTTTTCTAAAATTTGGTGAAATAAGTTTTATCTTTTATCATCCAAAAAGAGTAATCCCCACCAATTGTGTATTCTAAAAGTGTAATTTTGATTTTATGCATAGAAAGATGCATAAGAAAATTTATTTTTATTTCAAAAGAGTTATTTTCATCAATTTTTATTTTATACATAGAAAGATGCATAAAGAAATTTACTTTTATTTCAAAAGAGTTATTTTCATCAATTTTCATTTTATGCATAGGAAGATGCATAAAGAAATTTATTTTTATTTCAAAAGAGCTATTCTCATCAATTTTGATTTATGCATAAATAGGTGCATAAAGAATTTATTTTTATTTCAGAAGAGTTATTTTCATCAATTTTTATTTTATGCATAGAAAGATGCATAAAGAAATTTATTTTTATTTCAAGAGAGTTATTTTCATCAATTTTTATTTTATGCATAGGAAGATGCATAAAGAAATTTATTTTTATTTCAAAAGAGTTATTCTCATCAATTTTGATTTTATGCATAAATAGGTGCATAAAGAATTTATTTTTATTTCAGAAGAGTTATTCTCATCAATTTTGACTTTATGCATAGAATGATGCATAAAGAAATTTATTTTTATTTCAAAAGGGTTATTCTCATTTAAATTGAATTTATGCATAGAAAGATGCATAAAAGATTTATTTTTATTTCGAAAGTGTTATTCTCCTTAAAATTGAAATTATGCATAAATAGATGTGTAAAGAATCGTTATATCAAAAATAAGGATTCTCTTACATTCTAAGAATAGATGTGATGAGATGTGATGCGAATCAAATAGATGAGAATGAATGGATGGATAGATGTGATGAGAATAGACGTGATGAGAACGAGAGGTAAATAGATGTGATGAGATGGGATGCGAATTAGATAGATGGGAATGAATGGATGTGATGAGAATAGGAGTGACGAGAATGTGAGGTGAATAGATGTGATGAGAAGTAATGTGAATCTGATAGATGGGAATGAATGGATGGATGGATGTGGATGTATGTGAAGAATAAAAGAGGATGTATGTTAAAGAATGGATGTGGATGAGTGTATGTGAAAGGATAGATATGGATGTGTATGTGATAAATATGGATGTGGATGTATGTGAAAGGATATATGTGGATGTGTATGTGATAAGTATGGCTGTGGATGTATGTGAAGAATAGAAGTGGATGTATGTTAAAGAATGGATATGGATGAGTGTATGTAAAAGGATAGATGTGGATGTGTATGTGATAAATATGGATGTGGATGTATGTGAAAGGATAGATGTGGATGTGTATGTGATAAGTATGGATGTGGATGTATGTGAAGAATAGAAGTGGATGTATGTTAAAGCATGGATGTGGATGAGTGTATAGAAGTGGATGTATGTTAAAGCATGGATGTAAATGTGTATGTGATAAGTATGGATGTGGATGTATGTGAAGAATAGAAGTGGATGTATGTTAAAGCATGGATGTGGATGAGTGAAGAATAGAAGTGGATGTATGTTAAAGCATGGATGTGGATGAGTGTATGTGAAAGGATAGATGTGGATGTGTATGTGATAAATATGGATGTGGATGTATGTGAAAGGATAGATGTGGATTTGTATGTGATATGATGCGTATGTGATAAGTATGGATGTTGATATATGTGAAAGGATAGATGTCGATGTGTATGTGATAAGTATGGATGTGGATGTATGTGGGAGAATATATGTGGATGTAAATGTGATGATGGATATGAACAAGAATTGAAGCGATGAGATGTGAAGTAATTTGGACAGATATGAATGATAAGGGATGTGAATGAATGATATAGGATGTGAATGAATGTGATAGCATATGAATCGGGATGTGAATGAATGATATAGGATGTGAATGAATAATAAGGGATGTGAAAGGATGTGATGTGATGTGAATCAGGATGTGAATGAATGATAAGGGATGTGAATGGATGTGATGTGATGTGAATCGGGATAAAAATGAATGATAAGGGATGTGAGTGGATGTGATGTGATGTGAATCAGAATGTGAATGACGATAAGGGACATGAATGAATGTGTTAGCATGTGAATCAGGATGTGAATGAATGAGATGTGATGTGAAATGAATGTGATTAGATGCGATGTAAATGTATGTGAAATGATGAGATATATGGGTAGATGCAAGTGGGTGAGATCTGATGAGAAAAAATGAGGAAATAAGTGATGAGATAGAAAAAGATGTGATTAGATGAGAATGGGAATGCTTATAAAATGATGTGGATTGATGTGCATGGATGTTTGAATGATGTGGATTGACATGTGGATTGATGTGGATGGATGTATGGAAGATATGGATGGATGTGTGGATAATGTGGATTGATGTGGATGATGTGGATGGATGTATGGATGAGGTGGATTGATGTGTGGATAATGTGGATTGATCTGCATGGATCTTTGAATGATGTGGATTGACGTGTGGATTGATGTGGATGGAATTGGACAGATATGAATGATAAGGGATGTGAATGAATGATATAGGATGTGAATGAAGGTGATAGCATATGAATCGGGATGTGAATGAATGATATAGGATGTGAATGAATGATAAGGGATGTGAATGGATGTGATGTGATGTGAATCAGGATGTGAATGAATGATATAGGATGTGAATGAATGATAAGGGATGTGAGTGGATGTGAATCGAGATAAAAATGGATGATGAGGGATGTGAGTGGATGTGATGTGATGTGAATCGGAATGTGAATGAACAATAAGGGACATGAATGAATGTGTTAGCATGTGAATCAGGATGTGAATGAATGAGATGTGATGTGAAATGAATGTGATTAGATGCGATGTAAATGTATGTGAAATGATGAGATATATGGGGGTAGATGCAAGTGGGTGAGATCTGATGAGGAAAAATGAGGAAATAAGTGATGAGATAGAAAAAGATGTGATTAGATGAGAATGGGAACGCTTATGAAATGATGTGGATTGATGTGCATGGATGTTTGAATGATGTGGATTGACGTGTGTATTGATGTGGATGGATGTATGGAAGATATGGATGGATGTGTGGATAATGTGGATTGATGTGGATGATGTGGATGGATGTATGGAAGATATGGATTGATGTGGATGGATGTATGGAAGATATGGATGGATGTATGGATAATGTGGATTGATGTGGATGGATGTATGGATGAGGTGGATTGATGTGTGGATAATGTGGATTGATGTGCGGATAATGTGGATGGATGTATGGATGAGGTGGATTGATGTGTGGATAATGTGGATTGATGTGCATGGATGTTTGAATGATGTAGATTGATGTGGATGGATGTATGGATGATGTGGATGATGCGATTGGATGTGATTTGATGTAGGAATGATGTGATGTGATAGGGATCGATGATGAAAATAAAATTGTGGTAAGATGAAAAAAAGATGGGGTCTAATGTGAAAGGATGCGGAGTAATGAGAAAAGATAGAAATATTGTTGGAACTGTATTTGTTTGTGAAATCTATTTTTAAATGACTATTTTATGTCAAGAATGCTGGGGAAGCATTTTGACCGTCTTGTGAATGAGGTCGTGGAGGCCTATCTACTGTTAAAGTTGCATGCTGAGACGGAGAGTCATCGGAGGACGTCTCGTGTAGCAGGGTCGACCGAGGTCTTGACCAGTTTTATGTTTGCATGAATATCCGGCTAGGGGGCCTGGGAACTCTTTTCCCTGGTACTCGGGACAAAACCTAACCAAAATTCCTAATTGGATCCCATCACTACAGTGGTTGGGCGGTTGGCTAACCCATGGGACTGGATGGGGTTAGGCTGGACTGATGGATCCGTAAATCGAGACTCAATTTTTGTATAGTACGATAGATGAGGTAAATCCTCGATAAAAATTGTTCTATGGAAAAGAATCAACGGCTGTGCCTCTCAATGAGGAAAAAAGCGTTGGTCTCTATGATCCAAGTACAATCTTTTCCCTGATCTGATTATGGGACTTACGGGTTCGATCAGATCAGTTCAATTAGTTCAGGCTTTTGACTACGTTAGAGAAAAGTTATCCTGGAGGAATCGCCTGTGCTTTCCGGGCAAGGGAAGTTTTTCCGAGTTCGGTTTTGGAAGAACCGATGGATTAGTCTCTTGTCTGGCTATCCGCCGTGGTGGGTGAGGCCCCGAGTGTGGGACCCTGCCCCGTGCAAGAAGTGCTGCTTCTGCTGCTAGCACCCTTGAATTCGTTGTGCAGTAGGGACAGGGATCTCACATTTTTCCAACACTCAGAGATGCACAATGCACGCTTGTAATAGGCTCTTAATGCTCTGCTACAACAGAGGCTGCTAGACGGCTGTCTGCTAGGAGTTCTGCACACAGTGGAGTTTAAGCTTTTGCAGATGCCGCCTTGATTTTGTTGCTACATTACTTATACGCAAGCTACTTACTCTTGATGTTGGTCGGCTTTATTACAGACTGATGTAGTGCTCCACTGCTGTCTCTATGCCCTCAAGAACCTCTCTTTCTCTCTCTCAAAGGCACACATGCTAACCCTAAAAAGAGAGAACACTAAGCTAATAAAAAATTATGATCTAGCTAATTTCCTTTAATTTAATGCTTAACCACTCTCTAATCTTAAGATAATCACTTGCTAGAAACTACAACTAAGCTAAGCTAAGAGAGCAAGACCTAGGCTCTGATACCATGTTGAGAATCATGGATCGAGCTCTCCTAAACAACTTCCTAATAACAAGATATTTACCTAATCATAAACTAATCCTACACTAATGATAACACTAATCTAAGGTGGATAGAAATGAAGAAAACTCATCATGAGTGTGTGCAAATTAAGGTTTAGACTCAAGTTCAGTTAGGTTACAAGATGGAAACTTGTACTCATAAAAAGACTTGAGATGTTGTGCTTGTATTCCATTGCTTGAAATGTCCTCCTTTTATATGAGGAGAGTACAACTTTAACATTTCTCTTGAATGTGGGATAATTTTCACTTGGTGATGTGGCTTCTCACACTTACTCCATATTTTCCTTGTGCTCTCTTTGGCACCACATTCCTCAACAATTTGTATGTATCATTTCTTTGTTCATGAGCCACTATGTTTCTTTTAGAGTTTTCCTTTTTTAAAGAACCACACATCATCAATATAAATCTTTAATGTGCACAAAAGAAGACATCCCCGTTATTCTTATCTCTAGCTTCTTCCCCCGTTTTGAGGCATTCTCTTCTCAATCCCATTTATATGTGTCGTGTCTTTGTTCATGAACTACTATGTTTCTAATAGAGTGGTTCCTTTTTAAAGAACCACAGAGCTTGAATATGCATCTTTAAGGTGCACAAAAATGGGCTTATCCTTTGTATCATGTTTCTTGATTCACGAAGCTCTTTCAATTTCAGGTTGTTTTATTCCCTTAGTTTCTATGATTATCTAGTAAGCTCTCATCTTTTGTGGCAAAATTGTGTGGCTTTAGGGCTTTTACATTTCTTAATCCTTTCTCAAGAGCATTTTGCACAACTTGCATGTTTTTTTTACAATGTATCACCATGTAATTGCCATTTTTGCAGACTCTTCAAGTTTTTTTTTCCCCCATGAAAGGGACTTCTATTAAGTATGATAGAATCAATGCAAGAGCCAAGGCTCAAAGAACTAAATATAACATGCATAGCATGAACAAACCACATAGGTAGTTTGAAACACTAAGATAAGCCACATAGGTAGCTTGACACACTAAGATAAGCCACATAGGTAGCACGAATAATCCACATAAGTAGCTAGAAACACTAAGATAAGTCACAGGAAGACATGCTGTTCAAACTTTGCCTCAACTTTCTCCTCTATCTTCTTTGCATCTTCCATGACTTTTCCTAAAAAAATTTAAAACTCTTCAACTCAATTTTCAAAATCAATGAAGAATCTTCATACTACCTTTCCACTCACATTATAAATTTCATGCATTTCAACCCTTGAATTGACCTATTCTCTTTTTTTAATAGTGGAACTTTGGGTAGTTTATTTTAACCCTTAGAAATATCGGGCATAATTTTGTTTTATTCTTTGTATACAAATTGTAAATTTCATTGTATATGTCCTCAATGATCATATCTCCTCTTCATTGCCTTAAAAAATATTAATTCCATGTTGCAAGATCTATATATTCTCAAAGTTCCCTCAGCTCCCTGTCGCATATATTCTCATTGATTGTCTTGTTGATAGTTATCCTTTTATGAGTTATATTTTGAAGTCTTTTGAATTGGAACTCATAGAGGGAGATAGATATATAGATTTATAAACATTCATAAGAAGCCAAAAGGGCCTATGAGACCAAGAAGATACAATGTGTATACAATATATACTAGAAGATGTGTAGAGCACCTCCAAGAGCCATAGCAACAAAAAAAGGTGGCTAGGATAGGCCAATGTAATAAAGTATTGTGACACATGTGTGCATGTAAGGGGGGCACAAGATGTGTGTGTGTGTGTGTGTGTGTGTTCAAGTCAAGAGCATATCTTGTCCTTGTCAAAGCATATATCATTGGATCTTACCTTTGAGCTGTGGATGCAACTTCCCATTGTGGGTATGGTATCTTGTCCATCATGCTCACTTCGTTGTCACATTGGAATGCTCCTTGTTGCCAAAGGGGTGAAGGGAGAGCTCCCAATGCCTATATGGATACAAGAAGAGATGGTTCTCTCTCAAAAATGTTGTGGGGAAAGAAGAAGCTAATGAAAGAGGGAAACCTACAATCATACCTATTCAAACAAGCATCCATCAAGCTTGTAAGAATCTAATAGCGTGCAAGCAAGAAAGAAGAGAGAAGAAGGAGAGATCACCAGAAAACTATTACAAGTGTGTTGCTAATTGTTAAAAATGACATATATATAAATGACTAGTTTTCTCACTAGACTGACCAAACTTAAAAATGGTTCGACCTCTATTATTGCTAGTCTTAAACAACTATGTACACTAAGTTTGTAGGCTTTCCTTATTTGATATCAAGTATAGGGTAAAGACATTTTATATGTTCCAATGCCATCTTACAAATGTTAAGTACCTGTTTAAGTAATTAAGATGGAAAAATACCTTGGCAAAACACCTTATGGTTGGTTGGGAGGGAAAAACCATATTAACCAATGGAGTGGTTAACATACCCACCTTAATAATGGTGTGATCGTGTCCTCACATCACTAAAGTTGGTGGGATAGCTACTGTCAAGAAGTGGATGGTCTAGTATACGCCATGAAGGTGGCGATCCAATTTAAGTGGCATAGTTTGGGAATGGTCCTTTGTAGCCAGATGCATGGCAAAGTGATGGAAAGCTTTAGGTAGCCCCAATGGCAGGTAGCTAGTCGAGGCGACATAGAAAGTGATAGGCAATGTAGAGGGTATTCATTCCAAGTCTTCATTGGTTGTGGAAGTAGTGTGAACTCTTTAATATGAGGTGGTTGGTAGAAGCCATCTATACCATGGGATTAATGGAATGAGGGCTAGGACCCCATGGGATGATTAGCATGGGTAGATGGTAGAAGAGGATGTCTTGGCACGACAAGGTATTATGCCTATACCTCATAGCATGATGCGTAGATGGTATTTTCATCACAAATACATCGACTAGGACAAAGTTTTGTTGGTATTAAATTGAAGTCAAAATAGAGGATACATGCATAAAAGATCATTGGAGGTACCTGTGTAAGGTCAATGGTTCTCCAAGAAATGGGTCATACCATGAACCAAGCTTGCACATGCCATGGTCCCCCCATCCAGAGATGTACGTGGAGGATTGGCATTGAAGAGGTTAGTCACAAGGGCATGTGTTTATGTGTGCCATGAGTTGTGAGATTTGAGAAGTGAAAAAAATATTGAAATATGCAAGTGATGTACATGGGCAATGGATGGAAGGTATGCCCGTGTGTGTGAACTTCTCCAACACGGCATCGGTGTTATGTTGATTGTCATGTGCCAAATGCCAATGGTGGGCGACAAATGTGGTCTTCTTCTCACCTGTGGCTTCTTGCTGGTGGTGGTTGTATTGGCCTTGTTGCTAGCATTGGTTTTGCTATACCGAGTGGTTTATTGCTAATGTGTTGGCTTTGGGGTTGGCATGGCGGTCTTCTTAATGGGGGCTTATAGCTTTGCTAAATGGCTTTGTGCATTGCTAGGAATATACTGATAGGACGGTGTTGCTTGACTGGGTGCCTTATGGACGTGCTAGCGGCATGGTTAGGATGTCGGTTGGTTGACTGAAGTGCCGAGTTGGTGATGGTGAAGAGGACGGTGACTCAAGTGTAGTAGAAGTAAAGTTGTGCTTGCTCTTTCTCTCCTTCTCTTATGCTTAAAGGGTATTTCAAAGCCTCTCTCACCCATGAGTGCACGTTACCACTATCAAGATCTTCTTAAGATCTCTCATCCTCCCTACCCTACTCTCTTCCTTTCACACATAAAGCATGCTTGCGCTCTTTACTTTCTTGCTTTCACACAAAGCATTATTGTGCTCTTGAATTTCTTGCTTTCACACATATACACACACATACAAATGCATGTACATAAAAGACGATAAGCATGTAACCCACAATTGATTACATTTAGGGGTTAAAACCTTAGAAGAAAACAAATCTTGCCCTCTCTCCTTCAAACACATACTTACACTCTCACTGCTCTCTCTCACGACCACATAAGATCTCTCTCTAAGTTGCTCTCTCTTTTTTTCTTTCACACACACCAAACTTTCTTGTCTCAAAGCTTGCACAAATTCTTCTTATGAATCATGCCTTTCTAGGCACAGAGTTTGTAGTACCCTATGTAATGCCAAAAATCTGGAAATACCCTAGTATATGATGATCATTTACTATAGATGGACATGTTCCAGGACAATCATATCTGTGTCACTAGGTACCATGGCTCCCATCCCACCTCCATGTAGGTGTTCTAAAACCATGAAGGTATGGTCCCTCTTAAGCCCATGTCTGATGGTGGCATGATAAGTGTTAGGGTCCTCTGGCTTCAACATCTTTTCAGGATCCAGATCCACCAGTATTTCAACATAGTAGTCACTATATTATTATTGGAGCATGTTGAATTGTAAGGTGTAGAGATGTTCAGCCTATAAGCCCTTCTGTGGGAAAGGTAAGACTTCCTTCGATAGCCTTTAACTCGAAGAGCTTGTGAGCTATTGTGGACGACAGGAGGAAGACACTAAGAAGCCCAACTGCATCGACTCTCTCAAAACGGTGGTTTTGAGAATAAGGTCAATAATGACCTTACAACAAAGATGAGCCACCTTCTATTGCATGCTTTGTCGTTACTAAAATATGGGAGCTAAATAAAAATACCCCCTTGGATAGATAGCCTTTGGAGGCTTGACAATACCATGGTCATTCTTCCATGAAGTGACCTGGCTGCCTTGCAAGTGCACATGTGCAAAAAAACCTACACGGATCTTTCATGATCATAAGATCCCAAGCCATTGGCATCTCTGGTCTTGTGCTATGTTGCTTCATCAGCCCCTCACACACTCATGATCAAAGAAACACTTTGATAATTAACTAAATTGCTATCATAAAAACCATGTGTGTGTCCATGAAGCACTCTCACGATCAAAAAAACCCTTTGTTGGTGTACTGAATTGCTATCATAAAAACAAGGGTGGAGAATCATTTTCCCATTCATGAAGAATGCTTGGATGCCACCATGGTTAACTTTGCTGGTGCACTTGATTGAGTTATGTATTTCCAATTCTAGGTTACAAATTGGTGTTACGATGTGGCACACACAAGTGTTGTGGGGTCTTGGTGATCTTTTTGAGCCCTGGGGTTACTATACAGTGATAGGAAATGTGTGCATGGTTCTCTTTGGGGTTTGGCTCCATGATGGCTCTTCTTTGATGGGAACAAGGATGATTAGGGCTACTTCACATGGGCAAGGTGTTGCCTCTTGTTGCTACTCAAAGTCCATGGGCTATTCTAAATTTTTTGAAGGTGGTGTTGGCACATGAGCTGAGATGGAAACCCACTGCTCTTCATTCTTGCTTAAGCTTTGGAGTTTGGAGTTGGTGTCAGAGGCATGGCTTTGGATCTCTACACCCACTTGGATTTGATGTTCAAGGATGTATTTGTAGGGGTCCGAGGAGGCAAGATTTTTTTTTAATCTCGGCACCTGGATGTGGGGGTTCCTGAAACAAAGCTTGTAATTTAAATAAACAAGAGATGCACGCCTTCAATTAATGCACCATATCATAACATAAGAAGAAGAGAATGTCTTTGGGGTAGAGTATGGTATCTTGTTAGGACATCTCATTAGCAAACATGGCATAGCAATGGACCCTTTCAAGGTTGAGGCTCTTATCCAAATACTAGCACCAAAAATAGTGAGACAGTTGAGGGGTTTCCTTGGGGCAACTAAACACTATAGTCGGTTCATTAAAGATACTTATCAACATAAAAACAAAATCATTGGGTGCAATCTCTCCCTGACATGTGTTTCTCCTTCTCCCACACACGATATTTATGTCATAGTCATATTTTTAGTCCTTGGAGCCAATAACAATATCTTTTTTACCTTTGGGCTTTTGCTTTACATATAAGTAACCTTGTCCAAATAAATGGGCCTATACATACACAATTGCTTGTGTACACATACACATAAAATAATCTTGTATACATACATATATAAAATAATCTTGTATACATACATATATAAAATAACCTTGTGCATATATGCACATAAACTCTAGCCACATGATAGGCTACAAATGATCAATTAAATGCTAATAAAAAAAATCATGATTAGCATATGATCTTTGTCTTTACCCCACTGCCCAATCTACCATCTATATGGCTGACACATCAATCAGTACTCTCGTACAGTGTGACACCTCAATCAATACTCTCGTACATCTCACTATCTATACTCATACACATGAGTGAAGTGAGTGTGTGTATGAGTGAAGTGAGGTGAGAGGAGGGACGAGTGCACGTAGTGCAACACGGCGGGGTGGCAACGTACACAGGAGGCTATGCCAAAATTTCTACTTAAGAAGCGGTGGAGCTTAGAGACCTCAAGGGTTACGAGCTCGGCCATCGAAAAGATCCCCACGACATTTGCGGTTTGCCAAGTAATCTTCTTTTTTGATATGTTTCGATGGGGGTTTGTGCGAGCCATAATAGTTTTGGCATCGCTGTGCCGGGGATCTAACTTGGGTCACCTACGTGATAGACGGGTATACTCACCACCATACTACAACGACATCTATATGCATTCTAGTGAGTGTGTGTGAGTGAAGTGAGGTGAGAGGAGGGACGAGTGCAGGTAGTGCAACATGGCAGGGTGGCAACGTACGCAGGAGGCTATGCCAAAATTTCTACTTAAGGAGTGGTGGAGCTTAGAGACCTCAAGGGTTACGAGCTCGGCCATCGAAAAGATCCCCACGACATTTGCGGTTTGCCATGTAATCTTATTTTTGGATGTGTTTCGATGGGGGTTTGCGCAAGCCATAATATTTTTGGCATTGCTGTCGGGGATCGAACTCAGGTCACCTGCATGATAGACGGGTATACTCACCGCCATACTACAACGACATGATACATCTCGGGGACCATGGTGGGTGAAATCCTGGTCAATGGTAAAACCCATCGCCTGGAATTTTCCTTCAAATTGCAAACCTCTCCAAACACAAACCAAAGTCTTCACAATATATTGATCTCTATTTGTTAGTGATGTCTATATTAGCCTCGCAAATCACATAATTCTTTCATGTCTGACCAATAAGCGGCTACTTCAATAAGTAGTATCCCAATAAGAGTCTCTTTGACTCATTTAATGTACTTTATGTTTATCTCCTTATAGAGTACTTAAATATACATAAAAGCATAAAAAGCACAAGGGAAGAAGCATGCAGGAACACGTCCTATTCACAACATTTGATAAGAATCCAGCCACAAAAAGGGATATCATCGAAGGCCAAATTCTTCAAGTGATGAATGTCGCTTCAATGAATCATATGAGGAACTAAGAATCACAATCTCGTTCTGATGATTTTGTCTACATTCCTTCGGATCCTTCCTTCTCTTCTCCCCCATTATTAACATCTCTTAGTTTCCCAAATAACATAAATAACATGTAACTCTACTTATGATTGCCAAAAACAAAGTGAGCAAAAAATATAACCAAAAAAAGAGCATGCTCACAAAAATATAAAAATGCAATCACTCGCAAAACCCCCCACCCCATTAAGAATTCCCACTAATCACTAACCTTCTCATTTAATAACTAGCATTTTTCATTCCTTTCGGAGGAACAAGGACTATTGAACATCACTTGCTTCAAGATGGCACTTTGCATGTGTCTTTGCACCCTTCTTAGCTCACAAAGGATGGATCTATGCTGCTCATACCTCCGTTTCCTCATTTTATCGAGAGTGCGAACATACTCTTCCTATAGGACCAGCCTTCTTAGCTTTTAAAGCTTTTTTCCCTGATTTTAGGATCATCATTCGATGAGATTGCCTTGTGGGTCATTTCGTACACGCCATCTGAAAATTAAAACAAGCATTTATGTTATTAGTTTTTTAAAAAATACCAAAAAATAAAAAGTAACACCAAATCACTACAATGCGAAATGGGGACATCAGACACAATCTTGATCCCCTCCTCGCATTTAGTGATATGTCATGTAGAGCTCTTCATTCCACAAAATGACTAATTAAAAGCTTAAATAAGTTAACAAATAATCAAGAAAGTATAATGCATGTAAAAACTTGAATGACTCACTATAATGCAAAGACAATATTTAAAAAAAATTATAAGGCCTTGTCTTGCATTGTAGTGATTTGTCACTAGTATTTATTTTTGACTTAGGACGTAAAAAATTACCACCATGAAATCCTAACTACCATTTCTCACGTAGAGGAGTTCAAACAAAATAATGCAAAAATGCAAGAAACAAAAATGCAACCAGTAATATAAGATAAAAGTAATGCGAAGACTTTGCATCACTCACTTTGCACTGTAGTAATCGGCACTTAAGGATATATCACAAATGTATTAAAAGTTTCACAAATGTATCAAAAGTGTATCACAAACATATAAAATAAAATTAATGGACACACTATAACACGAAAAGGAAATTCAAAAAACATTCAAAGTCTTATCTCATGTTGTGGTGATTTGTCTATAGTTACCTTGATCGAAGTAAGTGAAAAGGATGAAGAGGTGGAGCCCGCAAAGCATAGATAGATCATAGACGAGATCACAGTAAGTCCTGAGGATGAAGAGGTGGATCCTGCGAAGTGTAGATAGAGTGTAGATGAGATTGTAGAATAGTCAAAGAAGAGAAAGCAAGAAGTAGAATGACACGTGTATGCATTAATAAATAGTTATGACGCAAAATGATTACACCCAATGCATTTGTGAGACGTGTTCACAATCAATGATGGCTGACACATGGATAAAAAATGTGTTGAAGATTACATGAGGTGGCGGCCAATGCATGAGTGCCACGTGTAAAGACCGTTAGATAAAGCCTACCCACATTCATTATTGAACTAAGGTCATTCTTACTCTCGTTGAATTTTTTTCGTGCATTCTTCACATCGTTGTCATTACCACTTTTTGACCCCATTTATAACTTTTTGACCCCATTTATAACTTTGAGGCACGTTTTCAAAGTCTTCAACGTTTGATTCAACAAATGTTTCTTGTGTTTTAAATTTTTCTTCATATCATTGTCGTTGTCATTACCATTTTTCGGCCCATTTAGTTATACTTCTCTTGATACTTTGCTTATGCATAATTTTGCACCTTTTCAACAAATAATTAGAATGCCAATTGAATGATAGTTCTGTCAAATCACTACAATGTGAGAAGGACATGATGATTTTGTCTGATGGCCTCATAATGCATTTTTATGATCTTTCTTTTTTTGGTAGTTTCAATGTCATTTGTTACCAATTAATGCATTATTGTGTTGTTGGGCTTCTTTTCTAATCAAATCACTACAACATGATATGCTACCTCTCAAGGATCTTAAAGCCCTCGTATCACATTGTATTAATTTATCTTTTTTTCTTGTTCTTTAATGTTTCTTGTCAACAGATTCCTGCATGTGGATACATTTTTCTGCCTTTTATCTTTTAGATGGCTTCATTTAGTTATACGTCTCTGGATACTTATTGATGCATAAATTTGCACCATTTTAACAAATAATTAGAACACATGGTTGACTGATGGTGGTTGTGTCTAATGTCCCTGTATGACAAATCACTACAATGCAAAAAGGGCATGATGATTTTATCTGATGGCCTTATATTACGTTGTTATGATCTCTAAATATATATAGAAGATATTGATGAAGAGGTTTAATCTTGAAGACTGTAAACCTGTGGCTACACTTATGGAGACATGTACTCGACTTAGTCTTCAAGATGCAGGAGATTCTTTTGATGCTATTTTGTATCAGCAGGCTATTGGATCCCTTCTTTATGTATGCAACACGAGGCCAGATATATAGTATGCGGTCTC
Organism: Cibotium barometz; assembly: GCF_041138505.1. NCBI lineage: Eukaryota > Viridiplantae > Streptophyta > Polypodiopsida > Cyatheales > Cibotiaceae > Cibotium > Cibotium barometz. The sequence goes on along the minus strand of NC_141071.1, from coordinate 41,593,456 downwards.
ACAATTGAGCAGATTTATGCATAGCCCAGGTACGAAGCATTGGTAGGTTGTCAAGTGGGTTTTTCACTATTTGCAGGGCACTCAGTATTTGCAGGGCACTCAGTATTTTGGATTATTTTATCCAAAGGGGGGTGAGTCACAAATGCATGCTTTTAGTGATTCAGATTGGGCTGGATATTATGACACACGAGTGTCCACTAGTGGGTTTTGCTTTCGCCTTGGTGATTCATCTATATCATGGCTCAGTAGTAAGAAGCCTACAGTGGCCACTTCCAGCTGCTGTGAAGCTGAGTACAGGGCAGCTTTACAACTACAATTGAGTGTGTGTGGCTCAGACGTCTTATGGCTGATTTGGGTGTTGGACAATCGTCTAGCACTACGATTTTCACTGACAGCCAGAGCACATTAGCAGTTGCGAGGAACCCAGTGTTTCATGCTCGCACTAAGCACATTGAGGTGTATTACCACTTTGTCAAGGAAAGAATCTCAGCAGAGATCAGCTTGGTCTATGTACCTACACATGACAACATCTCAGCAGAGATCAGCTTGGTCTATGTACCTACACATGACAACATGAAAAATTTATTCACACGAAGGCTCTTCCTCGTGAAAAGTTCGAAGCTTTTCATAAAGCTTTGGGCTTACTACCTTTTCAGGATTGATTGACCATACCCTGTACATGTTCACATCATCACTCCAAGGGAGATTTGTAGCATTATATGGTAGTCATGTGTGTGAACACACTTAGGACCGCCGAGGCACTTTTTCCCTCACTAGGAGGTTTTTTCTCCCGTGCGTATGTACACCCTCTTATCTACTCATTTTGGGGTGTATACTTATCTTTTGTATCTAGCACACATTTGTTCATTATATTCTAGTGAGTTTGTGTACTCTCAAGCTTATCTATCTTGTGTGTGTGCATTGTTGAAACCCTAACCCTGATTCCAACATGAAGATCATTGCATTGTTGAAACCCTAACCCTGATTCCAACATGAAGATCATTGATTTGTGAATATGGATTTGTCATTTGGAGAGGTTTGTAATTTGAAGGAGAATTCTAGGCGATAGGTTGTACCATTGACCAGGATTTTGTCCACCATGGCCCCCCCATCTAGAGATGTATCTGGAAGTTGGCGATGGTGAGGCTTTGGTGCAAATGTTCTCCTATGCATGAGTATGGATATGTACTCATGAAGCAGCTGCGACATTAATTTAGCCAAAAAAAAAGTAAGCAAAAAGCTTAACAAATATATAATGGCTATTGAAGATCGTTGGAAAAGTGTGAATGTGTCAAATGGCTTAATCCATGATGAGGCTTAAATCGTGAAAGTGCAGGCTCTTAAGCTGTGAGAGTGCAATTCGTGAGAAACCTGAACTCGTGAGATTACAGTTTTTTGGCCGCCCGTGAGTGAAGGGATATTTCGTGAGATGGCCTAAACCCGTGAAAGTTAACCCCGTGAAATGGTAGCTTCGTGAAAGTGCAAGCCATGAACTGAAATTCCATGAAGTGTAATTCCATGAGATGAAATTCTGTGAAAGTGCAGGCCGTGAACTGGAATTCCATGAAAGAAAATTCCGAGGTAATTTCGTGTAAGATGGAATCCCGTGAAAGTGCAGGCCGTGACATGGATTTCCGTGAAATGTAATTCTGTGAGATGGAATTCCGTGGAAGTGCAAGCCGTGAGATGAAATTCCATGAAGTTGCAGGTTTTGACCCCGTGAAGTTGCAAGTTTTGACCTTTATGGTTTTTTTATTTTAAATGATTTTATGGTTAGCTAGGTCTTGTCTTGTGAGCAACAGGTTCTTGTGCACTTATTTCTCACATCTAGAGGGGTGATAAGAGCATTTTTTAGTTTGTCCTTGATGCGCTCATAAGTCTCCATTGTAGTCATGGATATTGATTCTTGAATTTGTTGCTCAAATGTTATCGAGACAGTAGGGAAGACTGCTGATTGTTTGCTTGAACACACAAGCTCTTGTGTTGGTGTTGAATGCACAAGAGTGGTTGAGTGATTTTCTTGTTGTTGCTTCGGCCTCCATTCTTGTCGAACCTTACATAGTATCCATGTTATTAAAGCACATGCACAGGTACCCATTTTGATGAACATTATAAATTGGTGGTTGATATGCTTGGTGTGCTGAGGCTATCTCTTTGTGCAAGCTTAGGGGATTTTGTGATGGGCTTGGGGACCCAAGCTTTGGTATTTCTTTGGTAGTACCCTTGTGCTTGCAGTAGTGTTTTTGGTACTCACACTTATTGACTTGGTGGAGTTCTTTAAGGAACTTGCATAGGCTTTTGTGGACTGTGTTGTGGAGTACTTTTCTTTTTTCTTGGCCTCTATAAGTGTTACGTTGGGGAAGAGGCTTTGACTGTCAAGGCACCCAAATTTGATTGGCACCTTCATAGTAGCCTTGAGCTACAAGTAGCTCCTTCTCCACCCACATCTTGATACTATTAAGATACCTTGATTGTGGTTTTGTCATGTTGGAGTTTTCTTTTGGGTTGATGTGGAAAGTTTGCAACCCTCCTTGACTTTGGTTGGCGTGGAGACTACAAGTTTAAGACTCATGGGCATTGTTGTGACGGTGATGAGACTAGAGTCTCTAGTGGAGTGGCTATTGATGAGATGAGGCCTTCAAGCATGTGGCTATTGATGAGATGAGGCCTTCGAGCATGTGGTTGTCTCCTTTGGTGAGGTTTGTCGATGAAGTGGCATAGGCTCCGGGTCTTTTCCTTTGAGTTCCTTGTTATAGATAGAAGGTTGAACTGTGGGAACTTCTTCAAGAATAGCTGTTGATTGTGATGTTTTGGTATCAGATGGGGTTGAAGGAGTAGATGCTTTATCCGAGTTGGTCGTTGACACAGATGGTAGGTCATTGTGTAGAGGGGCTTATGTGGAAGAGGCTTGTAACTTTTTGCATTCAGCATCATAGAAATCCATTAAGGTTGGATCCTCTTCCTTACAGTATAGTATTGTCAACTTTTTATCATTGACCATTATGATGACTCTATCGCTACTAGCAAAGCACAGTGGTGCTTGGGCAGCAATAGTCCATTTATGCCCCAAGATCAAATCTGCTTCCAGCACATACTCAACCACAAAAAACTTACAAGTAAGGGGATTAGTTTCAATATACATTGTATGTTCAAAGTACCCCAAACATGGTATATTCAAGTATTATGTAAAGTTTATACTTTTCTGCATAGGCTGTGAATGTTGGTTGGGCTAAAAAATCCCATAGCTCGAGGGTCATGAGATTGTGTTCCTGTATTGGATAAAGCTGTGCTTGAGCTACGGTGATTTTATGGAAAATTTCCAATCTAACCAGAATCCTAGGGATCTTTTCAGTAAGATATGTTGGAAGTTCCAGCTCCTCCAAGGTCTCTTCCTCCCGTAATAGCAATTATACACATTGCTTGCAGGAGTGTTCAAGGTCACTGTTTACATGGATTCATCTATTGAATACAATGATTCGCCTATTCAAAAATTGACCAAATCATAAATATACTTCACTTTTTACGTAGTTTATACTACATGAACAAGAAAGCGTAATTTAAAACTTTGAAAACTAACAGTATTCTATCATTCTTTATCTACATTTAAGATCAGGAATATATCTTTTATATCTTTATCTACATTTAAGAACATGAGAGAAAATATGCCAAAATCAACTTCATCTTATTTTTTAGACTTTTTGGATTATCTTTCTCTAAGCTGAGTTGGCACTTCTTATAGAGAGCCCAAAGTTGAGTCCAAAATTCTTATAATATTTCAAGAACATGACCAAATGCAACTTCTATGGAAGCTAATAGCTTCCAATAAACCTGTGGAAGGGCAGGAAATGTGAGAAATCAAAGTTCATCTACCAGAGGAACAAATTTCAACTGATACTAGAAGAACAAAAATTTTCGCAAACGAAGAGAAGATGGGCTGCCAGCAAATGCCCTGAGATGTGGCTTTCGAGGAGTTGAAGTCAACTTGAAAGAAGTCTCATCCAAGTAAATGAGCATTAAGGAAGTGCATAGACTTGTCACTTTGGAGGATGAAGAGCTAGTCTAGTGGTGAAGAATTGCGAGTTTTCCTGGCTTGTGAGAGTGGAGAATGATTGGCCTGGGCAGAAACCATAATGTCAACCAAGGGAGGCAGGACAAAGGGCAAGGTGGGGTGAAGGAAGGACTGGATAGAAAGATGGATGACATGCATGAGAGGAATGTGCAGAGATGAGAGCAGGAGGATGGCAACTAGGAGAAGAAATGCACATAGAAGAGTTGGGTGAGATTTTGGGAGGGATGGCGAGGGTGGAGAGCTCCGTGGCCGTGTTTGTGTTGTTTTTTTATAAATGGAGTGGTGTATGAGTGCTTGGGTCCCTTCAAGCTTGAAACAAATTTCAAATTTTTCTTCTTCTTCTTAGTGCCAAATATTCAAGCATATGATGCTTCAACTTTTCCATGATTTACACCTAACATTTAGTTTCCATGAAATTGAGCAAAAATTAAGCATAGAGGATATTAATGCCCAAGAAGGCCAAATAAGGCCTAGAGTATGTTAGCAATATGAGGTCTTAGTCTAGTCATTAATTAGATGATGAAAATGAAAGTAAAAATGTGATCTCTAGGGTATACAAGCTCAATGGACTCAAGCATGCATGCATTGCGTAAGTAATATTTCTGTTTGCATTTATGTATGTGTGCAAGCACCACACGACATGTATACATTTGTGTGTACGCGTGCACGCATGGTATTTCAACGTATCAAGTGAGCCTATAAGTTAAATGAGCATAATGGGAATCCAAGCCTTGCGAAGGATTGAAGAGGTTATGCATCATAATTATCCATTATGGGTGGGAATGCATTTTGATATAGCTATGGACAATGCAAGGCTGCCATGTAAACGACTGTGCATAGTTAATAGCTCCTACCTGTCCACATGATGCATATCGAGAAAAGGTATACAAAATCATTGCATTACTTAGAGAAGATGCCTGCTATGATATGGACTTAACATGGAGAAACTTTGCAAGAATAATGCAATCTATCATTAGAAAATATGGTAGATGGTGTATGGGACAGCAAAGAGAGCAAATAAACCGATGCAAAGTGGATATGCAAGCATTGCATGAGGTTGCACAAACAAGGTAATTAAATCAACAAGAGGAAGAAAAGCTATTAAATGCATGATATATGATAGATTGCAATACTCATAGATTTTCTTTTTTAAAATAACATATACAACCAAAGCATGAGCTTTTATTAGATAAAGGCTAGTGGTTAAAACAATTTCTCAAAAGCTTGCATACTAAGAGACAAAAGCAAAGCCTACATCGTGTGCAAAAGCTTTATGGTCAGTGCACCAATGATGTAAATGAACTCGAAAAAGAATGCGTGTCATATTTCCAATTTGTCTTTGCTACATTAGGTCTCGCAGGGAAGAGTTGAAAGGGCAAGCCATGTTGCTTATAAATGTGACCAATTCTTAAATAACAAGATGCTACGCGAATCCCCTTTCACGAACATGGAACTGCAAAATGCTCTTGCTAGACTAGGTAAGTGCAAGTCATCGGGATGCGATGGATTGGTTCTGGGTTCTTTCAACATTTTCGAGAGAAACTGAAGACATTCTATTGGCAATGATGAATGGTGCATGGATACAAGGAGTGATGTGTGCTTCTTGGGAAGAGGGCCTTGTGAAATCGACTCCAAAAAAGAATGTATGCTTGAATTTGGCTGATTGGAGACCTATCACTTTAATGCCAGTGCTATACAAATTGGTGACAAAGATGATTTCCAATAGAATAGCCAAGGTGCTAAACAAACGGTTTCCGATTGTATCCTGCCTAATATGGGTTCCTTCCTAGATGACAAATAACAAACAACATATGTAATGCTTATGTGGGAACGGAGTATACCAAATATACAGGTCAGGAGGTCTTGCTACTACAGGTAGACATTGCCAAAGAATTTGATACAGTGCAATAGGAATTATTGTATATGTGGTTTTCGGTTCAAAAATGACAAGTCATCTACTAGCTGTATGTAGACAACACAACTAGATGAATCATTGGGAAAAGATTACATCACCCTAGCCTTTGGGAACATCGATTAAGCAGGGCTGCCCATTGAGCTCCATGTCGTATGCAATTGTCACTCATCCTTTATTGATGTATATGGATATTATTACTCAAGAAGAAGAATTACATGGACGAGTACAGCCAAACAAGTCATCAATGGTTGCACATGCATATGTTGACTCCTCTTTTTTCTTGCCAACAGGTACTCCAAGAGATGTGAATGATTATGGATATTCTGCAATTTTTTAGGAAAATAGCATGGTTGAAAATAAACTTTAGAAAGTTGAAGTTGCTACCACTAAAACAGGTGGATCGGCATAGTATACTCTGACCAAGAGGTTTAAATCACTAGGTATTTGGGATATCCTTTGGGTTGGAACATATCTTTCAAAGATGCAGTTGCATGGATGCAAATAAAAAGTTGATAACTCGCACTTGTCTACATGGCCTTTGCATGTAAGGCTGTGAATAGCACAATCCATAATGGCTTACAGTTCTTCCTGCCATTGCTAATTTGGGAGACACATTCATGTCATTAGCAATGGAACTATTATGAAAAATAAGCACTGATGGAAGGGCTTTGAGGCTATTGAAAATGGAGCATGTATGCAACTCTAAAATGCATGGTGGGTTCAATATCTTGAATGTGCATTACCATGCACAAGGTTAGAAAAGTACCATCATAATAACTTTCGTGGAACAAGGATAGCCATGGACATAGATGCTAACTACAATGTGTGCTTGTTACAAGGCTAATTCTTTTGGGCATTGGAATCGTTAGTTGGAATATCTTGGTGCGTCGGGTACAAGGAAAAATCCGAAGCTGCCCCTACTCTTCCAAATTGTTGCAAGATTGGAAGTCAGTGCTCATACATTCGCATTAGGCACATAGGCCATTGCCTCATGAATACACATTGGTAGTTGAAAATGTGCATTGGAACAGAGCATTTGATACACCATTGACTAAGGTTGAGCCAAGAAAAGCTTATTTTTTAGCACCAAAAGGAATTTGCACAATGGAAGATGTTATATCAACTAGAAGCACACCATTATTGTCTTCACAAGCACAATGATGATGGTGATTGGAAGCCCACCACCATTGTGTATGGAGACTTGTTGCTCAACTAGCAAGACAAGGGAGTACATTGTACATATCGATTGGCCGCAATGAAGATGATTGGATGCTAAAGAACAACCGACCAAGTTATGTTACAAACTTTCCTCTTTCTGGACTAAGAACGACAAGCACATATAGATAATCGCTTCCACAACCATGGATAAAGGGACATATGGATCCGTAGTGGCATATAAACAAGTCCTTACGATGGTGGAAAGGTAATTTGGGAAGGATATGGTAAACCAAATTTCTTTTAGAATAGAAGGTTTTTCTGTGGATATGCCTCACTGAACGCTCCTGATAGGAGAGTATTTGGCAAAGTGAAAAATTGCGGCTCCAAATTGTTTGCAATGTCATCATCGAATGGAGAATATTTATCATTTACTTTGGGCATGCACTGACACAATCGATTTTTTGAATATTCTATTTTCGAATATGCAAAATCAGATTCACTATTGTGACATTTGAAAAAAAGTTTTGGATGCATCCATACTACAAGAATATGCTCTTTTCTTTGCCTAGCCAAGATATTGCACGATATGGACAATATGGCTAGATCGTAATTATGAGGTGTTTGCACAACCTCGAACTAGCATTTATGTATATATTCCATAAGTCATTGAATGACAGCCTGGACCTGCAACATATTGATCAACAGCAACAAAACTATGAAGTGTTTTTCTATTATTTTTAGATGTACTTTAATGAGAGCCTCTCGTTTTGAGGATTCTCGATTAGAAGATTTGACAACACAGTTCACCCCCCCCCCCCCCCCCCAAAAAAAGGTGTGGGGGTGTGTACGCATCCGGTGTTTTCTCACTTTTAAATATTTAAAGTCTTGGTTAAGAAAGAAAAAGGCATACAAATAAAATGCCTGAGATCATATGGTGGGGGAGAGTATTTCTCCAATGAGTTCAGTGATTTCTTAAGAAAGCAGGGAATCAAGAGACAGTTTACATGCAGGTGCACTCCATAATAGAATGGTGTTATATAAAAAGAAAGAATAGACACACTATAGAAGTGGCACATGCCTTAATATCTGAAAAGAATATGCCACATTATTTTTAACTAGAAGCAGTAGACTATTGTGCACATTATGAACAAGACCCCCACTACAACAGTTCATGATATGATGCCTAAACAAAAGTTTACAGAAATAAAATTGGATGTTCCAAAACTGTTCTGCATCTTCTAAAGCCTTGTCCTACCACTCAAGATTTGCTGGCTCGTTTGACAACTCTTCTCCATGCCCTGTTTTCCCAACCTTCCCTTTTGAAGGCACTTTTGGCTTTTTGGTAGGTATCCCTCTAACCCCGATTATTGGGCCTTATGGCCTGCAACACTCAGTTGTTTGGACACTTCGATGGATGTCTTCGCCTTTTTTAAAATTTCCTTGCCCCAATCTCTCCAAGATGTCCACTTTCTTGGAGATCTTTCCACAGCCCATTTTGTAAGTGTTTTATTACTGTTTCTAGTTTTCCGATGTAGCTGCTCCATGTTGGGACAACTATGAATGTACATTGCATTTGTAATGAAACAATAGTTTTCACAAAAAAAAAAGTGTGTGTGTGTGTGTGTGTGTGTGTGTGAGAGAGAGAGAGAGAGAGAGAGAGATGCTTTTGCCTCAATTTTTACCTTTTTCTTTTGCCTCCCAAATCATATTCTTATGATTAATACATATTATGTAAAAAGAGTTTTCTTCTACATTACTATCCCCGTGTCTACCTTTGCAAGGAATACCTAATATAAATGTTAAATCTTTGTTCTCAAGGCTTTGGCCTTGTGGTTTGACTCAATCTCCACCCAACATAAGGATACCACTACTCCTGCGTGACAGCATGGTATAGTCCCACTTGTGCTGTACACCCTACCGTAACCACACAGACACGTCAAAATCCACCTCTAGTTGCCTCCAATTGTGTTGTGTTGTACACCCTACCTCAAACTCCACCTCTACCGGCCTCCAATTGTGTTGTGTTGTACACCCTACCTTAACCACATAGACACCTCAAACTCCACCTCTAGTTGCCTCCAATTGTATTTTCAATGAGGTTGGAAAAAACGTAGGGGATAATTTTGTGGATAAAAAATGTTAGGCAACTAGTCACTAGATTCTAGCATTATAATGTACAAGTTACTCTGCATTTGGGAGACGAGTATTCCCCTACTATGGAATTATTGATGCAATTCTATGGGCAACTTTCCCATCTCACCTTGTTTCTGTTGGACTTCTTTTTTCAATGGTGAAGTGGCAATTACTGGTGAGATGTACTCGAGAAATCACACACACGTGTGTGTGTGTGTGTGTGTGTGTGCGCGCGCGCGCGCGCGCGTGAGAGAGAGAGAGAGATTCTACTAAACTATCAATTCAAGAACCAGAGTTCAAACCTTGCAAGAAACCATCACACAATCCACAAGTCTGCTCTGCACGTGCATGTGATTCTTGATAGCTTTCTTTCTTCATTTCTCATCAATCAGTGAGCAAGCAGAACACTAACAACAGCTTCACTACCATTACTCTATTGAATATTTGTTTATCTAAACTAGTCTTTTGCCCAGCCCCAAAATAAATAAAAGACAACACCACTGCTATAGTTCCTATCCAGTATTTAAAATCAATTAAAAAAAGAAGTCACTTCTTTTGAACTCATCTGTGCCTATGATTATTACATCAAATGCCCAAGCTTTTCATCTCGTGGGGCATGAAGTCTTCACTTGTCCTATAACATTTATCAGGTGAGTAGTAGCATAGATTTGTCACCTGACTTGTGTATAAGCATGCGTATCGCTCCACCTAAAAGTTGACAATGTACAAGAAGATTGAAATCAGATTGTATACAATATTTAGTACTAATTGACTCCATAGATTAGATCTCAAACAACTAAATTATGTTCATCCATCCACTAGCTCAAACCTGATGTGCAAAACGAGAGTTTTGATACCCCGTCTTCATAAGCTGTCCCCAGGTCTTGTGAAACTGCAAAACGATCCATGATCTAAAATGAGACCTCCACCCATTTCTTTTGACTCAGGATGACCTTACAGACTGGGGTGGCGCCGCGGGGGGGGGGGGGGGGGGGGGGGGGGGGGGGGGGGGGGGGGGTTTGGTGGGGTTGTGTTGTTGAGGAGAGGAGGAACTAAGTGAATGCTAACTTATTGTCAAGGTCTCACGCCATGGGAACTAGAGAGCATTTCTACTCCTGTTGAAACAAGTGAGCTGGAAGCTGGCTGCATGTCTCTGGTACTTTTCTCTTACAGAAAGCATCTCTGGCCCAAGCAGTACCTCCCAAGCAACTCGGTAATCACTTCCTTCCCTCCCTTCCCTTCTGTATCTAGGGTTGCTAGATTGTAATCAAGTCGCCTCCAATGACCCATGCATCTGCATTGCATAAAAGGGAGGCGCCAGCTGCCAAGAGATGCTTCATCCTCCTCAAATCCCACCTTCATATTGCATTACATATCACACAACCAGTAAATACGCATGTCTACTTTTAGGGCACCTATGGATGGGGGCTCTCTATGTGCCTATGGGCGGGAAAAAACCTCACTGATGCAAGATCTCTCACCAGGAAGGGGAAATAAACCTATTCCACCCCTAACGTGTCCATAGTTACACCCCATCGAACAGGTGGGGAGTCCATATGACTCCATAGTCTTGAAATCAAAATAACTGTGTGGAACTCCATCCACCCTAACGTATCTTTGACCATTGTGGGATCCAACCACATATACTTCACAAAGTCACATGGTCTAGACATTCAATCCAATCATCACCCTTGCGTCAAAGAATTAAAGTGCATGTGGGCTGCTTCTTACCGGACAAATTTATAATGTCATGATTGATTAAACAATTACAGCCTGAAGTCCACCTCCTATCTTTGATGTTTCTTGTCCCCCACAGCAATACAAATTGTACTCAAAATTCAACAGGAAGCATAAAATAGACCAAATTTGGAGTGCCCTTACGATGCTCAATAATATTTCTTCTACTTGGAAACCATTGAGGCTAGCTTGGTTCATGCATGAATTTGACCCACACTGTTTACAATGGATGACAATTCAGGGCTTTGTGACAGTGAGACAAATCAAACTACAGACTGATGTGGAATCAGCTATACAAGTTTGTAAGCTTTGAACCATCATCAATACCAAGCTTTAGATTGGCTTCGATAGTGAAGAGGGGCACATTTACAAGACTGCATGCACGTGAAAGAAACTCTACAGCTTCCACAGACCAGATTGTGGGAGCTCATCAGCAGCATCGCAGCCTGGCAAATTTGGCTGCGTGATGCAGTGAGGATATTATCCCGGCGAAGTCTATCAGGTCCATCTTGACCAAACACATACACTCTCCGCAGCTGCTTTCAGGAGCACCTTCAGGGCAGCTCACAACTCATGTAGGAGCGCCATGCAGCATTCCCTTGCACCTATAGCCTGGAACAAGGTTGTTAGAGGCATTTGGTACGAGGCGGGTATGGTACGCGACTCGAAAGACTCGTATTTTTTAGAGACATTAGAGGTGTGTTAGAGGCGTCTGTTTTATATATATATATATAGTGAAAGATAGATATAATATATACAGTGAAAGTTAAGAGAGAGAGAGAGAGAGAGAGAGAGAGAGAGAGAGAGAGAGAGACTAGAGTGTGTATGTATGAGCCTTGAGGGAGGGAGAGAGAGGGTGTGTATGAGAGGGGGAGAGAGTGTGTGTGTGAAAGAAAGAAAGCTGTATTAAACGTCTACAAAAGGCCAAAATGACCTATGAGACGAAAATAGTCCATCATCATCATCATCTTGATACATCATCAAGATTTAAGGGTACAAAGTAAAATGAAATGAACCGGTAGAGTATAGAGAGCTCCAAAAGTGGGTATAAAAAACATCATCATCCTAGTGTGTTTGAAGTTTGAACTTTAAACTTTGGGTCTTGAGAAAGGCTTAAGGGAGGGAGGGAGAGAATGAGAGAGAGAGAGAGTGTGTGTGTGTGAGAGGGGCTGCCTTGGGCCCTTAAAGCCCCCATCTAAAGACTCAAACCAGCAAAAAAAAACAAACAAATAAAAATAAAATTTGTGGACGCCTCGATCAGGCAGTCGAACGCCTCTAACCGTTAGAGGCGCGCCTCGTAACAACTATGGCCTGGAATCTGTGGCATCACTTGGTGATTCAGGCATGTGCTTATAGGGTTCTCAGCCTTGCAGTTGGTTATTGTTAGCTATAAATTTGAAGGAGAAAAGGGCCAAGTCACTAATAGCATGCTTCTAAAGCATAAAAGATGGCTTCTTTTGTCACTCCTTAGCCACTGCTTCAGGTAGTTTGAGATAAAGTGGCAGTCCCAAGCTTGCTTGTAGCAAATCTGACCCTTCCAGCCATACTTCTCCCTTGGCACTTGCCCAATAGTTGCAAAGTGAATCCCTCTTTTCCAGTTTCACTGCTGCTTTCCTTGATACCTCATGAATTTCCAAGGGCCTACCCCTAGCTAGTTGCCAATCATATCAATAGGTCTTTCAAACCTAGGTATTTTTCTGCCATTTGAATGCAATACATTAAACCAGGGGATGCGAATGAGATAACTTAATATCTACATTGAAATAGATAAAGCCTTTCGGATGAGGATACAAGGTGACTCCAGATCAGCTATGGCCAGGACAACCGCTTTTATAGAAGAGTGGTTTCATGGGATGTTTTCTAGCATCTCTCCTAACGGTTTGCCGTTTGTGTTATGATGTCCATGACACTGGCTTCCCAGCAGTGTGTACTAGGTTGATGGTGTTTTTAATTTTAGAACTCATATCTCAAAGGATTTCAGCCTGGTTTTGGGTGTATTTTGTCATTTTTTTTTGTGGGAAGAAGAAGACAAAGCCATCTATGGAAAGAAAAAGATTAAAGGTAAGCAATTGGTTGCCTCTGACACAAATCTCCACCACTGCAAGGCATGTTTCTTTGCCTTGAACACGCGGTATAGGTAACTGAAGAAGAGGTGTGCTATACATGATTCAAACATATTTTTACTATTGAGGCAGCTAGTACTACATTCCTTGTACCTTGTGGATTCGATCGTTAACAAATCTTTAGCCAACAAAAATCTTATCAAGTCTGATTATTTTCTTGCAAATCTTTAAATCTTACCATTTCATGGCACTCTTTAAGAGCTTCTCTATGCAAATCTCGAATTCTATCTCTTTGCACCTGCAAGAGATACCTTCTGAATTGATTAGTGTGCACTCATACAAGTAAGGTTCAACTGAATCATGTGATATAGAAGGTCTATGTAATATCTCAAAAAAATTACCTGTAATTCGTCTCTCTCTGGAATCATTATCTTCTCACTGCCACCAGAGCCCTTGCTGCACCTAATAAAAAAATATGCACAATCAAATATTTGTTTGGTTTGGTTAACGTACTAACTTTAAAAACGAACCTGAGATGCTACAAATATTCTAACCAGGTTTACTGCAACAGAAAATAAGTACAGCATAAGCCACAATAGGTTGTACATCCAAGGTAAAGCATCTAGAGAGGATAAACGCATTTAAATGCTAGCAATTACAAAAAGTGGAGTTCTCCTCTGGATAAGCCCACGTGAATCAACAATAATACAATACTTTTTCTATGAATTCTTTACACATGAATGTGCACATGTGCGTGGGTGTGAGCATGCACGTGTGCATGTACCTGAGAGAAAGAGAGAGAGCACTTAAACATGCTATTTGAAGCAAAAACAGGGGAAGGGGGGGGGGTGGGGGTGGGGGATCACAAGATGTTCAATAAAGGAAGACATTAGAGAACATACTCACGCATTGTTTTCCAAAGTCAAATCCTGGAACACAAAATGAGAGACAGGCAGCCCATCATGTGGAATGACTCCATGTCCAGCAAAACCAGAAGCCCCTTTGGAGGCTAGTGGAGTGCTTCAGATCTCTTCCATTGGCCCATGGAAGGATTTCAAAGACCTCCAAGAAACAGAGACAAAGAGGCTAACTGCACAGTTCCGTGGGGTTCAAATAAGCATTGCACAAATTGATTCATCTGTTTCTTTCACGTTCAGAGTGGAAGTGTTCCATGTCTCTTGGCTGGGAGTATTCCCACACACCAGCACCTCCTTGCAGTCTACTGGACTGAATTTAAACAAGGGAAGGGGCCATCCCTATACTCTATTGAGAGACGGTGGAGGCTGTGGAGGATGAGTCACTGGTCTCCTCTCTATCGGGATTCTGGGATAGTGAGGTGAGCATTGTGTATAGACCTCCCTACACATACAATTTGTAGGTTAGCATTGAGACTCTGGAAGTTTAATGAATACTCCATCAAAGATTGATAGTAAGTTGGGATGTATTGACAACTAGAGGCGAAGTCAAACCACTTTCTTTTTTTATGTCTACTCCCTATGCTCCTCCCAATCTGAGTTGTGGGACTGTGGTATGTAGACCCTGGTTTCGTTTGAGGAGGACTCTGGAGTTCTGGCCAAAGCCAGACTAGTGCTATCTTCTTCTTATTGACGCACTGCAACTAAGGAGACCCCTCATCAATGTTTTTGGGTATGCAAAGCATAGTCACAAGGAGTTGTGGGACTGTGGTATGTAGACCCTGGTTTCGTTTGAGGAGGACTCTGGAGTTCTGGCCAAAGCCAGACTAGTGCCATCTTCTTCTTATTGACGCACTGCAACTAAGGAGACCCCTCATCAATGTTTTTGGGTATGCAAAGCATAGTGACAACAAATGCTGTTCCTTGTGGTCTGGAACGGCAGAACGCCGTTTCCCTTTCATATGGAACGCAGGAATGGCTCGGAACAGGTGCTGACATGGCATGGCCTAGGGAATGGTTCTTGCCGTTTCGGGAATGGCGTTCCTGTTTCCGCAACGGACGGCCTGGCATGCAACGGCCATCTTGATGTGACTTAAGGTACCAAAGGTACCTAATATAGTACCTAAGGTACTAAAGTACCTTCAAACAGGTACTTGCCCTGTGATAAGGGCTTAATGAAAAAACAGGCTGCTATTATTTATGTGCGCTGGCCCACGGCCCCTCCTTGGGATTGAACATAGACTCGAGCTCCTTCACAGGCCCACTTTCAATCCTTCTCACAAGCTGTACACAGCAGTGAGCACACCTTGGCTGCCTCAGAACTTGGAAGTTACAGCCATTAAGCTCACTCATGCTCTCTTGGACAGTTTTATACATGGATTAGTGCTGGTGACTTTCCATGATGCCTCACTCATAATTCGCTCATACATCGGTCTTTGATATGATGCATGTTTCGGACGAAATATACTTGGGTGGGGATGTTTTATAATGATATGGGAGGCCCGGGCACATATATTATGTATATATGAAAGATAAATAATGGGCCATGGACTATGGGCCAAATAATGTGAAAAGGGCCATCAATATTGGTGGCGGTACAGCAGTGCTGTCTTCTCTCTTGCGCCCATACACTGGCCGTACAGCAACAAGCTTCTCTCTCTACTGATCGCCCATTTACAGGATTGTCAACTTGCAGCTTCTGTATCTCCCTCTCGCCCTCAGAACTGGCTGTAAACAGTGGAATCGAGGATTGTTGCGGGGCAGATTTGGGGATGTTTCAGGGATGTTCCTGGGACTCATTTGGCTCGGTGTTGGGGACTATCTTGGAGTTTTCATGGACTGATTTACGGAGCAGATTCTGGTCTGTGCTGATGGCTGAAGATTGAGGCTCTTTGGCCTTCTGAAGAGAGCTTATACTGTGTATCATATAAGCTTTGTGAAAAGCTGCACAGGGAACATGGAAAATCTAGTGCTAAAAGCACCCTCACCTTGGATTTCTTGTAACAACTTCATGGACTGATTTACAGAGAAGATTCTGGTCTGTGCTAATGGCTAAAGCTTGAGGCTCTTTGACCTTGTGAAGAGAGCTTATACTGTGTATCACGTAAGCTTTGTGAAAAGCTGCACACAGAACGTGGAAAATCGGGTGCTGAGAGCATCCTCACCTTGGTTTTGCAAAAATGCTCTGAAGGTAGAGAATTCTGGACCTGATGTAACTGAGTCATCACTTGAAAGATCAGGGTCTTCAGCAAGCACAGTATCTGAGAATGCAACCAGGGGCAGTGCTCCAAGTCAAATGCTGAGGCTTTCATCTGGAGGAAGAGCCACAGATAGTGCACGAATTGCAAAATTCAGAAAAGAGCTGTCTGCTCCAATTGTTGATCTGGGTAAGTGCTTAGACTTGCCCTGTGGGACTTGCAGCCTTATCCCACTTTACACATCATCATCCATGTGGCACTCCCTCTTCCACTTCTTTTGGTCAACACTCACACACACTTGACCTGCACATTGACGGCCTCAGGTCCCATCTTGTATTTAAATCCACAACATAGGCTAGAGATAGAAATATGAAAACTAAAAGAGGGTGGCAGGCTAGGGGGGGGGGGCGGGTCGGGGGATGTTGTTCACCTTTTGTATCCAAGACAAGTCCAAGTGAACAGAAGCCACATGGAGTATGGAATCCTTTTATGTAAACTGCCCTTTCCAACCATTTTCTGCTGCTAGGATGATTTCCTGCTACCATATTGCTGACTGGTTCTGTAAGGAGTGATTTCATTACTAAGAATCCCTCGTAAATAAAAAGAAAAAGTAAAGTATTGGAACCTGTTAAACACGCAATAAGAAACAGCCTCTACATTTTTCATGCTATAGTGGGTTAGATTTTACCATATTGATGTTACATACCTACCGATCTTTAGGATTAGTGGTCTTATCCAATAGGGTTAGGGGAGCCTTGGGATTAGACGAAGCAAGCTGATATAGGCGGCTAAGGCTCATGGTTAATAATACCAAGTATACTGGCTATTAGTAAACATGAGCCTTAGCCGCCTGTATGAGCTTCCTTCCTCTAATCCCAGGGCTCCCCTAACCTTGTTGTATTAGACCACTAATCTTAAAGCTAGTACAAGGTACCTAACATAACTCAAATATCCAGAACAATAATCTGTCAAATATCGCGTACTACATGGGACACCAAGGTAGATGTCTCCAAGGTGTGAATCTCCATCTGAACCTCCCAAGAGATCAACTCCTCTCTCAGATCACAATCCGGATCTAGTCCTTCAGATAGGTCTACCATGAATTCGAGTAATCAAGGAGAATCCTAGTCCATGTTGTTCAACTCAGTACAACTCAAGAATCTATCAAAAATCTGCTCCATCTATGTCTGCTCCTTGTGGGTGTGAAACCCACAGAACCCTTTAACATAGGGGAAAGAGCCATCAGGTCTCTGGAAGCAACCATCAAAAGAAAATAGGAAAAGCTTACTAAGACCTTTACCCATGTATCGTGTGATCTTCTGCGTTTAGGTAGCTCTGATACCAACTGTTACAACTCCAATCTCCTAAACACAAAACATGAATTATTATTTTTCCAGGAAAGAGATCCCTCAATTAGTTAAAGAAAAACAGCCACAAAGGGCTAAGTACAACCATGAAGGGCTAAACACAAACTCGTCTCACATAAGGGTGGGAAACAAGTGATCATAAGAGAAAGAGATGCTTCTCCTCCGGCTGGCCGCTCTGTGAGGAGAAGGCAGTGAAGATGCAGAGAATCCGTTGCCAAATCTACCGAGCCTTCAGACAATCCCAAAGGCAATGTCGTTGAGACTTCTGATGAAGGCCGCACCAAGGACAAGCCACTAACCCACCTCCAACTACCAGCCAAGTACCGACCGCCAAACTCTTGTGTGCCATCAGCCAAAGAAAGAGCGTGATCTTTCTAGGCCGAAAACGGTCCCAAAGCCTCTTTCAAAAATCTGAAAGGAAGCGCTGTGATAGACCTTGTGACTGCCAATGTGCTGCTGCTGCTGATGTGCCATCTATCTCAGGCATCTGGATCCGTGCTGTATATGCAAAGAAGGGGGCATCCGGAGTCTCCTGCCAAACCGCAGGATCATGCCAAGTCCACTCTTCCGGGTCCCACTGTAGCCGCGTGAGAGAATGGCACTCCCAAATCCATAGCCACCATAGTCTCTCCATGGCCACCTTGGTCGGTGCTAGATCTATGTGCCATTCTCGTGCCCGAAAACCGATCAACCTCACCCTCTACAAGGTGCAACCTCTGAAGTCCTACAAGGGAGGCTCCGATCTCTCTAATCTGCCATAGGAACCAATAGAAAAAGTCAACAACCCACTATCCTCATCTGCTCCGTGGACCGTCACCAGGATGTCATGTCTGGTAAACACTCCTAGCCACACTGGGGGAGTCGGGTCTAGAATAGGCATCAACCACTCCCGAGGGATAGCAGAGTCAATGTCGATGCTGAACCTATCTCGACCCCGGATCCCTATCAGGCCTCTCTCTTGCTCCTCCAGGGGTAACGCATGTGTGCAATCCAATCTCCAAGAGACCTAATTGGTCCCGTGCTCAAGGCTCCCCAAGATATATGCAGTTGGGCTCCTAACATGTGGCCACTGGGTAAATGGATTAGGGGGTTTCAAACCAAAGGCTGTCGAAGCCGCTCCTTTTAGACAACTGGTATTGTCTGTCTGAGGGCTGGCCTGAGATTATCCCAAGCGCAAAGTAAACTGGCTGCGAATCTGTCCTCAAACGCTGGCTAAAACCAAAGGCTCGCATCTCTATGAAGATCCATCAGACACCGATTGGCCCCGAAACGTGGTGGTGCACCTTGCAGTATTTCTTTAATTGATTATAAGAGCTTTGATTACAATAAGGCTGGAAACTCAGCCGTCACAGTAGAACTTCTAAAGCCTGCAAAGATCCTGCATCATGGCTTCTTGTCCACTCGGCATCCACAAGCAAGTCCAGCCATTGTTCACATCGAAAGACTCCCACACATTGAGTCCTGCATATAGAAGCTTTCTCCCATGATCACGACTGCCACAACCATCCATAGCCTCTCACCCTACGAACAGCATCACACCCTGACACATCCAGTGCTCCTGCATCACGACGACTCCAAACTGTTTCCAAAAAAGAGAACTCGCATCATAGCACACCATACCATTCAGTGAACATACCTATATCAACCCTCTCTGCCTTCCAAGGGGTACTATCCATCTCAGTCATGGATTCCCGAACCCCTGTCCAATCAGCAGCAAGGCTGTACCAAACATGTGTCCATTCTTGTACCCACTGCTTGCATGTGACCTATCTCCTTGAGAAACACCAAAAACACATGTTTCGTCGAGAAACCTACGACCAATTTTTGCATGAAACCCTTAGGCATGTTTCCCCTTGAAACATTTGTCTTGTTTCCACACAGAACCATACATAGCACCATTCAAAGACAGTGCCAACAACGGCATACATCCAGTGCCTATTTCCTCATGAAACATCTGGAAACATAGATATGCCCACAACTGCATGTCCCTCTGTTCCTTTCAAGCAGGAAGAAAACAATCTGCTCTATGAACATGCACCCATGTGAGCTTGCATCACTTCCATGCCAAGAAACACATCCAAGTGACCCTGTACTTACAGCCAACCAAAACAGCCCATAAACAGTCTCAAATCAGCCTTGGCTGTGCGCCTCCTTCAGCCCGCTTCTTCCCTTGGGGGAGAGGGACATCAGCTGTGCGCTTCCTGCAGCCCGACCTGCTGGCCAAGAGAGAAAAGATAGGAATACCTGTCGGCTGTGCGCCTCCTGCAGCAGCCCGACAGTAGCCAATAAGGGGAGCAAACGTGCTGCAGCTGTCCTGCAGTTCTACTGTAGCCGACCTCTCTCAAAGAGCATGGACAGCCCGTGCGCCCGCAGTCCAACCTGTCCATGTGCCAAGCGAGGAGGGGAGAGAGAGAGAGAGAGAGAGAGAGAGAGAGAGAGAGCAAAACCCTGCCCGCAGCTCTGTGCGCCACCTGCTTTTTGCCAAGCGTGAGCAGCCTGCTTCCCACGTGTTCGTTGCAAGGAGAGAGAGAGAGAGAGAGAGAGAGAGAGAGGCGTGTGTGCTGCAGCCCGACCAGCCCCATCTTTGCCAAGAGAAGCCCCGCCCCCCCCCCATTGCAGTTGCAGCCGATCTTGCTTTTCCCCCATTCAGAAGCGTATCTCTGCAGCCACCCGCCTTTTTTTTGGTTGGGGAAAAGCACACATGCCAGTAGATGCAGCCGACTTCCCCCAAAAAGGGCATGGGGCCCCATAATCGCATATGGCCACGATTCCTTTCCCGCGGGGGGGGGGGGGGGGGGGGGGGGGGGTGGTCCTTTTATTTTTAGAGGTTTTTAAACCTTTGTCCCCTCCCCCACATGGGGTTGTGAAAAAGGTCCTTATAAAAGGTTGCCCCAAATTGATGCCATCCACACTGTCTGCCCTGTTCCCATGCACACTTGCATAGGGTCAAGAGAAAAACACAGGGTCATAACATACCCCCCTCTTCAAAAATGGCAAGCGTCCTTGATTGCACTCAACGGCACAGTAAAGCATCCAATGAGCAAAGACGTCTAATATCACAAAAGCAATCACC
This sequence comes from Cibotium barometz, assembly GCF_041138505.1. NCBI lineage: Eukaryota > Viridiplantae > Streptophyta > Polypodiopsida > Cyatheales > Cibotiaceae > Cibotium > Cibotium barometz. Next base: position 41,572,829 of record NC_141071.1, on the reverse strand, counting down.
CTCAAGTGCATATGGGTGATGAAACAATCATCCTGCACAACAATATGGGTATGCCCCTGTGTCACAGTAACATACAACTCTTGCTTGTTCCTTCAGAACCTGCAGCAAAAGTCTAAAAACCAAGCGGAAACACGTAACCTGTGTTAGCCAAAAACAAAACCATGCATCAGTCTACATATGACACACACATGCATTCACAAACAATATGCTCCTCAAGATGCTCTACCTACTCTAAAGTAACGGTCTAAGGGCTGCTTGCAAGCCTTACGCCCATGGACATCCCGCAGGACCCACGACAAGTGATACATCATGAGCATATCAAAGCACTCAATGCATCCAAACAATACATCCACTAGGTACTTTCCATATATATCCCTGGTGATGCTTTACCCACTCCTTAGGAAAGAGAGAGAGAGAGAGAGGCGTGTGTGCTGCAGCCCGACCAGCCCCATCTTTGCCAAGAAAAGACCCCCCCCCCCACCCAGTTGGTTGCAAGGAGAGAGAGACAGGCGAGTGTGCTGCAGCCCGACCAGCCCCATCTTTGCCAAGAAAAGACCTCCTTCAGCCCGCTTCTTTCCTTTGGAGAAAGAGATATCAGCTGTGCGCTTCCTGCAGCCCGACCTGCTGGCCAAGAGAGAGAAAGATAGGAATACCTGTCGGCTGTGTGCCTCCTGCAGCCAGCCCGACAGTAGCCAATAAGAGGAGAAAACGTGCTGCAGCTCTCCTGCAGTTCCACTGTAGCCGACCTCTCTCAAAGAGCATGGACAGCCCCTGTGCGCCCGCAGTCCAACCTGACCATGTGCCAAGCGAGGAGGGGAGAAAGAGCAAAACCCTGCCTGCAGCTCTGTGTGCCACCTGCTTTTTGCCACGCGTGAGCAGCCCGCTTCCTACAGTCCAGCCCATGTGTTGGTTGCAAGGAGAGATAGAGAGAGGCGTGTGTGCTGCAGCCCGACCAGCCCCATCTTTGCCAAGAAGAGACACCCCCCCCCCCCCCCCGCGTGCAGTTGCAGCCGATCTTGCTTTTCCCCCATTCAGAAGCGTATCTCTGCAGCCACCCGCCCTTTTTTTGGGGGGGAAAAGCACACACACCAGTAGATGCAGCCGTCTTCCCCCAAAAACAGCATGGGGCCCCCATAATAGCAGATGACCACGATTCCTTTCCCAAAGGCGGGGTCCTTTTATTTTTTAGAGGTTTTTAAACATTTTTCCCCTCCCCCCACATGGGGTCCTTATAAAAGCTTGCCCTAAACTGATGCCATTCACACTGTCTGCCCTATTCCCATGCACACTTGCATAAGGTCAAGAGAAAAACACAGGGTCGTAAAACTCCCATCACTTCCAGCCCATAAGAAGTTCCGGATCAATCGCTGTACCTAGCCAATGCATGCCCGAGAAAAGGCCAAGCACGAAGTGATGTACTACATGGTGGCTAGAAGTACCTGGTTCGCCACCACCACTCTGCCTACTAGGGAGAGCCTCGCTGAGCTCCAATATAAAAGCTTCTTCCGAATACTCAGAAGAAGGGGAGCGAGCTGCTGCTCAAGAGAGATATCGATGCCAACCTGGCAACCGAGATAGCGAACTGGAGTGCCCCTTGGGATCCACTGGAAAGCCTCACTTGGTCTCCAAGTCGGGGTGAGCACAATGAGGTCCTACTGCCACATCCTGGCCGAAGCTATCGCCTCCTAGAGGGTAAACATGTTGTCTAGGATGCTCCTATCCTAAACAAAGCCAGTTTGAGTGTCATGGATCAAGTCTAGGAGAAAAGGCTGAAGTCTCTTGCTGATGGCCTTCGCCAATATCTTATAGGATGTCCCAAGGAGAGGATCTCCATTGCCGAATCTCCAATCTATCACCAACCTCCTTGGGAATCAAGTGAATCACGCCCTCTGAGAGCCTGTCTAGCATGGCACCTATAATCATAATCTCATTGAAGGCAGCTCGAAGGCCACCTTCCATGAGGTCCCAAAATCGAAGAATGAAGGAGACTAAAAGCCCGTCCGCCCCTGGGCATTTCCCCCTAGGAAGTGTCGTCAATGCGTCTGCCAACTCCTAAGCAGTAAATGGTGTCAATAAAAATGACCGAAGAGAAGCGGACACCACCTCCCTCGTATGCCACCATATCCTCTCGCATGCGTCCACCACCTGTGAAGATGCTAGGGCACCAGTGAGGAGGGATCGAAAAAAGTCCGCGGCGATGGCTCTCACCTGCACGGGATCTAAAACGATAGCTCCATGCTAGCCACGCAACCTACGAATACCATCTCTCCACTTATGGGGTCCAGCTATCTCAAAGAAATCTCATGTGACTCTGTCGCTTGCTTGTGTCCAGAAAGAGGCCCTACCATGATATATGTACTCCACTCTCCTCTCCTCTATGAATCTAATCTCCATACGAGCGGCCGCGAGCTGACTCTCGATCCATAAGCTATCCGGGGACCTCTCCTGAAGCCGTTGTAAAGAGACAAGACTCCTCAAACTCCTCTCCAATCCTCTAACTTGCTTAGGGCTGCCTCCTACAAGAAATAGCTGATCTCCCCTAAGCCCTCATCCAGTGTGCACGCAGCAGAGCTTGAAAGCAAATCCAATCTCGCCCATATCTGCTCTATCCTACTACATATCTCAGGGTCCTAAATGAGGCTGTATGGAATCCTCAAGCTCACATGCATGACATGCGTCCAAGGGCCCTCTAAGGACAAAATAACCGAGGCGTGATCAGAAAAGGAGGTGCCTGCCAAAATACCAATCATACCCCCTCGGCTGCTGCAAGCCCACTCTTCAATATAAAACCTATCAAGTCTAGAGAGATTGGGGCATGTGCTTCTCCCATCCGATCTCGAAAAGTAGAGGCTCCCAAGGCTACGCCCAAACTCTGGAAGATGCCAAGGGTCCTATCGCAGGCTGAGTACTCTGCTCCTGAAAATGGGGCCGTGCCACCTCCAAGCCTATCCTCTGTTGCTTATATCATGTTAAAGTCACCGCGCAAGCACCAAACGTCAGCCTGAGGGAGGTCCTATTGTACTGAGCTCCAGAAGAGGGCTCTACTTGCAACAACGTTCGGAGCATAGATGTGTTGCCATATATATATATAGGCAGTGATGTGTGTGAACACACTTAGGACCGCCGGGACACTTTTTTCCTCTTTAGGAGGTTTTTTCCCCCGGCTTGTATATACGCCCATCCTTCTAGGGCTAACTTATCTTTTGTACATTGACACAATCTAATACTTTGTGTTGTGTGCATTCTTGCTCCTTCTTCTCCAAGCTTTGTGTGCTTTCCTGCAACCCTAATTCCAACAATTGGTATCAGAGCAGGCATCGGCTCCCAGGGCTACGCCGCCAGCACCCTCCGACTCACGTTCTCCGATTGAGATGAGCTTTCACGAGCGCTTGCAGGTCCCTATACTCTGTAAATAAGCCCGTAGGGCTTAGCGTTCTCAAAAATCGCATCTGAGGTCGTTTCGGGCTCCGTTTTTGCATTTCAAGTTTTGCACAGGTGTTTTCGTCATTTTGTGCAGAAATTTCGACAGTGCAGTTTTCTGCAAAACACGCATACGTATTCTATTGTGGACCGTGCTACATAGCATGAGTTGTTCTCTGATCAGTCTTTGCTTCATTACAGGTAGCTTTTGCATCAGTTTCAGTCAGTGACCATGGCTGATAACAACAATGATGTATTTCGCATGTTGTCTGCTGAAGACAAACTGGATGGAGACAGCAACTACCCACTTTGGACATACATGATGCAGCATGTTTTGGTTGCAAAAGGAGTGTGGAACATTGTGCAGGGTATGGATGTACGTCCAGGTTATGTGGATGTAGGATCTGTTGAGGATGTTGCAGGTTCTAGCAGCTCTACTGTTGCTGCTGTTTTACCCACTGCTGAACAAGCTCGTTGGGATGGTAAAGATGCACAAGCTCATGCCTTGATTGCACTTTCTGTCAAACATAACATCACCCCACATATTTGTTCAGCTAAAACAGCAAAACAGGCTTGGGATATTCTAGCTGGTTTGTATGCAGGTCGTAACGAGGCAAAAATCTCTTACTTGCGTAAAGAGCTAGAATTGAAGATTATGCAAGAAGATGATGACATGAATGTTTTTCTTGCTGAGATTAAAGATCTCAAAGAACAGTTGATTTCTGCAGGTGAGATTATTCCTGATCATTCTCTTGTACAAACTGTTCTTGATGCTTTACCTGAGACATATCAGACTTTTGCTTCCACATGGAGACTTCTTACTGAGGACAGACCTGATGCTGTCAAGTATGATACTTTAGTCAACAAGCTCTTGCAAGAAGCGCAGTCCAAGTAAAACAGGACCAGACAGCGTGCAGTTGATCAAGCATTTATTGCTGCCCAGCAACAAAGAAGAAGTGGTAAGGCAACCCCTTCCACTGTTTCTTCTCCTATTAGTAGGTCTGCAACTTCTTCTCCTTCCACAGGTAACAACAATAAGTCTGAGAAGGCTCTTGATAAAGGCAAGAAAAAGACCAGGTGCAACTATTGTAAGGCAAATGATCATGTCATTAAGAAGTGCCCTAAGCTAAAGGCTAAAGAGGCAAAGAAGAAAGAGTCAAATGCAGCCACAATAGCGGATGCTTCTACAAATGCAGATTCTGCAAATGTTGTGCAGGATACAGAATGGGCGTTTAGCGTGTATTGCCAGTATGACCCATCTGTACATGATGCATGTTTGGCAGTTTCTGTTGACTCTCATGTATGGTATTTTGACAGTGGTGCTACAAAGCACATTACCTCGCATCGTGATATGTTCACTTCTCTTGAGGCTGTCTCTAATGGGAATACTGTCACATGTGCCAATAATGCTTCTTACCCAGTGAAGGGCGTTGGTAAAATTATGCTTACTGCTGCAAATGGCAGCGCTTTCACACTTTCAGATGCTTTGTATGTGCCAGGGATAAAGAAGAATCTATTGTCTGTCTCTGCGCTTGCTAGACTTGGACTTGTAGTCAAATTTGTGGATGACAGATGTACTGTTCATGATTTGACTTCTAGTGATACGATTATTGCATCTGGCACCTTGTTTCGTGGGCTGTATAGGCTCAATTCTTATGACAAGTGTGTGGAAGATTCAGCAAATGCAGTTTCTGATGAAAAGGCAGTTTCAGATGCAAAACTATGGCATGCTCGTTTTGGTCATCTGAACTTTGCTAGTTTGCTGCGTTTGCAGAAATTTGATATGGTTGCTTCATTGCCCCCTCTTGAGGCACCATTGAAACATGTTTGTGAAGGCTGTATTTTGGGCAAAATGCAACGTTCTGCGTTTCCAAAGGATGGTTCTGTGCGGGCCACTCGCAAATTGCAACTTAAACATAGTGATGTATGTGGGCCTATGCAAACTCCGTCATTTGGTAAACACTTGTACTTCGTGACTTTCATTGATGATTACTCAAGGCATGCATGGGTATATCCACTGAAGGCAAAGTCCGAAGTGTTTTTGTGCTTCAAACAGTTTATGCTTATGGTTGAAAATATATCCAATTGTACTATGGGCACCCTCCGTTCTGATCGAGGGGGGGAGTACATGTCTAAAGAGTTTGATGCATTTCTGGCTAGTCGTGGGATAAAACACCAATGTACAGTGCATACCCCTCAGCAAAATGGTATTGCTGAGAGGAAAAACAGGTCACTTATGGAGATGGCACGATGTATGGTCAAGAGCCAAGCTTTGCCACATGCGTTTTGGCTTGAGGCTGTCATGTGTGCTGCATATGTACTCAACAGGTGTCCCACTAAGGCCTTGCAGTCTATTACTCCATACGAAGCTTGGCATGGCAGGAAGCCTTCTATTGGTCACTTACATGTCTTTGGTTGCTTGGCCTATGCTTTAGTGCCTGTGCAACAACGCAGAAAATTGGATGATAAGGCTGTCAAATGCATTTTTGTTGGTTACAGTGCTGAGAGCAAGGGTTACAGATTGTATCATCCGCAGCCAAAGCGGATCTTGATTAGTCGAGATGTTGTTTTTGTGGAAGATGCTGTGCAGCCTTTGTTATCATGTACCAAAGAGACAGGTGTGAGTTCATGGGATGTATTTGATACATTGTTGCCTCTGTTTACAGGTGGGAATTCAAATATAAGTCCTAATGAGGCAAATATTCAACCTATGCAGATTTCAAACGACATCATAGATCAGCCTATTTCTGATGCAGATTTACAGGATGTAATTTCTGAGGATACGGCTGAAAATGAGCAGGCTAGAGGTATGCCTAAATGGCTGGTGCAAACCTTGCGTGATAGTAATATTGATGCACCTATATCTAGTCGTACTCGTTCAGGTTTTCAGCATGCCTCTTATGCATCAAATTGTTATGCTTTGGCTGTGTCTAGTATGTGTGAAGAGGAAGAACCTCTTTCATTTGATGAGGCACAAAAATCAAAAAATTGGTTGGCTGCAATGCAAAGTGAATATGATGCTATAATCAAGAATGGTACATGGTCTTTGTGTGATTTGCCTATTGGTAAAAAGGCCATTGGATGTAAGTGGGTTTTTAAGTTGAAACGAAAGCCAGATGGCAGTGTTGATCGCTATAAGGCTAGACTTGTTGCAAAGGGTTATGCTCAAGAAAAGGGCATTGATTTTGCTGAGACCTTTGCTCCCACTTGTCGTATGACTACGATTCGTAGCATTTGTGCATTGGCAGCTCATAATGGTTGGAATGTACATCAGCTGGACATAAAGACTGCGTTCTTGAATGGAGATTTGCATGAGGAGGTGTATGTATCGCAGCCTCGTGGTTTTGTTCAAAGAGGGCAGGAAAACAAAGTGTGCAGGTTGAAAAAGGCTTTATATGGTTTAAAGCAAGCTCCACGAGCTTGGTATGAAAAGATACATGCATATTTGACTGCACATGGGTTTCAGAATAGTCCAACAGAAAGCACTTTGTATGTTAAACGTGTGGATGGTGTACATCTAATCATTGCTCTCTATGTCGATGACATGCTGCTCACAGAACCAAATGAGAGTCATATTGCTGATTTTAAGGCTGATTTGAATGCCTCTTTTGAGATGTCAGATTTGGGACATTTGCATCATTATTTGGGGATACAATTTAAGCAGTGTGATGGAGGTATTGCTTTGTGTCAGACAAAGTATATTGAGACATTGTTGCGGAGATTTGGCCTTGAAGACTGCAAGCCTATTGCTACTCCAATGGAGACAGGTTTGAAGTTGAGTCTTCATGATGCTGGAGATCACTTTGACGTCACACTCTATCAGACAGCTATTGGTTGCCTCATTTATGTATGCATTACGAGGCCGGACATTCAGTTTGCAGTCTCACAGGTGAGCAGGTTTATGCATAGCCCAGGGTCTCAGCATTGGAAGGCAGTTAAACGCATCTTTCGCTACTTGAGTGACACCATACATCTTGGGTTGTTTTATCCTAAGTGGGGATCGTTGCCGCCAGATTTACATGCTTTTTCGGACTCAGATTGGGCTGGTTGCTATGACACAAGAGTGTCCACAAGTGGTTTTTGTTTCATGCTCGGTAGCTCATGCATATCTTGGTTGAGCAAGAAGCAACCTACTGTGGCCACTTCTAGTTGTTAAGCTGAGTACAGGGCAGCTTTCACAGCTACGGTTGAGTGTGTGTGGCTCAGACGGCTTATGGCTGACTTGGGTGTTAGACAGGAGTCTACCACCTCTATCTTCACTGACAGTCAGAGCGCATTGGCAGTTGCGAGAAACCCAGTTTTTCATGCTCGCACAAAGCACATTGAGGTGCATTATCACTATGTCAGGGAGAGACTCTCAGTAGGAGAGATCAGCTTGGCCTATGTGCCAACACAGGACAACCTCGCCGATCTTTTCACAAAGGCGCTTCCTCGTGAGAAGTTCGAAGCTTTCCGCAAAGCTTTGGGCTTGCTCCCCTTTGTGGACTGATCTACTTCGGGCATGGCACTCCCCTATACATGAGTGCCAGCTCTCGTTCACACCATCACTCCCAGGGGGGATTTGTTGCCATATATATATAGGCAGTGATGTGTGTGAACACACTTAGGACCGCCGGGACACTTTTTCCCTCTTTAGGAGGTTTTTTCCCTCGGCTTGTATATACGCCCATCCTTCTAGGGCTAACTTATCTTTTGTACATTGACACAATCTAATACTTTGTATTGTGTGCATTCTTGCTCCTTCTTCTCCAAGCTTTGTGTGCTTTCCTGCAACCCTAATTCCAACAAGATGTTGAGAAAGCCAACACTATCCTCTCCAATAGTAATGGTAATCCATTGTGCCTGCCCCAACACAATGACTCCTGAGTCAGTCGTGGCCGACAACAACTGCTCACTGACAGAAATACACACCACTCCCTGCATCCCTGAGGGGCCGAAGGATGGGGACCAGAAGGTATGACTCATGCCTGGAAGAATCTTCCCGCATCTGCGTGTGCCTCCCTCTGAGAGATGATGCTCCTAGAGGAAAAGAATGTCTATGGGCCCCCCCACTATGGCCCTTTGAAGCTTGCCTCGTAGGATGCGTCGTCTCTAAAAGCACTAAGGCCCCCCTAAACCCTAAATGTTCCATGAGACAATCCGCATATCAATCTCGGTAGGATCCGGCACTAGCGGAACTACCCTCCACTCAAAGAGTCTTCGGGAAGCGTTTAGACAGGAATAATCACAATCCGTGCGCGGGCCAAGGCGCGCCAGGTGGCCACTAATCCTGTCCTACATGTGACGCCACTCTGTTTGAGCACACGCATATCCATGCTCCCGACTCCATCGATCATACTATAGGTACCTGTAAGAGGGGGGAGGAGGTACCGTGGCAAAGGTATGCATGAACACAAAGAGCAGGACCTCCGGACTGGATATTACCATCCCTCTGTCCTAGCCTTGATGGGTTGAACCTCTAAGCTCCATTCTAGCCAAGAGGCCAAAAATGGGTGAGAATGTCGATGATGCGGAGATAGTGGAGATGGTGGGAGACCTCGACTGCCTAACTATGAATGGTAGCTGCCACTAACGCAGCATCCCACTCTGTCCCCGTGGCCGCACTGAAGGGGAAAGAGAAGATCATCACGCCATTATCTGGCGTAGAGGGCCTGGAGTGGTGAAAAACCACACATACCCAAATAGGGACGACTGTCTCCTCAAATATGTCAAGTCTCTTCCGTCGGTAGACACCGGAAGAAACTATAGTCCACAGACTGTCCCAGGATCCTGGGGGGCCCTACCTGGGGACTCTTGCGGGAGAGCCCTCACTGGGGAGGCAATGATGGTCATCTCTACCGGATCATAGAATCGGTGAATCAAGCGACGGATTGATCCCCGCGGCTGACTCCGCACCGGGTCGGGGCTGCTAGGGGGCGACGAGAGTGCTCTGGAGAGGCAGAAGAGGGAGAGGGAGGGGGGGGGGGGGGGGGGCTCAGATGATAAAGGCAGGGTGGGAGCGCGCTGCGGCAAGAGAAGTCGGTTACGAGACTTGGGGAGGCAGCGGCGAGAGAGCGGAGTGGCCGGGGAGGGGTGCTGCAGAGGGGGATCAATCGGAGAGGAAAGCTAGGGGGAGGAAGCTAGGGGGAGGGCCCGCTGGGGGCTCAGAGAGGCCGGCTGGTCTCTCACAACATTGAGTCACCAATGGGCACGTGCTAGGATAAATGCTCGTAGCGGTTCATTGACAGAATCGAATCCTCCTGAGACCTGCCAGCCTGCCGCCCACGGCTCTGGTGGTCGTCTGGTGGCCTGGGCGCGGTCCAACCCTCCGCCACTCACTGTTTGCTAGGTCACCCGAAGTCAGGGCCTAGTGCTCTGTTGCTGAGGGCCTACCCCTCTCTCTACCCTTTAGTGAGGGTCAACACGAGAACCAAGGGGGAGGATCCACCAGAGGCGGTCTCCTGGACTGCGGCCGAGGGCAAGCTCTGGCTAAGTGACCCATCTATCTGCAAATGAAGCATAGGCCTAGGAGGCTAGAATACTTCACGCACTGCTGTATGGGGTCCCCTCGGAGGCTAGGAATAGAAATACAATGCGCTACTGATTCCGGCAAGGCCACACAGATACCAGAGGTGGAATCCCAGCTGCCCTTGCGATGGTGGAGGCAGCGGTGCTAGGGAAAGGGGGGGGGGGGGGGGGGGGGAGGGGGGGCTCCATCACTCTCCCAATGGCACCACCAATCATCGGGAGAAGAGGAATCTACTCCTTCCTAAGGCCTGGGAAGTAAATTGTCACTGGGAAGCCCGAAATGCTAGCCAATGGGTCAGACGCAAGATCGAAGCCGTGCTGCCACCGAGCAAAAAAGGCCTGCACCGTACGCACTGCAAGAAGGCTCAGCTGCATGACTCGGCCTGACCCCAATGGCGGATCGAACTCCACCGAGTAGTATCTGTGCCCCAAAGGGTGAATATCGGTGATCTTTGCAGGTTCGCAAATGAGGCTGTGGCCTGAAAAGATCCCTGAGCTGTCCGTGCGCGAATCAGCTTCCAACAATTTTGTAGACAACAGTCGTGACAAGAACCTATAGATCCACTTTGGAGAAGGAAATGCAAGCAATGGCCGCTTCGGTCTGGGATGACGCAGCAGCTGCCATGGAGTCCTCCCGAGGGTGAAGACCAAAATGAACCGAAGCTTGCTGTCATGACCCTGTGAAATGACCCTCTGAAATGGGTGTAGCATAAGTGTGAGCATGGTGGCCGGCGAGCAAGATAAATATTTAAAGGTTCATATTTGGGGCTAAGTTTTATTGACCCATGTGTGGACAACCCCAAGTGTGAAGGGAGACCAAGGAATTAAAGTTCAAAAGGTTTTATAACCTTGGGTGGCCCCTAGAAAGGTTTTAAAAACCTTGAGTGGTCCCTAGGCTATTTATGGGGGGGGGGGCTACTTTACTTTTGGAGCACACTCCTCTCTCTCTCTCTCTCTCTCTCTCTCTCTTGCTTCTGGAAGGACTGTAGGCGGGCAGCGCTGAATTCAGGCCTGGAAAAACAGCTACAAGGAGCTCTACGGTGCTGGTCACAAGTTGCTTCTTGGAAGGAGATATAGTCGGGCTGTGCTGCAGAGTGCAGAGGTGCAACCTAGTACTTATTCACGCCTGTTTCTTGGGATGTGAAAGTTGGCTGCTGTGCTGCGCCACAGGGCAGAGACACAGGCCTACTTTTCTCTCTCTCTCTCTTTGGCTCTTGGAGGATTGGTTGGCTGCTGTGTGGCTGAATATACAGGCGCCTACAGGATCTTCCTCTTTTCTCTCCTTTGCTTTCGGCAAGAAGCTGACTGTCAGCTGAGAAGCGTGGAAACACAAGGCTAGACAGCAGGTTCTCTCTCTCTCCTGGCTGCTGCAAGACAAGAGGGCAGGACAGTACGGGGCTTTTCCTCGCGTCTTTTCTCTCCTTCTATTCACTAGCTCGTGACTGTTCCGGAGTTGTTCTCTCTGGCCCTTTGTGAGAGGAAGGGTTCGGCAGTTCAGAGGGTGGAAACAGGACAAGATTGTGGACTGATTTGGAAGAGTTTTGTGGACTGTTTTCATGGCTGAGTTTGTGGCTATGTGCATGGTTCAGTCAGATGCATATTCATATACTCGCTATTTATGACCAGACCGTTATTTATAGTAGCAGTAGCGACTATATAAGCAAGACTTGGGTTATTATTGTTCACAACGAGTTATTCACTCCGTGGTCTGTGATAGACCAGGATTATCATAAAACAGAGCTGATTATATTACCATAAAATCTCATACAAACACGCACTAAAGCGCCAAAAAATACAAGTGCAACCAACCGCACTCAAAGGCAAAATTTATGCCAAAAAACAAAACCTATACAAAATCTCACTGAGGAAGATAAGAGCTGCGGGACATAAACCACTATGGAGGAATGTACTTCCACCGTGGGGTACCGCCCTGCAAGTGGAAGAAAATCTAGTGATGAATCCAAGTCTCCAAGAAATGTTCTCTCCACAACTCACCAGACCGAGAGGAGAGAGTCATCACATAGTCCCATTCACCACGAAGCATGTGAATGGTGTCGAACCAAATATCTGCCAAAATCTGATGAGTGGAAGAAGATTCTCCTCCAAGAGTGTTGCGACATCTGGCCCTCCAAATGCACCAACCAGTAATAGGGCCTATGATACTAAAGATCTCTCAACTATTCGATGATTCCTGAGAATGCAGAACATGACGAGGGATATCAAAAACACACATGCGAGCAGAGATCCCATGCTCGATATGTAAAACTAAATCATCTCGAGAAGCCTTGTATCCAAGATGCCAGCCTACCAAATTTGGCTGCAACCAGTGATGCACCCCAGGTAATCTAACCTAGGTCCGGAGAAATTCATAAGAGAAACCATGAAACACCTGTCCACACCCTCTGAGAGGACTGGCAAGACCAAAGACAAAGATGCAGAATCCCTAGGGATCCCATCTGAGCAAATTGAGCATGTGCCCGGAATGCCCATCTGCACTAGCCAACTGCCCACTAGTAGACCAGCATGTGCCAGCATCCACACAAAGTAAGTCGTCCTATGTGGTCTCCACAAATCCGAAAGCTGCCTCCAAAATCTCCCCAAGAAAACCGGAGAAATCCCCTCTGCATGCCAACGAGGAGCTCTAGAAGGGGGGGGTGTGGAATGTCTGAGCAATGCGCGATGCCCAGTCTTGGCACTGTACTGAAAGAAGGGAACCGGCTCTTGGCCTTGCCGTAATGGAGGCCAAAACCACTCACCTGGATCCAATCTAAGTCTACGAAAGGACGGTTCTCCCACATCCACAGTCTGTACTCACATAAACTAGAATCAATCAACAGAAGGTCAATAAACCACCCCTTGCCGCAAGAGGCAACCACCCTAATTCACTGCCATCTAAGAGTATCAATCTCTAGGACTGAAGGAGGATCAATCTGGTGTAACTGGCCTCTGTCACCCACTCAGAAATAGGAGGTGCCATAACCAGCAACTCCTCTGGTAACCACGAGAGGAACTCTTGTCAGTGACAACTGGGCTTGCCAGAAGGGCTCGGAACCCCCCTCAAAGTGATGATGCGATCTAAACAGCCACTGTAAACGAACAGCCTCATCAATCTTGGTCTGTCAAGCATGCACAGAAGTGAGACCTCCAACACGCTGGACAAGATGAGGGTCGGATATGTCCCTAAATGCAGTCCTCCAAGACCGCACAGAGCGAGCAGGACATGCATTCCAGCGAGCCCAAGAGATGTAAGATCGCTCACTATCATGCGTCCAGAAGCGTCTTTGATGTGGGGATTTCATAGGATAGACCTCCAATCTCCACCAAGGCGAGGGTGACGATGACACACACCATCCCAAAGTAAGATCTTCGAAGTGTGATCTCTTGGAGTGAGCCCTCGAACCATGAATTTCGCTAGTAAAGCCTTGCTCTGTGTCTCAGGGTCTATGATGCCCAAACCCCCATCACGTGTCGGTAGAATACCTATATCCCAAGCCACTCTAGCTCTCGTATCCAAAGTGCCATCTCAACCAGCCCACAAATAATTTCAGATCAACCGTCGAAGCTGAGAGATCGAAGAACGTGAAAGGCACCAACAAGAAGCAACATACAAAGCTGTGGCCAAGAGAACCTGATTAACTATCGAGGCCCTGCTAGACAAATAAAGTCTAGCTGAACTCCAAAAAGCCAACTTTCTCCTAATAGAGGAGATCTTTGGAACAAACTATTGGGCTGCCGATATGTCAAGGCCAACTTGGAAACCTAAATAGCGAGCAGTTTCCTCGTGACCAATCCAAGTGAATCCCCACTATTGACCCCAAGTAGGAAAAGCCAGAGGATCGATCATGAAACCCAAAGACTTGTTCCGGTTGATCTTTGCTCTTGCTACCAAGCAAAAAGTATCAAGAACAACTCGCACATGCTCCAAGACGTGTGCATTATCCTCTACATACAGAGCTATATCATCAGCATACTCTACATCAAGGAGGTCCTCAAGTAAATCTAAAGGTAACCTCAAGCCATGAATCTCTATAACACCGTCTCGAAGAAAATAAGACATGGCCTCAGCAAAGAAAAGAAACAAATAAGGAGCAAGAGGACATCCTTATCTCACAGACTGCTACAAGTGAAGAATCACCCATATGGCCTCCAACACTGACTCTATTGGCACAACGATAAAGGCCCGACACCACCATAATCCACTCCTGGAAAAAGCCAAGCCAGCTAAGAGTGCCCTCCAAGAAAGACCAATCCACCCTGTCATATGCTTTCTATAAAGCCCAACAATAAAATGGCTAGAGATTGCCTCTCTACTTAGCCCACTTTGTAGCCTCAAAGAAGGTGAAGATATTGTCCAAGATGCTCCTATCTTGGACAAAGCATGTGTGAGTGTCATGAATAAGCTCTGGGAGGAACGGGTGAAGAACTTTGCAACCCCCTTATAGGCGGTCGACAATAAAGTGATCGGTCTCCCCACCGACGCAATTCCAGCTTGTCACCCCCTTTAGGATGGAGACAAATCAAGCCACATGTCATGCTCTATGGCTTCCTGCTAGAGTAGAAAATCCTCTGAAAGGCCAAAAGAAAGAGGGTCCTTCAGCCACTCCCAAAAAGGAGAGAAATAAGGCTCGAGAGAGACCATCCTCACTTCGACAAGTGTGTGCACGCTGTAGTACAAAAGCAGCTGCAAACTCCATTTTTGTGAAAGAGGCCATAAAACGCATACCCATCTCCTCTGTGACCACCCCACCCTGGGAGTGCAACTCTAGACTCTCTCTCTAGTGAATTCAACCTCTTGAGAATCTGCCTCAATAGAAAACAACGTAGAGAAGAACTCACTGGCCACCTCCAAAACCTCATCTCGTGCTGTACGGATTGAGCCCTAGCAATCTCTCAAAGCCCTAAGCTGATGTCGACAAGGCAGCCGTCCATGAGTTCTGAAAAACTCTTTGTTGATCCCCCTTGCGGACCTAGAATGAAGCACAAGGGTGAAACTCGAACTCAGATCTATTCTCAAAAATGTCACTCAAAGCTACTGTGGCATGGGCCACGTCATCCTTGAGAGAAGGAACACCACGGTATTGCTGCTGAAGTTGCTAGATAAAGGCTAGAGACCGTGTAGAAGAATCAAACTCCAGATCCACCGAGAAGGACCATGAGAAAGGGAGGAGCCTCAGGCACCGAGCAAGAGTCTCATAAGCAGCCGTCAACCAAGGAAAGAGAGCAAGGGTGGTGATAGCAAAGTGTCTTGCTGCAGCAACGGCACTCCATGACTGGGAGCAAGGAGGTGGAACCCAAGTCTCACGACTCAAAGAATAACTGGTAGAAAGAAGCGTCTAGCAGACCATCTCCAAGCAACAAGACAAAAACAATCAGGGGTAAGAGCCTTCGTCAGCTACTCTCCAAAAGGTCCTAACCACTTGCCAACCCTGCGGGCTAACTGCATCCTGACATACTGTAGGGCAAGGTATAGAGTCCAATGAAGAATATCTGACTCTTGGGAGAAAAAAAATGCAACGCATGGGAATCACGCCTAGCTATGAGCAATAAAGCCATGCCCACTTTCCTGATGACAAAAACAACCACCTCTAGCGGGGCACGCCAGTCTGAATTTCAATCCATTGTAGCCTCCTTATCAACACTCAAGGGCCACAATGAAAGAATGCCTAGGTATGAAGAGGCAAGACCCTGGGCACCACCGCAACATCTCTCTAGTCTAGAGCAACGAGAACGAGAGCTAGAGAGATATCCTCCTCCTGAGGGGATGAACACTGATTGGGGCTAGTGAGAGGCTACACGTCTGTCTCTAAAGGTATCATTTCACTGGAGGGGGCAACTGTAACCGCTCCCCACATGAGGCCTGACAAATCGGAAGATAAAATACACATATTTTAGATCACTTAACTAATTCAAATAATAGACAACACTTGCAACATTAAAACTGAAAATAACAAAGAACACTTGACACCATCACTGGGGCCGAAAAGAGCCGACCCCTCCTCAATACTGTTGTATTTCTTGGACTATTTATTTGTACAAGTGTTCATGTGCCCTAGGCCAAATTTCTCCATAACAAGGAGTGAATATAACCAGTAAACAATGAGATATTGTCGATAAAGAATCAGTTGTCCGAGTAGAACAAGTCACAGGTAATCTCCCACCTTCACTGGGTGAACACCTATTCTCACTGGTCTTCGAGGACCGTGCACCAACAGGCATGCCCATACTAACGCCTGGCATGGAGGGAGCAATACCTGGTGCTCCTGAATCAGCTTTGCTCCCAGTTTTCCTCATACCCCAAATGACCTTCACTGCCTCCTCCAAAATGTGAGAGCGCGGTCAAGGTATCATGGGTAAAAGTCACCGTCCTAATGGCCTTACTTAATAAAGGCAACGTGGCGTGATATTTTCCCTGACAAAACTTTTTCAAACAACATTTAATTTTAATAATTATTGAATCTAAAAATTACAAAGATAAATACCTAGCAAATAATCAAATTCAATTCTCAGGAGAGAAGCCCATCCCCTTTTTATTGCACTCCCAAATTGTAGGCAAGTCCTGGCAACAGTAGATGTTCAACAGCAGCTGGTACAACTGTAGGTATAATTTGCTACAGTCACGTATAGGCTAGTACAAGCCGGTACAGTAGGTACAGGCTACAAATCAGAGACGGGTACAAGCAGATGCAGTCGGGTACTTTCGTTCATTCACACTCCCACCAACCATCCACGTGTGGGGGAAGAAGAATTACTTCATGTAATAATAACTATAGATGTTATTTATAATGTTGGGCACCTACATTAGAGCAAATGTCCAGCCAATATTTAAATGTGTATGAACATCCAACATTATAATTATTAAAGTTGACATTACTTAAGGGATTTTGTATTTGAAAAGACCAAAAAGGGTAATACTTACCACCCGTTCACACGCCACACCCACTCATCAACAAACAGCACATCCATGGTACACAAGGGATGCTCTCGTCCAGTCTATTGGCACGACATAGCAGGCAAACACACGAGAAGAAGTCATGTGAAAACAAGTTTATGCATACAAACATAAATGCATGTGCACACGTAATGGACAAAATCTCCCTTTCATTAAACTTATACAAAGATTTCTTGTCGGGCACAAAACTAGCACGACAGACAGAAATGTGAAGTCATGGTTTTCCTATGGAGTGCCAACCCCATAGGCAAACCACAAGTCATGACACAGACCTTCCTATGGAGTGACAATCCCATAGACAAGGTCGGACACAAATATCAATCCTACCATGGAGTGACAGTCCCATGGATAAGACGCAACCTGGTCAATCCTGGTCATACACGGATGGCAACAAACAGGCTCCCGTCCATATGACGCAATATTGGTCACACACGAGTGGCACACAACTGGTTCCCTTCCATGTGACACGAAATGACTAACCCTTTCACATGGGGCACTGGCCTGGCCACATGTGAACAGGATACAAATCTGACCGCTCTATGGAGTGACAGTCCCATAGAAATGGCTCCAAAAATGGAGACGGACCAAATGGTGACATCCTCCCCCGGCTTCTAAACAGTTGACCTGAACTGAAAAGCCTCAAGATATGCCTGCAAAAGCTGCGGGTAGTTAACAAAGTAATCCTAATCTACCCAATTTGCATCAATGGGAAAGTAGTTCTTAAATTTCACAAGGTATCTCCTGGAAAGCTTCCCATGTGGTAACTTTCTCTCCTTGTGAAATACAATCTGCTCTGGCTGGAGGATCTTCTCAAGCTCATCAATCTCGGGAGGATATTCAATGACAGGCTCTTTCGGGTCTAGCCCCACATACTTCCGCAAGAGACTCACATGAAAAGCATTGTGAATCTCCCAATGGCTAGGTAAAGCAAGCATGAAGGACACTACATTGATCTTTTCAATCACTTTGAAGGGCCCATAATATCGACTAGAAAGCTTTGGATATAATCCCTCTTGTCCTGGCCTCTTTCGAAACCTAGCTTTCTCAAATTTCAGCAATACCCAATCACCTTCTATGCTTGTCGGCAGCCCTCTTATGCTTGTCTTGTGACCTTGCAATGGCTGTCCGCACATGAGCAAAGGCTACATCCATCTGGACCAGTGGTAGTGTGCTGTCGTGAGAAAAACAGGGGCACTCCTTCGCCAAATGACCATGTTGATGACACCGCAAACACTGGCCACTCTACCCAGTCACCGCCATCCTCACCGGCCATGTGCTGCCATGGTCTAATACCTCGACTACTTGCGGAAGCTGTGAGGGATCAGCAATTGCCACCCTGTCCTGTGGAACAGTAGGCTTAGCAGGAGCACCCTCCACTGTAGAGGCAAAGGATTGTGGTAAGGAACACCAAAGGAAGCAACAATCCGTCTCACAGCAGGAGAAAGCTCTGAAAAAGACCAGGGAATTGAAGGGTGACAGGGTGGCAGGGGATCTTAAGGCACTGGTCAAAGTTGGCTGGCGAAAAGCCCTGGTACCAGCGAATGAGGCATATCTATCAGCAACCACCAACGAAGAGCGACTAAGAAGACGAGTCACACCTTTGCATCAACAAGGTGAAGCATGAAGATCCCGCGACCTAAGACAAGAACCTCAACAATCCGGCAAGCGGTGATGATGAGAGAAGCCTGCAACTTAAGTCCGAATCTCTGAGCCGGACGGAGAAAGGCCAATTATATGGCCATAAACTGCAGACTGCGAAGTGTGTCGATGCGAGTACCTGAAGTGGAACCCGGTTCCAGACCAGCGGCTGCCATGTCCAAGACTTCCAGAAAAAGGGGAAACAGGAATGCACAACCACAAAGGTGGGCAGCATGAAGGAGAGCTACACTCCGGCAGAAGTGAAGAGAGACCTACCACAGGTTTCCACACCTGAGAATAGGCACACTGCCAATGTAGACACAGAGGGTCGATGGTGCTGCAAAGAGAGGTCCTACACATTGGCTCAGAGCAGACGGTGACAACGCAGCTGAAACCCTGACAGCACAGATGAAACCCTAAATACACAATAGAAACCCTAAAAACAGGGGAAAAACCCTAAAAGAGAAGAAGAGGGAAACCCTAAACCGCAGGGAGAAACCCTAATAACAGGAAAATCCTAAAAACGCAAACGAAAACCCTAAAAACAGGCAAGCCCTAAAATCACAAACAGAACCACTATCTCACCACCTCATTGAGACCTTCCCGCTATTATCCCAGCTGTGTGAGTGTTCTTCAAGAAGTTTTCCTTTTGTATTTTATTAAGAAGACCACTGCTAGAGGAAGGTTTTTATCAAGGGTGGAGGATCCACAAAAAGGTGAGTGTGGCAAGAGAGGATTTCCACACACAAAGATGGGAGAGGAGGATCAATCCTGACCAGACTGCTCCAATTGGAAAACTCAATTTATTATCTTTTTACTTTTAAGAAAAAGACGTAGAGGAGAATATATAAAACTGAGTCATCATATGAAATCAATCCTCGCAGAGCCAGTCTCACCAGGCAGCCAGTCTGCACGTTGGTACTGCTGCACTGCAGGGAGCTGGGAGAAGAAGAGAGGATCCATAGGCCGGTAGTTTTCTCCAGGACCAAAACTTATGTCTCGTTGAGGACCTTTGGCTAGAGCTTATATAGCTCTTTTTTGGGAGTCCTAGGATCAAGTACGAACCCAGCAATGCCAAGTTAATCTTTCAGCTTATGTGTGATTTCATATTCACACCTTGGACGGATGCACACGTGATTTTGGGCATGAAATGGTTTCACAAACCCAAATCCATACTCAACTAGGACACCCATACATTTTTAATTTTAAAGAATGTATCTTGTATGGTCGCAATCGAGAATAAAGTTCGCATTTCGTTTGTTCCTCTCCTCTCCAGTATGTAGTTGACTAGGGAAAATCGCGATAGTGCCAAGAATAGTTGCAATCATACACGTATGATTGTTCGTCCAAACGTTTGTAGATGTTTGAAAAAATGTGTACAATACTCACATATGTTATGTGCTCTTCTATTCCGCTTTTGAAGCATATGAAAGAAATATGTTTATAGGGTTTAGCACACACAATGAAGAATTATGAAGTATAAAACATGCAAGCACTCTCTTTGCTTTTAATGTTCATATTAGACCATCACATCAACAAGTCGTATGGTCGTGCCTATTAGTCAATCTTGGCCTTTGTCTATTGCATGTCTTGCTGCAGCATGCTACAAGTAACTACTTATCAATCATCCACTCATACATGTGCCAGAATCATTGACTTGCCTATCTACTAGAGTCAACTCAAAATGTGCCTACCGAGCGGCTACTCTGTGGTAACATCCTCTCTGCTATTGCAGTCAAACAGTGTGACCGCACACTGACACCTATATATCCATAACACTTGAACAACTTTGTTAGCTCATGCTCCCTAGTACAATCCCCTCCTACCTATTTTCCCCCTTCCTGCTCGCGATAGCATGAATAGACGGGATTAATAAGGAGTAGATGGGATCGATATGGACATGGTAGATCAAAATCTACTGCCATGGTGAGACAAGCTACCAAACACCTAAGACAACTTGTTGTGTCTAAATGTGTGGCAATGATACTATCAATTTTCATTCTGATATTGCTTCCCCACAAACACAGACAAGAAACACCATGTCTTGTCTTCCTATGCGTTTTGATTAGGCATAAGCCGTATTTTTTTCCTGCAATCTTGTTGCCACAGCTAGAAGCTCCTGCAGATTGCAATCGTGCCTAGGCCTCAGCCTGGGATTGGACCCAAGACTGCTTTATCACCACTCCGCTGCCCCTTGTTATTTTTACTAAATGTGCTTTTCGAGGTAGGTGACTGACAGTTGGACAGCGTTGAGGGTACTTGGGTGCGGAGAACTTGCGATTGTCACTAAAGAATGACTAGGAGGTACTAATGGTCCTATCTACACTAAGCCTCCTCAACTCTACAGAAGTCCTCCTTGGCACAATGAGTCTCCTCCCTTTCAAGTCACTGCTGATCCATTTGAACTTTGAATTCCAGTCTCATGTTCTCGAGCTTAAGTGTGCAATGATGCTCACGTTCCAATTGCTTTTTTGTGGATTATGTGCACTTGTGCATTTGTATAACCATCTACATCCTCAGGGGTCCATCTTGGCTTCCCATTGGAATTGGTGACATTGGCTCCCCCAGGTTGGGAGCCCGAGCGAATTCCTCGTTCAAAGCTCTCTTCCTCGAAACTCAGAGTAGGCTGTTCAATGACTTTTCCAAAGTGCCTACAAACCATCCATTAGAGAACTTGTGCAAGCGGCTCTACAGTTCTCTTGGAGAGAAAACCAACCATCCACTTCAAAAGAAGGGAAAAAAAGCACCAACCATACACAACCTCCAGATAGTCTTCGCTTTGATACCAATGTTACATGGGCTAGCGGAAAGTTTGTGATTGCGGCATTTGATTAACAACTTCGGTGCGTTAACTTAATGCTAAAGAGGAGAGAGGAGAGAGGAAAGAGAGACTGCCCCATTAACCCGATTGGGTCCCAATAATCCACTGAAGGCCCCCCAACTTGCAGTGTATTTACTATATTATGAAGCTGAATTGAGTACAATGCAGATTTAATCCTTGACCTCAGAATATCTTCCTCGCTCAGCTGAGAGATGGTTTATGAATCCGGGCAGAAAAGGAGGCAGGATCCAAAAAAGAACTATATCAGAGCAAAATGCCTTCTAAGCGCTGGACTTCTGGATGCCTATTTTGCGGGGCTAAGCAAAATGCTGATGCCTATGCTCAATTGCTGAGGACGAATGCTGAATTGTCTTGGATAATTTTGCTGAAGGTTCATGGGGCTTTTATGAAGGCTGAAATGACCTCGTCAATTGGGTCGTGGGCTGGTTGGCTGGCATAAATCATTCAAAATAACCTGTTATTTAAGGCTGGCAATACACACACGTGGCTACCCAAACCAGTAACAGTTCACACAAACGCATACAATCTGTCCGCAATTTTCTTGGCCTGCTCCACAATGATTCTTCTGCATTTATTAGCTACCCCTCTGCTGTCCCACCCTTCCCAGAAAAATATCTGATGCCCGACTCATCTACCTTGATGTCCAGCGCCCGGCACTTGAACTAATAAACGTCTGGACATCTGTACAAAACTTAAACATCAAGTGGGTTACAAAACTGTTCAAAATTCTGCACAACTGACTGCATTGACTTACCCTGGCCAATCTAGATGGCAACTCATAACTGGTCCTTGGACTAGGGCTCACAAAAAAGTGCAATGTGCTTTACTAAAGTCCCATACCACCCTAGTGCAGTGGGTGTACATGACAGCTGCGCAGCCTCGTGGGAAATGAGTATTGTATGGCCCTGAATAATCATTAGCTTCTTGCTGTGAAGATCATCTTCTTCCCGGAAATGGGTTGGCTTGGAGATGAGTTCCCTACCCTGCCCCTACCGAAAGACATCATTTGTCTCAAGCCAGTGCTTGCACCATGGGCGTGATAGCACCTAAATAAAGAAAATTCCTTTCTGAAGTACAATACACTACAATGAGATAGATGCATGCCATGATTTATCCAAAGGAAATCTACAATAGCAAAAATACATCAAAAAAATCGAGCCCAAGAGAGAGAGAGAGAGAGAGAGAGAGAGAGAGTGTTTCAACATCCCACTCCAGGCACTTTAGGCACACATTATTACAAAAAACACTGACCCTTTAGTGTTCAACAACATATTTTTCAGTTCATACTGACTATAAACACACGAATCATGCCACCCCATGATAGACACTAAATGGGGGGGTGGGGGGAACACTGACCCTTTCGTGTTCAACAACATATTTTTCAGTTCATACTGACTAGAAACACACAAATCATGCCACCCCATGATAAAGACACTAAATGGGGGGGTTGGGGGAACAAACGCAAACCAATGGCCTTCTTTGATATTATGAGTATCTATAGCAGAAAGCATTCCCCAACTTCTTGTGTCCATGCAGAAAACGAAGTACCTGATATCCCAAATCAGCCGTTGGATTTTGTCCTCGATGCTATCACGCTTCTCCCGTAACAATCTTAATTCCTGCAATTAGGCCACAAAAATTATTAAATGTCTACAGAAACAATGTGAAACATGCTGTGTTTGCAATGTTCAAGTACAATTGCAAACTGACTGTCCATGCAGGTCACAACATTTTAAGCTGCAGTCTGTGTAAATACAGAACCTTTCTTGTCTGGCCTGTCTGATAAAAAAGTTCCAATTCCTTCTCCAATTCTGGGATCACCAGCATTGTCCTCCAACCTGCACATAAGAGCAATTTGTGCTTATCTTATATCCAGAAGGAAGGTAGTAATAGACGAATGCAGCATATAAAAACTCAAAGTTCAACCGCAAGGGCAAGAACCATACCAGGTTGCTTCTTACTTCGGAGTATGTCCCCATAAATATGATCTCCAACATAAAGAACCTTGTAAACATGAAAGAGAAATTGAGAGAGTAATCTTATGGTTTGAGAACAAATTATCTGAAAAAAATGAAAAGCCTTTGCTTAAACCAACATTTCATGTTGTAAATGTGGCCCTCTTGGAGGTTCAAGAAGCGAGCTAGGAGCTCCCACGTGCACACTCTTGGCAACACCCACACCCCCCCCCCCACCAGTCTGCCCTAATCTCCATCGTGCGCCCCCCCTCCTTCCTTCACAAAGCCACTCAGCCCCCCCCCCTCCCTCTGCGCTTCTTCCCTTGCCCCCCTCTCACCCCTCATCTCCTTCATGCAGCCCCTCCCTTTGCCATTTCCTACCTCAATCAGGGTATCCCAGGGGGGGAGCTATGGAGGATGAAAGATATCCATGATAGGTGTGTAGGAGTAGAGAGAGGGATGATAAGGAAGCTCAAGCCATGACCATGGTGCACAGGGACAAGGGGGAGAGAGAGAGAGAGAGAGAGAGAGAAAGAAGAAAGAAAAGAAAGAAAACTATATTAACGTCCTTTAGAGGCCACATCTGACCTATAGGACTAATCAGATACATCCATGTGATTACATTCCACTTCGGGGGCAACAAAATGAAAATAGAGATAAAGGACTCGGCTTATGCTCGCTGAAGCTGCGCCCCGCCTCCTGCCTGCGCGACCTGCACACCAGCTCCCCCCCCCCCCGCCATTGTGCTCTTGCCCCCCCCCCCGCCTGCTTTTGTTCCTTCGCCACCTTCGCCTGCTTTCTGCTGCGCCCCCCCTCCCTCGTTGCTGCGCTCCCTTCCTCCTTGCCCCCTCGCCCCCTCCCTCCTCGCCTCTTCGCCTTCTCGCCCCATCCCCTTCTTCGCCCATTTCGCCTCTGCATCGCCCCCTTCCGCCAGCATTCTCCTCCCCGCCCCTCAGTCGTGCAGCTGCCGCCCCCCCCCCATGCTTTTCCTTCGCCGTTTTTACCCCCCCCCCCTCTCCTTTTCGTGCTGACCTCCACCCCCCTGGGGGTTTTGTTTCTTTTTTCCTCCGGTCTTCCGCCTTCCTGTGTGCAGCCCGTTTCTTGCAGGTTTTCCGCTTTCGCCTCGCCTACGCCTGAGCTTCAGACTCTGATGGAGACTCCTCCCGCCTCGTCTCAGAGGGACTCATCAGCAGCCCCCTCGCCCGCCCCCGAGGACACCCCCATCAGGCTTTCTCTTTCGCCGGAAGAGGAAGCGAGCCTCACCACAGAGGTGGAACGCCTTCAGGCCCATTCCACCATCTGCCGTATAGTCGGCACTCGCCCCAGCAGAGGGGAGATCCGGGATCTTCTCCAGGCCCGCCTGCTTGCAGATGTGGGCAAGATCCTGGACGTACAGCTTCTGGGCCGGTGACATTATCAGATCGAGTTTGAGACCGCCCAGAGTGTGGCCAAGGTCCTTGCCATGAGTCCCCTTGACATCAGGGGTGCTCGGGCTTTCTTCAGACCTTGGCAGCATGGCTTTGATCCAGCAGCAGCTGAGCAGGGAGAGCGTGAAACCGGCCTCTGATAGAAAACCAGAGTGCGGTAGGAGCAATCGCCCGTCCACTTGTAGTCTAGATGATAAACAAAACACAGATTGGGGCTAGAGTGCCCAAATCTGAAAACACAGCGACACCTGTTGGCCCCAAAGCTTGGCGCCCCTTGCGGTATTTCTTTATTCAATTATAATAATATGTATGGCTGAGTACAACACAAAGACCAGCCAAGAGTTTACACCTGTAAGTCCAATCTGACGGCCCACAAATCCTTCTCAGCACAGAGGATCTATGCACACAGATCTGTGTCCTCAAGCAACACACTGTGCCTCCCTCTGATCAGCCAAGATCACAAAGCAGGCCAGCCATGGGCATACATCTGGCATAACTCAAGAGCATGATACATCTTCTCAGCTCAAACATACATGTGCTGTCCAATCTCTGTCTTAATCTCTTGTCAATCTGCCATACCCCTCCTCTCACAAGGGGCCAGATAACACATATCTGCAACAGACATCAAGCAATAGAAAGAGAGATAGATGAACAGAGTCAAGGCTTACCAAGTTCAGCTCGTGAAACAACACTGGAGGAAGCAACAGCACTAATCTGTGCCTGCAGGCACTTGAATCCACAATCCTGCTTCACACGTGTGCTTGCACTTGCCTGTATCCTCCTCCTGATGCTCACTCCTATGCTGTCCTTGAAAGTACAGATCTGAAAATCAGCACAGCACCCGTCTGTACCACCTCGGGATGCGTGCCAGGCGTTGTACTTGCATAAACAGCCTGCTGTCCACTTCTGTACCAGCCTGAATCAGCATACACAGGTCTGTCCAGCACCCAGAAAAGCGCCGCCTGCACCTGTACTTGATGTATCTGACTGCCCGTACACTGTACGGCAGTCGTACAGTAGGGTATGGGCTGTAAAACAGTCTGTACAGCCTGTACAGGTTTCCTGCGCAGAGTTTCCAGCAGCTGTCCTGTGCGCCGCCAGCAACAGAGGAGAGAGAGAGAGAGAGAGAGAGTGTCCAGTTCTGGCCGTACA
This sequence comes from Cibotium barometz, assembly GCF_041138505.1. NCBI lineage: Eukaryota > Viridiplantae > Streptophyta > Polypodiopsida > Cyatheales > Cibotiaceae > Cibotium > Cibotium barometz. Next base: position 41,546,939 of record NC_141071.1, on the reverse strand, counting down.
GTGCTGTACGGCTGGTTTCACTCAGAAAAAACAGCCACAAAACTGGTCTTCAGCAGTCGCCTCCTCCTCCTTGAGCTTTTCCACGCTAGTTCACAAGCGCATGAAGGAACCTCTCCTTTTGCTACACGATTCCCCAAAAAGGGAAGAGAGAGAGGGAAGAGAGAGAAAACTCCTCCCCAATTTAATCCCTAGGGCCCCAACTTAATAAGTTCCTAGGGCCACTAAGGCCTAGGGGCAAACTCCAATAAACATTAAAAATTAATGTTTCTAGTTCCCCCCTTCACACCTAGGGATGTCCACACATCTTAAACACTGTCCGGGCACCCCCCCATGTGAATCATAAAATATTCTGACTCTGCAACCACCATGCCCACACTTGTCCTGCTCCATTTTCACAGGGCCATGACATACCCCCCTCTTGAAAGATGGCAAGCGTCCTCGATTGCATTCTGGTGATGCATCAAAATATCCAAAGTGAAATATACAATATGGCAAGATCAGCGTCCCAATCTCTCTGAGCCATACACCTGTATCAACATTCACTGTAAACCAATGGCATAGTAATAGTCCAAGTTGTATACCACTGTGAACCATACATATCCACAAAAATCTCCATGTGACTAGTACACATATATCATAGAAGTCCCATAAACAGATGTACTGTCAGCCTCAGTACCTTCGGATGAGATAAAATCTGCACCAAGCGACCTCTAGATGTCATCTGAGCCTGTCTGTATCAAGGGAGTGGAGGTGCTACCCCCCTCTTGAGCATCAGGTAATGCTCCAGACCCATGCTCTGCTGAACCTGAATGAGCCACAATAAGAGTCGGCTCTAACTCAAAGGCATCGAGATAAAGCTGCAAAACCTGAGGTGAATCTGTTAAGTCACCTTCCTCCATCCACTTCGCATCCATCGGTGAATAGTTCTTGAACTTCACAAGATAGCGACGGGAAACTTTACCTCGTACCTTCCTTTCTTTATGTGCCAGTATCTGCTCTGGAATCAGAACCTCATCAAGTTCCTCAACTTCCGGCTGAGCCTCATCTGATACATCCTCAGGCACATCCGCACGGAAAGGTCTAAGAAGACTCACGTGAAAAGCATTGTGAATCCTCCAGTGATCTGGTAACTTCAAACGATAGGTTACCTCACCAATCTTTTCCAAAACCTGAAAAGGCCCATAATATCGCATACTCAACTTAGGGAATAAGCGCTCTTTACCCTTCATCTTCTTGAGTCTAGCCTTTTCAAAGCGCAAAAGAACCCAATCACCCAATGCAAACTGTAAATCACGTCTGTGACGGTCTGCGGCTTTCTTTTGCTTCTGCTGAGTTTTCTGGAGGGCCAACTTAACTCTCCGATAAGCTTCATCCAAGCTCTCCACATACTGATCAGCCTCAAAGATCTTATCCTTTGTATGCAAAATGGGTGGAACCTTCTTCCCTCCTTCTACAATCTCAAAAGGCGCCTTGCCTGTCGAGCTATGTACAGTGTTGTTATATGCAAACTCCACTAAAGGAAGATACTTTTCCCATTGTTGCTTGTGCTCTGACACATAACACTTGAGAAGATCTAACACTGTAGAGTTAGCCTCTTCTGACTGACCATCTGTCTGTGGATGAAATGACGATGAAAACTTGAGAGTTGTACCCATGTTGTCAAACAACCCTCTCCAAAACAAACTCGTCATCCGTGGATCACGGTCACTAATGATAGACGTAGGCAAGCCATGATACTTGAAGATGTTCGCCATGAACAACTTCACCATATGATCCACTTTAATTGTCTTCCTCACGGGAATGAAATGAGCCTGCTTACTGAACCTGCATATGATTGTCCAGATACCATCATTTCCCGTTTGTGTCCGTGGAAGATCAAATACAAAATCCATGGCCCAAGGTCTATCCGGAATAGATAAAGGCTGTAATAACCCTGGTGTCTTCTGACGGTCAAACTTTACCTTCTGACATACGATGCATTGCCTCACAAAGGCATCAACATCTCTTCTCAAGGTTGGCCAATAAAAGAAAGTCTCCACTGCTTTGACTGTGGCGTCAATTCCTCTATGACCTGCATACGGTGGAGCATGACTTTCAATCATAACCTTGAGTCGCAATGGCCTGGTAACACACAGTCTGCCATGCATCAATAAAAACCCATCTCTGAGAGTGTAATGCTCATGCCGCTGACCCTTAGACATCTGATCATACAACCTTTCAAAATCCTCATTATGGGCATACTGCTCTTTCATTTCATCAAGCTCATGATGATAAGCAAGTGAAACTGCAGAGACCTGTGGCTTGCGTGACAAAGCATCTGCCACTACATTCTTTTTGCCTTCCACATGCACAATCTGGAAGTGAAACATTGACAAAAAGTTTGCCCAACGCATATGCTTCTCTGAAAGCTTAGTCTGCGTGAGGAAATATCGCAAGGTCTGATGATCTGTCTGTACAGTAAAATCAGCCCCAAGCAAGTAGTGTTTCCATGTAGAAAGAGCGTGAATTACAGCCAACATCTCTTTCTCATACACCTGCAAATGCTTCTCGGCATCTTGCAAAACTCTACTCTCATAGGCTATCACATGTCCCTCTTGCATGAGAACTGCACCAATGCTACTTCCACATGCATCACACTGGACAACAAAAGCCTTTCGGAGGTCCGGTAACACCAATACTGGGTCCGAAGTAAGCTTTTCTTTGAGCTTTTTGAATGCTGTAATTTCCCGATCAGCCCATCTAAACGGAGTTGCTTTCTTCGTCAAAGCATGAAGAGGCGAAGCAATTTCAGCAAAGTGCCGTATGTAACGCCTGTAATAGGAACACAATCCTAAAAAGCTGCGTACATCATGCACGGTCCTCAAAGCTGGCCAATTAAGTATTGCTTCCACCTTTGCTGGATCCATACGGACTCCATGACCAGACACAATATGCCCCAAGAAATGTATCTCCTGCAAGAAAAATTCACTCTTCTTGCCATTAACCACCAATCTATGGTTTCTGAGTTCTGCGAACACAATGGCCAAATGCCTTCTATGCTCTTCCTCAGTTCGTGAATGCACAATCATATCATCAAAGAATGTGCCCACAAACTCTCTATGAGGCCTGAAAATCCTGTCCATCATTCTGTTAAATGTGGCAGGCGCATTTGTCAAACCAAAGGGCATAACCAAGAACTCATACAACCCAAACGTGGTTCGGAATGCTGTCTTATGCACATCCTCGGGTCTAATGCGTATCTGATGATACCCGCTTTTCAAGTCAATACGACTAAAAACTGTGGAGCCCTGTAAGCGGTCCAAGATGTCATCGATCCTCGGTATGGGGAATCGATTCTTGATGGTATTCTTGTTCAGCGCCCTGTAATCAATACACATGCGCCAAGAACCATCCTTCTTCTGCACTAAGAGCACAGGTGAGCAAAAGGGTGATGAGCTAGGCTGAATCAACCCCTTATTTAATAGCTCCTGCACCTGACTCATAATCTCTTCCTGTTGGGCTGCACTAACTCGGTATGGCGGTCTATTTGGTGGAGTACTACCAGGAATCAGATCTATGGCATGATCTTCTGGCCTCCCAGGAGGTAATTCTCCTGGCAATGACTCGGAAAAACAGTCTTGAAACCCACTTAAGAAATCAGCCCTGTCCTTATCTAACATTGACAAATTAGACTTAGACTCATCATCCTGTGCATCCTTTACATAAATCAAGTACGCGGAAAGATGCTTTTTCATTACTGATGAAATCGCCGAAGCCGATACAATAGGAACAGATTCCCCTTTGAGTTTTACATCCAATACATGCTCTTTCCCTCTATGAGTCAGAGTAATTTTCCTATTGTAAGTATCCACCACCGCATGTACCCTATGGCACCATGGCATCCCCAACAAAACATCACAGCCATCCAAAGGCATGATGAAGAACTCCTCGCTGTCCACATAACCCTGCAAATGAAGCCGAAGCTTCCCAATAATAGGAGTAACGGGTTCTGCATACCCTGGACAAGCCATATTTGCCTCATGTAACGGCCCCATCTCCTCTGCGCGAATCCCCAATCGGCTAGCCAAATCTGGTGAAATGAAGTTGGCTCTAGCACCTGTGTCAAAGAAGATCAAAGCATTCTGATCTCTCACTTTGCCTCATGCCCTGCACAACTCTGATGCTTCACCACTTAGCTGCTCCCCCACAAGATCAGGAACTAAGCCTGCAGAAGGCTTTGGTTTCTTTGGCTTGGGCTCTCCTTTATTGTCAGGGTCCTTTTTGGACGTTCTTTTGGGACAATTGAATGACATATGCCCCTCTTCAGTACAGTAAAAACACTTTTGAGCATCTCTCAAAGCCTGTCTTTCCTCAGAAGTCCTCTTGGGCATTGGCAACTTCTTATACTTTGTCTCTGAAGACCCTTTAGTATCACGAGAAGCATGCCCAAATTTTTCAGCTTTCTTGCTCAATTTCTTACTGCCTTTAAACCCAGATGAACCACCTGTGAGTAACGCATTAGCTGTCATAGCATTTTCAATCATCTGTGACATGTTCGTTACTCTTGTCTTTATACAGTAATCTCGTACCTCCTTGGGCAGCCCACAACAATACTTCTCAACCTGCTCAGATAATGGCACGGCACGATAAGAAGTCACTGGGAGAAGAGCTTCCCAAAACTTCTTGTTATAATCCTCCAAACTATCACACTTTGAAGCATCCAGCTTGTGCCATGCGGTCATAACATCCACCTCAAATGTAGATGTGAGCCATACGGAAGAGAAAACCTGTTTGAATTGGACCCATGTGGTGGGTGCTATGCCCTGCAAAAGAAGAGTAGACCACCACTGCAAAGCATTGCCCTTGAGAAAAGTGGCAGCTTTCCTCACCTTTGAGGACTCTGTGTAATTCCCACCAGAAAAAGCAGCATCAAACTGCTGTAAAAAGGTAAGTGCCTTCAATTTATCCTTGGCCCCACTGAAAGTGTCAAACTTCACTGCAGCTGCCCCTTCCTTGTAATCCTTCGCCTTGCCCATAGGCGTTAGATTATCATATGGAAGTGGTTTTGTAAGATTGCTGCCCCCAACATTCATACCCATCATTGGGTCAACATTTCCCATTCCAACACCAGGCATACCATACATCCCAGCCATGTTTCCAAACATTCCATGCTGCATACCTGGCTGCATGCCACCAAACATATTGCCTTGCATCCCAGGTTGCATGCTTCCAAACACATTTCCTTGCATACCGGACTGCATACCACCATACATATTCCCTTGCATGCCAGGCTGAAAATTGGCTCCAAAAGGCCCATACATACCCATGCCTCCCTGAGGATAACCCCCAGTCATGGATTGAAACACTGAGCCACCACCAAAGTACCCTGGATGCATGTTCTGCTGAGGAATAGGTGGCTGTCCATAGAAGGAACTCTGTGGGTTAGCACCAAAAGCATGCTGCATGTTCGGAAACTGGGCAGGAGATGGATCCTGTGGAGTGGTACCACTATGACCTTGAGAAAGATTCTTCAAACGAACCTTCTTCTTCTTTTTCTGGGGCTCTGTGCGGGGCTCTGAGCGAGATCTCAAAAATTCAGCAAATCTCTCACTCTGTGTGAGCTGCATAAAAGTATCCATAACACTAGCCAAGCGATCTTTGAACCGAGCATCATCATCCTCTTTACCATGCACATCTTCTGGCTGTGTTACATCCTCATAAGGCTCAACATCTGCAGCCTGTTCTCCTGCAAAAATATCCTCAGATACATCTCTTTCAGGAGAAGTCTCTTGCTCTTCTTCTTCATGATAGAAGTACTCTTCCTCTGTATCAGACATGATTGCTGAATTTTCAGCGATGGCTTTCTCCAAAGCAACCACGAGCTCACCCCCTTCAGAAAGTTGATGATTGGTCCCGGGGACGGAACCTTGAAACCGGCCTCTGATAGAAAACCAGAGTGCGGTAGGAGCAATCGCCCGTCCACTTGTAGTCTAGATGATAAACAAAACACAGATTGGGCTAGAGTGCCCAAATCTGAAAACACAACGACACCTGTTGGCCCCAAAGCTTGGCGCCCCTTGCGGTATTTCTTTATTCAATTATAATAATATGTATGGCTGAGTACAACACAAAGACCAGCCAAGAGTTTACACCTGTAAGTCCAATCTGACGGCCCACAAATCCTTCTCAGCACAGAGGATCTATGCACACAGATCTGTGTCCTCAAGCAACACACTGTGCCTCCCTCTGATCAGCCAAGATCACAAAGCAGGCCAGCCATGGGCATACATCTGGCATAACTCAAGAGCATGATACATCTTCTCAGCTCAAACATACATGTGCTGTCCAATCTCTGTCTTAATCTCTTGTCAATCTGCCATACTCCTCCTCTCACAAGGGGCCAGATAACACATATCTGCAAGAGACATCAAGCAATAGAAAGAGAGATAGATGAACAGAGTCAAGGCTTACCAAGTTCAGCTCGTGAAACAACACTGGAGGAAGCAACAGCACTAATCTGTGCCTGCAGGCACTTGAATCCACAATCCTGCTTCACACGTGTGCTTGCACTTGCCTGTATCCTCCTCCTGATGCTCACTCCTATGCTGTCCTTGAAAGTACAGATCTGAAAATCAGCACAGCACCCGTCTGTACCACCTCGGGATGCGTGCCAGGCGTTGTACTTGCATAAACAGCCTGCTGTCCACTTCTGTACCAGCCTGAATCAGCATACACAGGTCTGTCCAGCACCCAGAAAAGCGCCGCCTGCACCTGTACTTGATGTATCTGACTGCCCGTACACTGTACGGCAGTCGTACAGTAGGGTATGGGCTGTAAAACAGTCTGTACAGCCTGTACAGGTTTCCTGCGCAGAGTTTCCAGCAGCTGTCCTGTGCGCCGCCAGCAACAGAGGAGAAAGAGAGAGAGAGAGAGAGTGTCCAGTTCTGGCCGTACAGTGCTGTACGGCTGGTTTCACTCAGAAAAAACAGCCACAAAACTGGTCTTCAGCAGTCGCCTCCTCCTCCTTGAGCTTTTCCACGCTAGTTCACAAGCGCATGAAGGAACCTCTCCTTTTGCTACACGATTCCCCAAAAAGGGAAGAGAGAGAGGGAAGAGAGAGAAAACTCCTCCCCAATTTAATCCCTAGGGCCCCAACTTAATAAGTTCCTAGGGCCACTAAGGCCTAGGGGCAAACTCCAATAAACATTAAAAATTAATGTTTCTAGTTCCCCCCTTCACACCTAGGGATGTCCACACATCTTAAACACTGTCCGGGCACCCCCCCATGTGAATCATAAAATATTCTGACTCTGCAACCACCATGCCCACACTTGTCCTGCTCCATTTTCACAGGGCCATGACATAGAGCGCCTTTTTCATGTTACAGTTTGCTTCCTTGGACTCCGCCGGAGTATCTTCCGCTTCTCTCTCGGCTAGGAGCATTGGTGGGCTCGGTACTCGAGACTGGCCCCACAGCAGCTTCAGTGGTGGCCAGAGCAGCTGGGCTACCCTCCGTCAGAGTTTTGGTGTCTGACATCTCCTCCCTTCCTAAGGTCATTCAGCTACCTAGGATAGGGGGGGGATGGATTGATCAGAGAGTGGAGTTCTCGGGGCTCCCAAACCAGTGCTTCATATGCAGGCAGGTCGGCCATCTGGCCAAGGCCTGCCCTCGCAGGAGACCTCAACCCTCACCACAGCAGCAGGCCCCTGATGGCCCGCCCACAGATGCGGCACGGCAGGCTGCCTCCGGGACACCTGCTCAGGCCACAGAGACCTCGGAGTGGCAGCCTGGACAGGGGCGCCGCCAAGGGAGACAGTCACAGCAGCACGCACAGAGACCGCTGCAGCAGCAGCAACAACAGGCTCAGTCTCACTGGGTTCCCGTGAGGAACAGCTTTGCTCCTCTCCAGGAGGAGCCCCCTGTAGTGACTGAGGACCAGGAGATGCCAGCACCCCCTCCTTCACCCCCCCCACCCCCACCCTCATCCCCTCCCATTGCCTCGCTTCCACCTTCGCCTCCGCCCGCCCCCGCTCCGGTCTCGGCAGCGGCTCCCTCTCCGCCCCCCTCGCCCCCCCCTCCTCCCCCCCCACCCGCCTCGCCTTCCCGGGAGACCCTGGCAGTCCCCTGGCGTTCGCCCGCAGTCCGGAGGGCGCTGAGCACCGATCTCGCTCGAGCACCACAGAGGAGACCTGCCATGCCGATCCGAGCTTCACGGATATCATCTATCCGCAGTCGGCTGAGTCGCCTCGGTGTTAGACAGCAATCGGAGGCTTTCGGTTACGCTTTCACTCGGCTTTTTGGAGCAGAGGGCCCCCATGAGCCAGCACCCATCCGCGTTCATGTAGTGATACCTCCGGCCCGCGGCGGGGAGGAGGCACTTGATTCAGCAGTGGCCTTCTCGTTCCCTCTCTGTGGCCCTTGCGACCGGGAGTGGACTCTAGAGCTCGCTATTAGCACTTTGAAGACTTAGGCAGTTGAGTTTTCACATCATGTGAGCGACCTGGAGGTGACAAATGTGATAGGCCGGCTCTGGGAGTTGGCTCATTTTTTCTTGGATCCCGGGAGTGTGGATGCCTCAGGGATTCGTCACTTGGTCGTGCGTATAGTGGCAGACTTAGCACGCGACCCTGGATATGTATGTATACACGAGGTTGCTCTGTCAGAGCGGGAGGCAGTCGCCATGGGCCACAGCCACTGGCGCCGGATCCGAGATTCTTGCAGTACACCGGGTGGGCAGATTCGCAGCCGCTCGGATGGGGACTACTCTCCATCCAAGCCGCTTGCGAAGGCCCGCCGCACGGCTGAGACAGCATCTACCTCAGCAGGTCATCCATGAGGATCATCTCATGGAATGTACAGGGCCTGGGCGGAGCACATTTTATATGCTATCGAGGTTGCTTGAGGCAGGAGCTTCAGAGATGCCTGGTTGGTGGCAGCATTGATATTTTGATGATGCAGGAGCACCACTTGGGTGAGAGCAGGATCCGGAGATATGGTTCGGTGATGCCTGGTAGATGGGATACCTTTTGGTCTGCAGGGTTTGGTCCTTTGGGTGGACAGGGAGGAGTTTGCATGGTCATTGCAGATGTATGGCGGCAGGCCATTGTGGTTCGAGGGATCATTGTGCCTGGTAGAGCACAGTATGTCATTCTGAGGGTGCATGATGAGCTATTGGGCGTGCTCAACGTCTATGCGCCTAATCATGCTAGTGCCAGAGCAGAGTTCTGGACCCAGGTTACGGATGCATTGCCAGAGGCCGCACATTGGTGTGTCGGGGGAGACTTCAATATGCTTGAGGACCCGGCCGATAGGGTGGGAGGCAGTCATGTTACAGTGCACGGCACGGAGCTTGCAGCTTGGGATCGGTTTTGCATGACACTGAGGATCACTGATGCATGGCAGCATGGGGCTTTCTCCCGTTCTCAGGACAGTCTTAGTTTCTCTCGGTCGGATCGTCGACAGGGAGGGACTAATTTATCACGGATTGATCGCTTTTATGTGGGCGACTGGTTAAGGGAGCGAGGGGGCTCCGTCGGCATTCTCGCTGGCACCTCATTTTCAGATCATGCGCCAGTTATCCTGACATGGGAGGAGAGGACACGGGAGATGATATTCAGGAGGCACACACAGAGGAGTGGTTCACGCCTCTCGAGCCAGTGACCCCACGGTGGATGGGAGCCTTTACACAGTTGGAGATCCTAATTGCTGTCAGAGCTTGCACTGAGGATGGCAGTTGCCTCTACTTTGAGATTCAGGATGAGGGCAGACTCCAGCGAGTGGAGGAGGAGTCGCCTTTGGTTGCAGAGTGCACCTTTCAGAGGATTCGGGTGGTGGCCGCCGCTTCTCGGAAGTGGCATATAGACCCCGATCCTGCTGATGTGCTCCCGGATTGGCGCATATGGGCATATGCAGCGCGCCCCTTGGCCCGGCTACAGTGGGACCCTGGGGAGTATGAGTGGCACGATCCTTATGCATCCCTTGAGGCCACAGAGATTACCTTTTTCCAGTATACTGTTCGGCTGGGGCGGCATATTTTAACGGCGAGGAGGACGGTCCCTCCAGCGGCAGCGGGGCATTGGCGGCTACAGGGACTCTCACAGGAGTTCCTGCAGGATTTTTGGGCTCGGCTCTGGGTTGGTCGACAGGCCCGCAGGATCTGGACTTTTCAGTGGCTGGTCGCCCACAGGGGCTCAGCAGTTGGCACTTGGCTTGTTTACAACGGTCTTCCGACGGCCTGCGTCCGATGCGGCCACCCTATGGAGACACAGAGACACTGCCTTTGGGATTGCTGTAACGGGAGGCGGACGCGTGTATTGGAATCGTATAAATGTGAACAAGATTCTGAGCACTTAACACTTGAGCATTACAACCACAAAGCTGAAAATGACAGTACACCACATAAAGGGGCCGATGATAGGCTGACCCCCCCCTTTTAGGTTATATTACCAAAAGAGTCTGCAAGTACAAGTTTACGGGTGCCTGGGGATTCACCACCAGCCTGCACCTGATTCTTCCAAATACATCATGAATGAATACATTTCAAACAAGAGAATCTGTAGGTACATCCGCCCTACACATAGGTACATCCGCCCTGCACAAGCCTCTTCACAGGTACATCCGCCCTGCACAAGAGTATCACAATCCTCACAGGTACTCCGCCCTGCACAAGATGTAAATGGATCTTTAGGCCCTGTTTCCACGCGAGAAACTGATCCAGAAACCTGTGTTCTCCGCGAGCAAGTGTTCCCAATGCTTGCCCTAAACACCTGTTACACCAGGAATCCTTGAGACACATCCATGCTCACATATTCCATTGCTGTCCGGCCTGTTTTCTGCAATAACCAGTCCAAAACAGCAACTTTCCATCGCGAGAATTCCACCTGTAAAGGGTCCTACAGCCCTGTGGAGGTCCCTAGAGCTGTCCTGTACTGTCCAAGTTGGCTTTGGACACCTGTAACCAGCCCAAAACTCGCAATAACCAGAAATTACAGGTCTGAAATTTACCAACCAGCCCTTTAGAAGAGTGTGGGGATCGATATCCAAGCTTGTGTGAGTCCGGGAAGCAAGCAACCAGCCCTGTAGCAACTCCCAAAGCTTCAACCAGCTCTCCAATGTGTTGAGTTATGAATAAAACAGCCCAAATGGCCTCTTGAAGGAGGCGCCTTTCTCCAGTGCCACCTATGGGGCTTGGTGGGTTCACATACAGGCTGACAAGTGTCCCCATAAGGTGTCCAGGTAGGTGTCCAGCCCATAGTGCTCCATTTGTCCTGTTTGTATAAGTTTAGGTCCAACCAAATGGGAAATGGCCATAAGCTGTCCGGACTTCATTAATTTTGGTCCAACCAAATGCGAACGCATTATAAGTTGTCCGGCCACTTATTAATGAGTGTGGACCTGCAAACCAATAAACTTTAGTAGTAAATGAAATAAGCTGTAAATTGAGTGTGGACGCACTTACCACCTGCAAAACCCATAAGCCCACAGTTTTAGGCCCAAGCAGGAGTGCACACACGTGTCCACAAGGTGCCCGGGCGTCCCCGGTCCCTCGGGCTTCACAAGCCAAAATAACAAGCATTGTCCAGGCAGCAAGACAATGTCACGCAAAGTAAAATAAAGTTATGGCATGCATCATTTATGCATTGTGCACATGTAAACTTGGAGAACCACCTATCATCATTCTTGTACTTGACAATATTCCGCCTGCCATCATAACACACCATGTGTGCATGGCCGGAATCTACACGGGCACCGCCCGAAAGTCCACAAATGTCCTGCCATGTCCTTGGACTCATATGCATCCACTCATATGATCTATACACATGCCCAGGTATAATACATACATGCATCCGCATGTTTCTAGGCCTGACACGCATCCGCATGTCCCTAGAATATAGGGATTTGTGACAATTGCCCTCAGGCGCAGCAGATTTGGCTGCGGATGCTGCGTATTCTGGCTCCCCTCTCTCCAGAGGGTATGTTTACGTGGGGTGCCGCTGCTTGGTCGACTTCGTCAGGGCCTGCTATGGGCTATGAGATGGAGCAGGGCAGTCAGGCCATCAGATTTATTAGGGGCCAGCCTCGCCTGGTTTCGGCACCGGATTTCTCGTCTGCCAGCTGGACACAGGAGCGGGATTTACGATGGGAGCTTCTCAGTAGCCTCACCATCTGGTTCACCTGGAGGGCCCGGTGCTTTATGGCCTTTGAGGGGAGATTGGAGCCACCAGCAGAGACTGTACGTGGGATTTGGCAGGAGTTGATCCACACCCTGCGAGGACAGTACGACCGCATCCGGGGAGACTCGGATGAGGCGATCTTGCGGCGCCAGGCCTTTCACACCACTTGGCATTGTGGAGCCTTCTACACCTTACACACGGGATCCCCCCGTTGGCACTACAGGCCACCTGTTTGGCTCTTCCCCCCCCCCCTATTGTATGACTTAGCCTCTCAGTCCTTTATACTGATGCTTGTATTTTGCAGCACCTAGGGAGAGTCTCCCGGGCTGCCATGCTGTATTCACTGCTCTGTTTCTCTTATGAGCAGGAGAGATCTTTTGTAGCCCTACGGGCGTTTTTTCTATAACTAATGAAAGGATCTTTTCTCGGAAAAAAAAAATGAAAATAGAGATAAAACTAAAAATAGTTCAAATTCCCTACATGACCGTAGGAGAATCCTAGATAACATGAAGGATTTCTCTAGCAGCTACTCTTCATTACTACCATGTTTGGTTGTCCTGAAATCTACAATAACAGCTCTACCTCTACGGTAGACTGCCCATTTTCCTTGTTTCCTTGCTTCGTATACTTTATTGAGTTCTTGTTTCCTGTTTTCTAGTTGTGTGGCTGTGAGTTCATCCGCCATCCACACCTTCGAGAGAGAAAGAAAGAAAGAAAGATATATTAACGTCTACGAGAGGCCAAAGTCGGCCTATGAAACAAAAAATAATACAACTGTGTTCTTCCGGTCATCGGAAGAGAAGAAAAAGAAAGAAAAGGAAAAGAAAGAAAAGAAAAAGTGTGCATGTGTCTAGATACAACTGTGAATCATCATGGATCGGTGGAGCCCATATACAAACAATATAAAGGGGGATGGGGATGTGGATGGAGCGCTAAGGCAAGATGCATCTCTATATGCTGAAGGGGTAGTACAAGCATGCTATGCAGATCTATGTCTAACTCCATCCAGTGCCATAAGAGGGATATAAGATATCATACATCGCCGATGCTAAGGCTGTGAGTGGCGTGAACATGTATCCTGAGTCTGAATGAGAGCCAGCTACCCTCTCTTGTGTCTCCATCTAGTGTCTCATCCGGATAGCTGTTATCTCTCGGTGACGGAGTCGGGGTGCTCTGTGTCCACTCTGTCTAGGTCTCCTCCTGGCTCTCAATTCCTCTGCTCTCTGTGCGGTCACCCCACGTGGTACATCAACTGGCACTGGCATAGCTCTCCGGAAGATGTTGGGGTAAAGGCGTTATGCCCACCCTTATAGTGTGTACAAGCCCATAAGTTATAGTACATAGTACACTTAGTACTTTTAATGTACTAAGTGCACTGTGTGTACTAGTGCAATATACATGTGTGATAGGGGAGTCACACACTCACACTTGATGAGTTGACTTATCCCCACAACTCTCTCTCTCCCTTGTTCTTCTCTGTGTATGTCTCCCACACATGTATGCAGTGTTCGGGACTGTTGTATGAAGTGTTCGGGACTGTAAAAGTCTGATTTTCACTCATTTGGACAGCCAGGAGAGCATTTATTGCTACTGTACCTGCTGGTACAGATTTGGTACAGCTTTGTACAAGTTTTGGCATGGCTGTACACTGATTTGAGTGAGGAAAAGGTTCAATTTCAGCTGCTGTACTTGCCGGTACAGGTTTGGTACATCATTGGTGAGCACTTCGTACTGCTGTACAGTACTTTGGAAGGGGAATAGAGCACATTTAAGGTGCTGTCCAAAATCTGCAGCAACCAGATTTTGGTGATTTCATCACATAAAGTGGGAGAAAAGTTGCATTTGTGCTTCCGCAGTGGGAGATAAAGCTTGGGAGAACAACTGTGAGCACTTTGTGTGCTTTTGGTGCAGTGTTTGCACATTTTGCAAGGAGTCAGGCATTGACAGGTTGCATATTGCTATGGCAACCACAGGTGAGAGCTCTTCATTGCTTCACATCAAGAAGCTTGAAGGCTCACATAACTATGATATTTGGCAAACCCAGTGCTATAATGTGTTGCTCCAGAAGAAGCAGCACAAGCCTATCAAAGAAAGGGGTATAAAGCCCGCTTCTCTTACTGCTGAAGAGTGGGAAGATATGGATGAGCTGGCAAGATCTACTATCATGTTATCTGTGTCAGACTCTTTACATGGAAAAATGATCAAAAGGAAAAGGGAAAAGGCAAAGACAAAGAGAAAGATGAAGCCAAAGATGTAAAGCCAAAGGGCAAAAGTGGAGTCAAGATTGAAGAAATCAATGTGTCACATGCAGGTGGCAGTGAGGATGAGGTCCTATTTACGTCTTCACTTGATGCCCATTCACTTCTTACAGGTGGTCATGGTATGCACTCATGGATCATTGATTCAGGTGCCTCCTTTCATGTCACAGGTTGCAGAGACTTGTTTGTCAGGTATACTGCTGGCAATGAAGGAGTGGTTTATTTGGGTGATAACTATGCATGCAAGATTCTTGGCAGAGGTGATGTGAGGCTTGTGTTTTCAGATGGCTCACAGCTTATGCTCCATGATGTCAGGCATGTGCCTGAGATCAAGAAGAACCTGCTTTCTACTGGACAGCTTGATGATGCTGATTATGTTACCACATTTGGTCGTGGAAAGTGGAAGATTAGTAAGGGCTCACTGGTTGTTGCCAGAGGCTCTAAGGTGGACACTCTTTATTTCATGCATGTAGGTGTTTGTCACCATGCTAATGTAAATGCAACCGAGCTGCCGGAAATCTCTGTGGCATAGCCGGTTGGAACACATGAGTGTCAAAGGAATGATATGTCCAAACAGTTTCAGGACTTTTGTGATGCTAAAGGCATCAAGAGGGAGCTCTCTACTCCTTATGATCCTCCACAAAACGGGACAGCAGAGAGGATGAACAGGACTATTCAGGAGAAGGTCCGTTCTATGTTGTCACATGCTGCATTACCTCATGGTTTTTGGGCTGAAGCTGTTATGACAGCCGTTCACCTTATAAACAGGTCACCTAACACGAGGCTTGGTGGAAAAGTGCCAGAAGAAGTATGGACAGGGAAGCCTCCGTCATACAAGCACTTGAGAGTGTTTGGTTGCGTTGCGTACGTGCACATACGCAGGGAAATGCGCACCAAACTTGATCCTAAGTCTCACAAATGCATATTCCTAGGATATGGTGACAGAGGTGAAATGGGGTATAGACTTTGGGATCCCGTGAATAGAAAGATTATACGCAGCAATGATGTCATTTTTGATGAAACATGCATGTATAAGGAGCCTGCAAGGCAACAGGAGCCTAGCAGAGTCATCTTTGATGATGATGGACATCATGGACAACAACCAAGGGCTGTAAATCAGCCATTACAGCAGGAAAACCAGCCCTTAAATGGTGCTGAAAATGGTCCAAATGGACAGCCAGAGATGGCAGAAGATATCCCTATGGATATACCACAGTTAGAAGAAATACCGGGCATGATATTTCAACCTTATGGCATGGAACAGGAGCCACCAATGGGTGATATGCAGGCTGGACAGCAACCTGCAAATGATGGTCATTGGGTACGGAGGTCCACAAGACCCTCCAGAGCCCTTGACAGGTTTGTTCCAAGGGTTGACTACTTGATGCTCACTGACTGTGGGGAGCCCTCATGTTATAAGGAGGCTTTACAGAGGGCAAACAAGGCTCTTTGGAAGCGTGCCATGAAGTCAGAGATGGATTCTCTGCATAAAAATGGAACTTGGAAGTTGGTGCATTTGCCTGCAGGCAAGAAGGTTTTGCCATGCAAGTGGGTTTACAGGCTCAAAGTTGCACCTGATGCAAAGCCAAGGTACAAAGCCAGGTTAGTGGCTAAGGGCTTCAAGCAGGAATATGGTGTGGACTTTGAGGAAATCTTCTCTCCAGTGGTCAAAATGACCACACTTAGAGCTGTGTTAGCTTTGGTTGCACATGATGATCTGGACTTGATTCAGATGGATGTGAAGACTGCTTTTCTTCACGGTGATCTCCATGAGGAGATATATATGCAGCAGCCAGAGGGTTATGCAGTGAGTGGAAAGGAGAAGCTTGTATGCAAGCTGAAAAAGAGTCTTTATGGGCTCAAACAGGCACCAAGGGAATGGTATCATAAATTTGATACATTCATGAAATCCCAGAAATTCAGGAGAAGTGACATAGATCACTGCTTGTACACCAAGAAAGCTTTGGATGGCAGTCTATTGATCCTCATCTTGTATGTTGATGATATGTTGATTGCCGGGAAATCTCGTAAGGAGATGGATACCTTGCAAATCACATCTTGGGTATGCGGATACTTCGGGACAGAAATCAGCATGTGTTGTATTTGTCTCAGAAGCAATACATTGGCAAAGTTTTGCAAAGGTTCAATATGGACGGGGGGAAGAAGACTAGTACTCCTTTGCCTCCATATGTGAAACTCAGTGCTATGGACAGCCCACAGTCAGATAGAGACAGGGCTGATATGGCCAAGATTCCGTATGCTTCAGCTTGTGGCAGTCTCATGTATGCCATGGTTGCTACTAGGCCGGACATTGCATTTGCAGTGGGAGTGGTTTCTAGATACATGGCCAACCCTGGCAAGAAGCATTGAGAAGCAGTGAAAGGTGTCATGAGATACCTGAAGGGCACACAGGATATGTGCATTTGCTTTGGCAAACAGGATGCATTAGTGCATGGTTACACGGATTCGGATTATGCCGGTCATCCAGATAACCGGAAGTCTACTACCGGTTATGTGTTTACATTCACAGGAGGTGCTGTGTCATGGATATCCAGGATGCAGAAGTGCACAGCCTTATCTACTACAGAGGCCGAGTATATTGCAGCCACAGAGGCTTGCAAGGAGGCATTATGGCTATCTCGGTTAGTGGTTGATTTGGGTTATACAGGGGATATTCCATTGTTGCATTGTGACAGTCAGAGTGCCATCCAGTTGGCAAAGAACCCTGTCTTTCATGCAAAGACGAAGCATGTGGATGTGAAGTATCACTTCATCAGAGAGGTGATAGATAACAAGCAAATTCAGCTTGTTAAGATTCATACGGATGACAACCCGGCTGATCTGTTGACAAAGAGTTTGCCTCCGGAGCGGTTTGCTCATTGCAGACACTTGATGGGCAGTGGATGAGGCCAGTTTCAGCCTTGATATGGCCTTGTATATTATCATGTACATGCTGATTTTTCTTTTCCTTTACTTAAGGGCACTTTGCCTTTAAGTGGGAGGTTGTTGGGGTAAAGGCGTTATGCCCACCCTTATAGTGTGTACAAGCCCATAAGTTATAGTACATAGTACACTTAGTACTTTTAATGTACTAAGTGCACTATGTGTACTAGTGCAATATACATGTGTGATAGGGGAGTCACACACTCACACTTGATGAGTTGACTTATCCCCACAACTCTCTCTCCCTTGTTCTTCTCTGTGTATGTCTCCCACACATGAATTACTCTAACCCTAATTCTCCCATTCAGAAGAAATCTGTGAGCTGGGACTGTCTCCCACCCCTAGTGGGAGCAGGTGTCTAGAGGAGTCTCTCTCGAGAACTATGAAGCTCTAGTAGTAGTCTGCCAAGCTGTCGCTGGTCCGAGGCCTCCATCAACTGATGTAGTGAAGAGTGCTCCTCAAACAAACCTGCATATCTATCTCTGACCCCCTGGTGGCCTCTACATCTACATACAAAGTGATCCTCAATCTCCACCTCCTCGCGGCACAATCTACATATCCGCTCGGCTCTAGGAACCCGTGCCGCTCTCCCAGCCTCTATCTCTAGCTGATGTGATGAGACTCGTAGCTGTCCAATAGCAACGCGAGAGCTGTGGGGCATGTATACATCCATATACCGCGGTCACTGTATAAACCCAACCCCTGAGATGCTCATAAAGTGGTCTCTGTAATACACCATCTTCGGTGGTAGTGTGTCCAGCCTCGGCCAACTGTCTGGATGCCTCAAAAGCTCGGCGGGATAATCTCTCTGTGGGCATCTCCCTCATCCTGTATATAAAGGAGATCGTCTGGAACAATGCCTCTGCTGCCATAGGTGGTGCAGCAAACTCAGCTCGAACAATGTCGTGCGGGACGGATGGTTTGCTGCGTATCATCCTCAAGAGCATCAAGATCTGTGGTCTCTCCAGCTGTACCCATGTGGAGGCTGCAAGCCCTCATGCCCAAACCGCTGCTGCATACATCAAGGCTGGTGTCACTAATGTATCAAGAGCCATCCCTTCGTGCGGGGTTTTTGAAAGTGTGCCTGATGACACTGACGCTCAAGGCCAGCAAGAGCTGCATACCCCTGGGTCACTCTCTCGGACTGCCTGAGCCATGGAGAAGCGTCCAGCTGAGCTAGTAAATGTGATGCCAAGGTAAACATAAGAGCTCACCACCTCAACCCGCCCTCCTGCTAATGTGAGAGTAGTGTGGCTCCTGACTGCGTGTGAGGTGTGGAAGATCATAACCTTGGTTTTCCCAAGGTTCACTGTGAGACCCTGCTGTGCGCAAAAGTCATCAAGAGCCACAAGGTGTCTTTGAATCCCAACCTGCGTGTCGGATACCAAGACGATGTCATCAACATAAAGCATAACATGGACAGTAATACCTGATAGCTCAACCCCACAGCCTCCTCCCTGTGTGATGTAGTCGACCACCTCATCAATATAGAGCCCAAAGAGCGTGGGGGAGAGCGGGCACCCCTGCTTCACACCAATGGTGCTAGCAACTGTGTCGGACAAGCCTCCTGGGCATCGGACTCTGCCAAAGACCTGCTAATATAGCCTGTATAGGGTATGCCTAGTGTCTGTAGTCGCCGAAAGAGGCACTCTCTGGGCACAGTATCAAATGCCTTGCGGAAATCCACAAAGCAACAATAGAGCCGTTGCCTCCGTGCCTTGGCCTGATCAATCAGGCACCTCAATGTAAAAATGTGGTCGATGGTCGAGAAGGCTCGTCGGAAGCCTGTCTGGCCTGCTGCTCTCAATCCCCCATCCTCTGCATGAGTGCTCGGCTCT
Organism: Cibotium barometz; assembly: GCF_041138505.1. NCBI lineage: Eukaryota > Viridiplantae > Streptophyta > Polypodiopsida > Cyatheales > Cibotiaceae > Cibotium > Cibotium barometz. Next base: position 41,527,747 of record NC_141071.1, on the reverse strand, counting down.
GCCTCCAAAACTGCCCCGTATAGTTTGGCCAATATATGGCCAATCATGATGGTCCTGTAGTTCTCGGGGTCTAGTACATCTCCCGCTTTATGGATCGGCACAATAGTGTGCATCGTCCACTCAGCCGGAAACCCCTCTGACAGAGCTCTGTTGAAGAGATGAGCAAGAAATGGTGCCAATGTATCAATAGCATAGATGAAATGCTCTCCCTGTAATCCTGTATGATCTGTCGCCCGTCCATGTTGGAGTCGGCATATGGCCCTCCTAACCATAGGTGGGGTGAAGAAGGTGGAGACTGTGGGGCATGGCTCTCTGGGCTGTGGTATAGGGGGCTGTGCAGGCACATCATAGAGTCTCTCTGCATATGTCTGCCAGGTCTGAGGAGAGGGAGAGACAGAGAGAGAGAGAGAGAGAGAGAAATGAAATAAAATGATATATTAACACTCAATTCCCGCTCGCTGAAGCTCTCGCCCCCATCCCCTCCCTGCTCGAGCCTGCTGCCCGCCTTCGCCCCCCGCCTGCCTGCCTTCGCCCGCGCCCTCGCCCTCGCCTTCGGCCTCTCCCTTCGCCCTCTCCTTCGTCCCCGCCTGCTCCCCCCCCCCCCCCCCCCCCAGCGTCCCGCCCTTGCCTGCCTGCCCCCTCTTCCTTTCGCGCCCCCTGCCCCCCCCCCCCCTTTCGCGCCCGCCTGCCCGCCTACCCCCGCCCCCCTTTCGCGCCCTTCTCCCCCCTGTTCGCCCCCCCCCTCTTTCGCGCCCTTCCCGCCCCCTATCGTGCCCTTCCCGCTGCCCCTCGCCTCCCCCCCCCCTTTTTCTCTCCTCTGTCATCCGCCACTCCCCCCCTCGCTTTCGGTCTTTCCCTCCCCGCTCCGCGCTTCCCCCCGTTTTCGTGCAGCTTGGTTCTTGCAAGACCCTCCGTCTCCGCTTCGCTCTCAACTCAGCTTTAGACTCTGATGGAGGCCCCTCCCGCCTCACATCAGAGGGACTCTTCCACAGCCCCCTCGCCCGCCCCGGAGGATACCCCCATCAGGCTTTCTCTTTCGCCAGAAGAGGAAGCGAGCCTCGCCGAAGAGGTGGAACGCCTCCAGGTACATTCCACCATCTGCCGTATAGTTGGCACCCGCCCCAGCAGAGGGGAGATCCGGGATCTTCTCCAGGCCCGCCTTCTTGTAGATGTGGGCAAGATCATGGACGTTCAGTTACTGGGCCGCGGACACTACCAGATTGAGTTCGAGACAACCCAGAGCGTGGCCCAAGTCCTAGCCATGAGTCCCCTTGACATCAAGGGCGCTCGGGCCTTCTTCAGACATTGGCAGCATGGTTTTGACCCAGCAGCGGCCAAGCAAGGAGAGCGCCTATTCCATGTCACAGTTTGCTTTCCTGGACTTCGCCGCGAGTACCTTCCGCTCCTTTCCAGGATAGGATCATTGGTGGGCTCGGTGCTTGAGACTGGCCCCACAGCAGCTTCAGTGGTGGCTAGAGCAGCTGGCCTTCCTTCAGTGTCAGAGTTTTGCTTCCTGACATCTCCTCCCTTCCGAAGGTCATTCAGTTACCTAGGATAGGGGGGGGATGGGTCGATCAGAGAGTGGAGTTTTCGGGGCTCCCGAACCAGTGTTTTATATGCAGGCAGGTCACCCACCTGGCCAAGGCCTGCCCTCGCATGAGACCCCGACCTTCACCGCAACAGCAGACCTCTGATGGCCCGTCCACATATGCGGCTCGGCAGGCAGCCTCCAGGACACCTGGTCAACCCACAGAGACCTCTGATTGGCAGCCTGGACAGGGGCGCCGTAGAGGGAGACAACCACAGCAGCATGCCCAGAGACCAACGCAACAGCAGACACACCCTCAGCATCATTGGGTTCCAGTGAGAAACAGCTTTGCTCCCCTCCAGGAGGAGACCCCAGCGCAGATCACCTGCAGTCCGGCGGGCACTGAGCACCGACCTTGCTCGTGTACCGCAGAGGAGACCTACCATGCCGATTCATGCTTCACGGATATCCTCTATTAGCAGTCGGCTGAGTAGTCTCGACACTAGACACCGCTCGAAGGCTTTCGACTACTCCTTTACACGCCTATTTGGAGCGGAGGGCCCCTATGAGCCAGCACCTATCAGAGTTCATGTGGTGATACTTCCAGCCCGAGGGGAGGAGGCACTTGATTCAGCGGTGGCCTTCTCCTTCCCTCTTTGCAGCACTCGCGACTGGGAGTGGACTCTAGATCTTGCTCTTAGTATTTTGCAGACACAAGCAGTTGAGTTTTCTCACCATGTGAGCGACTTGGAGATTACAGACATGCTAGGCCGACTCTGGGAGTTGGCACATTTCTTTGATACCGGGAGTGTGGATGCCTCCGGGAATCGATACCTGGTGGTTCGCATAGTGGCAGACCTAGCGCAAGACCCTGGCTATGTATGCATACATGAGGATTCTTTCTCCGAGCGGGAGGCAGTCGCTATGGGACACAGCCACTGGCGCCTGGTCCGAGACTCTTGTAGTACACCGGGTGGGCAAATTCGTAGTCGCTCGAATGGGGATTACTCTCCATCCAAGCCGCTTGCGAAGGCCCGCCGTATGGCTAAGACAACCTCCACCTCAATAGGTCATCCATGAGGATCATCTCATGGAATGTACAGGCCTTGGCACTGCACACTATGTATGTTATCATGGTTGCTTGAGGCAGGAGCTTCAGAGATGCTTGGTTGGGGGCAGTATTGATATTCTGATGATGCAGGAACACCATTTGAGTGAGAGCAGGATTCTCAGATATGGTTCAGTGATGCCTGGTAGATGGGACACTTTTTGGTCTGCAGGTTTTGGCCCCTTGGGTGGGCAGGGAGGAGTATGTATGGTCATTGCGGATGCATGGCGGCAGGCCATTGTGGATCGCGGTTTCACTGTGCCTGGTAGAGCGCAGTATGTTATTCTGAGGATGCACGATGAGCACATTGGTGTGCTCAATGTCTATGCGCCCAATCATGCTAGTGCCAGAGCAGAGTTTTGGACCCTTGTTACAGATGCATTGCCCGAGGCCGCACATTGGTGTGTTGGGGGAGACTTTAACATGCTTGAGGACCCGGCCGATAGGGTGGGAGGCAGTCATGTTACAATGCACGGCACGGAGCTTGCAGCTTGGAAGCGATTTTGTACGACACTGCGGATCACTGATGTATGGCAGCATGAGGCTTTCTCCCGTTCTCAGGTGATGCCACACAGTTTTTCAGAGGGCTTGATCTTTCTTATCCCCAGGGGAGAGGGAGTGTCAGATGATATTCAGCAGTGGAGGCCTATTATGATCCTCAATACTGTCTACAAGGTCCTAGCCAAGGCCTTGAGTTTGAGGATCCAGCCCTTCCTTGGGGATTTGATTCATGCTACCCAGACAGGATTTGTCAAGGAGCGCAGTATCCTTGACAACATTTTCACCTTCTGGGAGGCGACGGCCCGAGCTAGATTTCTCGGCGAGGACTTGGTCGTTATGCTTCTCGATTTTGAGAAGGCATACGATAGAGTCGACTGGGTTTTTCTAGAGAGCACTATGCTTCGCCTAGGTTTTGAGCCAGACTTGATTCGAGGGGTGGCGGCTCTATATTCCACAGCTCATAGCCAGGTGTTGATGGTAGGAGGACGAGGGCCGGGTTTTGAGCTGACCAGATCAGTCCGTCAGGGATGCCCTCTCGCTCCGTTCCTTTTTCTTTTCTTTGCAAAGGCTATGAGCCTGTATCTGACAGCAGAGGAGGTTGGTTTGAGAGGACTCCAGCTTCCAGTCCGGGGTGAGGACTTGCTTGATTCTGAGTTTGCTGATGACACGGGATTGTTTTTGCACGGCCAGGAGGCCAATCTACAGAGGGCAGAGCAATCTCTACAGGTTTTTGGTGTGGCTTCAGGAGCATTGATCAATTGGCACAAGAAAGTGGCTTTTTGGATCAGTACTGCCCCCGCTCCGGCATGGAGCCCAGACCCGGGTTTTAGATGGATTCCTCCTGGCACAGCAGTGCGGTATCGGGATGCCAGATTGGACTTGATTTGTCACCTGAGCAGCAGATCGCCCCGCTTCTTCTGAGCATTCAAAAGAAGCTTTTATATTGGAGTACAGCTCGGCTTTCCTTGGCTGGGAGGGTGGTGGTGACAAATCAGGTGCTTTTAGCGACTATGTAGAAGACCCCTCTAAATGCACTGTTATGGTTCAGGTTTTTGTCATCTTTGTGTAGCATGATAGTGGTCCCTCGTGATGAAAAACAGACTGTATGCTGGTTACAGCATGGAACACTTCATGGAAGAAAAACGCTGATCAGATAGCTGATAACAGGGCTGGAACCACAGCACATGTGGGAGACTGATATCGATTGGTCATAAAAGAGAGAAATGCAGCTAAAAGGCAGCTGCTAGGTGCTGCATAGAGGCGGCTATATTGGCTGGTCTGCAGACCTGAAAATGCAGCCCATGATGGTTATGGTTAACTGGATCGGATCCGCAACAAAATGCACAGCTACAGGGCACAGAAGAGGCAGCTGATTCAGAGCTGAAAACACAGAATATATGGATGCTATGTGGGCTTCATAGGTGGGCTAAGAGTGCTGTATTATGATGGGAAAAACGCAGAATTCCTAAAAAGCGCAAAAGGGGAGAAGGTCATCCTGGGAGCTCTAGCATGGGTCTCTGCCGGATGGCCTGGATATCTGCCATAGTGAGATGCCTGGTCGGACGAGCCCGATGCCTCGCAATGATGCTCTGAATCCTCTAGTGTAGGCACCGTCTCCGATGTGAGGATCCGCGAGCCCTCGGGCGTCTGGATCTGCCCAACTAGATAGCTCTCTCAACTAGAGTCCCACGGGGTGCCCACTGCTGGGCTGTCGGCTGCGTGTCCTCCCGGGTAGTCCCTCTAAAGAAGTCAGTAATCTGTCTCTGTGTGGACTCCCTGCCATTCGGGCGTCTGCTCCTAATAATGGAGTCTCTGAGCCTGCGGATCTCCAGGAGATAAAAACCTAAGCATCGCTGATCACAATAGTCCACGACTCTAGCCAGTGGTCCAAATCCCTCTCTGAAAAGGCAATGGTAGCGCCCGCGAATCTCATAATATGTTGTGCAGCAACAGATGTAGTACTCCTCCGTCTCTGGCTCTATCCAACAAATCTGACAAATCCTGTCCCCTGGATGTATGCCTCTAAATCTGCCTGTCTCTATCTCTAACCGATGTGGAAGTGCGGATCTGCCAAATGGCACACCTCAATCCATGAGACACATGGGTATCCATGTAGCTCGGTCTAAGTAAAAAGCCATCCTCAGTGGTGCGGAGAAGATGGTCTCTATAGAAAGCCATCTTCGTCCCCAACTCGTGTGAGGGCTCTAGCCATGTCCTCCTAGTGTCCAACTGAATGAGAGATATGATCCAAAGTAGAGAATCTCCTCCTGAAACCGGCTTGTCCCTTAGCTCGGACCCCTTGTCTCTCTGCCCATCTGCTCAACTCCTGCTCAAGAATAGAGGCATATAGCTTGGCCAGCCAGTGACCAATCATAATGGTGTGGTAGTTAGTCCGCAGGCTCGGATCTCCAAACTTGAGTACCGGCACAATCATGGAAGTACTCCAAGTCCCAGGAAACCCCTCACACATGGCTCTACTAAACATGAGAGCTAGCAAGTCTGCAATCATATCTCTAGCATGTATGAAATGCTCGGCTACAATGCCCTCATGATCCTGTGCCCTCCCTGTATGCAATCTGTTGATGGCCTCCTCACTATCTCTGCTGTGAAGAAGGTAGAAGTGGGTGGACAAGGCTCTGGAGGGTTCGGTAGTGGTGGCTACTCTGGCACTGTGTAGAGGGAGGCTGCATACTCGCCCCATGTATCTGGAGAGGTAATGGCCAGAGGCGGGGGGTGCTCTCTAAGCAATCTCCAAGCCTCCCCAGAATCCTGACTCAAAAACAGCTGATACATGTCTCTCTCCAGCGGAGCTAAGAATGCTCTCTTCTTCCGCCGAATGAGGCATCGGAAGATGATGCGTGACTGTCTATATGTAGTAACACCTGTGGACACCTCTCTCTGTATCCGGGCTCTGAGCTCCCTGCAGCCATCATCATACCAACTATTCTGGGGCATGCTCCTAGGACGTGGTCGTACTGTGGGCTGCGTGTGTGGGAAGGCCGTCGCTGCAGCTGTATGTAAAGCCTCTGTCAGCATCTCTGTGAGCTCTACTAATGGCCTCTGTGGATCCTCTGCACTCAACAAGCTGTAGATCTCTGCAGTGTATACTCCATCAGTCTCTCTACAGAAGGTATATCTCAGGTGATAGGACTGCCCAACCTGGCGAGTACTGTAGTGGAAATCCACCATAAGGAGAGAAGTGCATGATCCACCGTAACAGCAATGGGCCTGGGGCCAATCGCAAAATCCTGGATACTCGGGATGAAGGTTGGCGAGGCTAAAACATAATCCACTGTGCTGGCCCCATGTCTATGTGGAAAGCAAGTAAAGCCACTGGCAAGTGGATACCTCACTAGGCCATTTAAAATGGCCAGCCCACGTGCAGTCCCCATCTCCAAGAGGTATCTCCCATACTCAGTACACTCCACCTCATCCTGTGATCTCCGGGTCAAACACATCTCCTCCACATCTCTCTCTCTCAACATCTCCTCCGAAGTGTGAAAGAAGGAGGTCTGGTACTGAGCCGTTCGAGCATTAAAGTCCCCAAGTATGATAACATCCCCCTCCCTGGAGAACTCCCATATGTCCTCATCTAGAATCATATATGGAGATTGCCCCTTGGGCGCTACATAATGAGATGTGCTGGGTGGAAAGTAACATATAGCAATGTATAGGGGTCTACCCTCATCTGCCCTCACTCTGACCCACATGTACCTCGCGCTCTCATCACGGCACATAACATGGATGAGTGGCTAAAGCTCCTCTCTAAAAAGAACTGCAACTCCTCCAGATCCACGACCACCATGCTTCGAACGGGCCTCCTGTCTACAAGTCGTCTCCCATCTGTATCCCGCCACTCTCGGTAATGTGCTGCCTCGAGCTTGATGCGTCTCCGAGTAGAAGATGATGTCCCTATCTCTGAAGCTGTCCTCAAAGGCCCCCACATCCAGTCTCAATGCTCCGTTGCAGTTCCATACTGCAAGTCTCAGACTGGTCCCATAGGTCTCGCACCGTCAAGTGGTGCGTCTCTCTAGTATCACCACTCTGCCTCCTCTGTAAAATGCTAGCTTCCCTTTTTCTCTGGCTGCCCTAATCTCCGGCATGCACTCCCTCATATGTGCTAGCTGTGCCACATCTCCTAAAAAGATGCCCATTTTCTAAAGGGCGGAGCGCTTGGCCAAGATATCCTTCTTGGCCTCCAAGGTGGGAAAGCTAAGAGCTCTCTCCTTCGAGCTTTCTCCTCCATTCTTGTCTTTCTTGCCCACTCTCCAAGCCCCTGTGTGTGTAGGCCTCGAAATGCCCATGCCTATGTATAAATCTTTGGCTTCCTCCTCTACATTGTCACCGTCATTAAGACCCATGATCCGCACATGGAGCTCCCTTGTCTTTCTTCTTTGTTCCTCCTCAGTGGTTAGGTTGATAATCTTCAAGGTAGATGTGCTTTCGGCCTCCTTGTTCTTACCTTTCTTGACCACTTCTATCCATTTCTCCATTTCATCTAGTTGCTTTTGCGTCTTCGTGAGCACCTCCACCCACGAGGAGGTCTCTCGGGCGAGAGAGAGAGAGAGAGAGAGAGAGAGAGAGATTAAGCGTCCACTAAAGACCCAATGGGCCTATGAGATACAATACTGTCCATGGCATATCTCATCATGGAATGGAAAATAAAACAGAAACAAAACATAAACATATACCTCACTGAGGTGATACAAAACTGTCCATGAAAACTCATCATGGAATACTAGGGACATATAAACATGAGAGGTGCATCAGCCCCAGTAGATGGTGTACCACTCTCCAAAATAAATATCATGGGGCTAATGAGTATGGCCGAGAGGTCTACCTCTACTACATCACATGGAAAGGTAGCTCGATGGCAATGGAGCATGTCCTGGATCTAGAGCTGATGAGGAAGCAAGATTGCAAGAACTCAAGTGATACTCCTTACTTTGGGAAGCATGAAATACAACCCAAGACCTTGCTTTTATAGGCACTAGCGTGCCCTTATCTTTAATCTCTTAATAAGACGTGGTTCACACCTTATGTGTACACAGCATGTGACAAGTGAATACCTAGGTAGCCTGGTTGTTGGATGAAGCCATCCCCTGTGAGCCTGAGGAAATGATCTCTATAGAAATGCATCTTCGGTTGGAGCTCCGAAGGTGCAATCCATGTGCTATGTATGTGGGGCTAAGGAGGTTGAATCGGATAATCCGATTGAGGTCCTCACGGGAGATCCAGAGAAAATGGGAGTCCAAACAATACTAAAGAGGTGGGAGGTGGTCCATCTGAAGCCTGTGTTCTGAAAACCACATGGAAACTCGGGAATGGTTCGCAAGGTGAAGATGTGGTCGAGGGTAGAGTAGCTCCTTCGGAAGCCCGCCTATCCTAGGGCCCTACATCCCTGTCTCTCTGCAAAGGAAATCAACTCTGTCTCTAGCACTGATCCATAGAGCTTGGCCACACATAGGCCAAGCTCTGTACTTGGCAGTTAGTCCCTCATGGTCTGTAAGTACCATGCCCGCAGTGGCAACCTTAGCTTTTGACACATGCACAAGACACAACACACACACACACACACACACACTAATCACATCTGGCACACCTATCTTATCCACATAAAAGGGGTGTTCACAAGCAAGTGTTCACACACTCATACATATGAACAAGTCACACACACACACACATACACATTTAAGCCCTTCTAGAAGTTTGTTCACACATGAAGCTCCGAATACCCAACAAACTGCCCCTTCGAGCAATGGTAATGAGACCCGAACGCAACAGAAAGTTGCTACAACCTACCTTATCCCCCACTACCTCAAAGCCAGACTCAGCATCTACAACTCCCGTGCCATGCTCACAGAGTCTCTCAGATCAGGGTTTGGCCAAGCATAGGGAGCCTAGCACTTTGTCACCCCCTTGCTCCTAGCAAGGATAAACTGGGAATGGAGCCTTTTATAACACAAGGTGGAAAAACTGACACACATGAGGAACATTTATTACATCTCATTTTAGGGGACATCCCCGGTAGAGGACCTTGACTTAAACACAAAACACGCATAAATTAAGAGTTAGCGTAGAATCCCCCCTCAATGCCGGTGATGTCTCGCCCTTTTTACAATGTCGTTTCCATGCTAGTGCTGTTGGTGGGGCCCAGATTGCTGCACAAGTACGATCTTGAAGAAAATCCCCAAAAGTTTGTGGTTCAAGGAGAAAACACCACAAAGAGGAGTGTCGGTCAGTGATCAAAGGAGCGATCGCAGGTCACCAACCGGAACTGATCATCATCCAATCGGATCGCCGATCGTCGCTGTTCGGATAGAGCAATTGAAGCGAGTGATTAGAGAGAGCAATCCAAGTCAAGCGATTGGAGCAATGCGGCGATCAGAGGCGGTGCTGATCCAAGCGAGCGATTGGAGGCAGCAATTGTAGGAGGCGACGATTGAAGCCGACACCGAATGGATTGAGCGATTGGAGTGGATGCCGATTGCATCAAGCAATTGGAGGAAGAGGCGACCAGAGAAAGAGTCAATTTGACACGTCTCCAGGAACCTAATTGTCACCGATTTGATTGGAGTGTCAGCGATTGGAGCCGACACCCATTGGATCGAATGATTGGAGTGGACGCCCATTGGATCAAGCGATTGGAGGAAGAGGCAATCACTGATTAGATCGAGCGATTGGAGGAAGAGGCGATCACAGAAAGTGCCGATTCGCCACGTCTCCACGAACCCAAATCATTTTGATTGGAGTGCAGACACTCGCACCGTCTGTCTGTGGCATAAGATGGGTGTGGTTGCCTGGCAAAAACGAAGGCCGGGAAGTGTCGCCTGGCAAAAATGCAAGGTGTGAGGTAGTTGCCTGGCTGGAATGCAATTTCTGATGTGGTCTACAGCAAAAAACGCAAAGCTGCAAGCTTCTAATGAGGTTGCCTGGGCCGTAGGGAGGCCGCATGGGCTGCTGAGGTTGCCTGGGGCATAGGAAGGCTGCATGGGCTGTTGGGGGTTGCTGCTGCCTGAAACGCAGGTCTGCGGGCTGTTCTAAAGCTGCAACCAGCAAAATGCAGGTCTGGAGGGTGGTTAACGCTGCACCTGGCAAAAATGCAGTTCTTTGAAAGCTAAGGCAGAGCTGCGCAGGTCTGCTGTAGGTCCATACAGCCTGCTCTGATACCACTTATTGGAATAGGTTTAGGGTTTCCTGCAAGCTCGAAGCTAAAGTGGGTTTAACTCCATGGTGGAGAGTGGATGAGAGTTCTGGAGGAAACGAAACAGGATCTGAAAGTACTGAACAGAAGCATCAACAAGCAATTGGGTTTTGTAGAAAAGGCTACATCAGTGCAAAAGAGGGAGAGAACATGAGAAATTAAGTATCTACCTGTGAGCCCGATTCTATCCCTAGTAGTTGATGCAGATGTTTTACATTCCCACCCTGCAAATAGGTGCTTTAAATGTTAGGGTGTGCCTTCTTGCGGAGAAAAAATTCTGTGAAGATACACATCTAGTCTGAGAGAATTTCTTGTGGAAAAGGAAACTGTGAAGCTACGGGAGCTCAGATATTGGGCACCTGGAACACTCGGCAAGGCTGCTTCATTCCATTCCGTGCAAAGGAGAACTTTTTGACATCAACATCACCTACCTAGACAGTCAAAATAGGATTTTTTAGAATTCTGCGCAAAGAAACAATTCATATAGATCTCCAAAGGTCCCAACATTAAATCAAGTTTCGAGTTGTGGTCACCGATGCTAAAGGAGTGCCATTGTCGGTATTCAAAAGCATTCCAGACTTTATGTCCACTTCAAAAAGACCCGTTCGACTTCCATCAGCAAAGAAACTCGGTTTTGCACTGGCAAACCAGTAAACCAAGCAGAAGTCATAATATTCTTGGTTGACACCATATCAAACAGAAGATTCAACACAAAACAAAAAATAAATAATACAGAATCTAATAATTATATAATTTGTTAAAGATTACCTTCCAGTTATGACGAGGTCGAAATAATTTAGCCATTCAAAGTCCCTAGGTGTATTCCCAGCGGACCCACATTTGCCACAAAGGTAGTTCATTGCTACATGTGTATAATCCCAAAGACTACAAAAGGATGCAAAGCATTCCATCAAAGTCAAAACCAAATACTTGTCATTGGATAGCCAACCTTGCATGCCATACCACCCACCTGGCATCAAGCTAGGTTCATCAGTCAGGGAAGCTCCCTCACATAAGAAAAATGCACATGGAAGACTGGGATGTACCATAAACTCCTTTCAGGTATTCAGACAATATCCAATTTTCCCTAACTTGATGAGGCCCATTATAACTGAGACGTTTTTTCTACCCACAGTTTGTAAAAGTTTTCGTAATTTTACATCAATGCATATCTTCGAATAAATTGGCCACTTTCTAAAGCTTACAACACTTGCAACATTGGAGTTCTTCATTAAAAGCCTCCACATGACTTGAGTCCATAGAAGGTACCTTTCCCACTCATGTTGTTCTTAAAATTTGATGCTCCACCACTTTAATGAAACCCGATAGGAGGCAGAGGAGTGAAGTGGGTGAGTCCGACAATGGTCAGCAACTTCATCTGACAAAGGCAGATGCCTGTAGCCCACAGGCGGCAGCAAAAGTGCTGGGAAACAACGACCAAGTTGAGCTGTGTGAGATGGTTTCTATATCACCCATTTGTTTTCTTCTTTGCACAACTTGTACATAGAAGCCCTCCTCTCTCTCGCATTCTCCTCCATTTCGTTTCTCTTCATATCCCCTCCCCCCCTTCCCCTTCCCTCAAAAAGAAAGAAACTTCTATTAATTATAGGAAAACTATACAACCAAGTTCCTTTGAAAAAGGATACTGCAGGAATGTTGTGGTTCCAAACCATGTTAGAATCAGTATCAGTCAAAAACGGGCTATGTCACCACCGTATCCCAGATTCGCTGTAAACACCTTACATTTTGGGATGACGTCTCTTTCCAGCTCGTGGCCGTGATTGTGTATAGATTATTTTATATTTAATAGAATTTTCATTCCCCCCCCCCCCAAAAAAAACCAAAAAGAGAGAGAGAGAGAGAGAGAGAGAGAGAGAGAAGAAGAAGAAGAAAAGAGACCTGGGGGGGGGGGGGTGGCGGGGGGTGGTCCTCAAATATGCATGAAGGTTGGCCTTCATATTCTATTGTTCTGGAGGCAAGAGTATGAGTAACCTCACCCTCAATGGCCTCACTACACCGTGACCTCCAAACCTGCCAAGCTGAGGCTCTCAATGATCTCCCAATCTATATGCACTCGGTGTCTATTATATTTCATTATCCTAACCATACCTCTATTGGCATGTAAAGGGAAATCATATGAAGTGATCTCGTAGAAACCTGCATTCAAGCTTCATAATGAGCAATGCAATCATGCCCCATGTCACATAGACCCGCCAGTCCCTCCTAATAAGTGAGATAATCCTCAGCCATACTCACTGGACCTCTCCACAACTTCGAATGCAATATTGTATGGACTGTAGTGTGACAATCACGTGCTGTCCCTGAAACAGCTCGCCAGCAAGACACCACAAGAAAGCCTATGCTACCCAGGAGACAAACTGTCTCATAGGTTCCCACCTCGAAGATATTTAAGGTGAATGAGTACAAAAAATACACATCTAGATAAGTACTTTAAGTACGTTCACTTTTTGTTTTTTATGATATAATAGAATAACAGCATGAATTGGGGGAAATTGGAAAAATTACAAGAAATTTGGGGAATTGGGAGAGCTTGGGGGAAATTGTGAGGACTTGGGGAAATTGGGGGAAACTAAGGGAATTGCAAGAAATTGAGGAAATCAAAGAATTGCAAGATATTGGGAAACATTGGGAGACTTCGAGAAAACACGAAACTTAGGAAAAATTGGGAGAATTGGAAGAAATTGAGGGAAATTGGGGACAATTAGGGGAATTGGGAGAATTGGGGGAAATTGGGGGAATTAAGGGAAATTGCAAGGATTTGGGAAAATTGTGAGAAATTGAAAAAAAAAATGGGAGAAATCGGAGGAAGCTGAGAAAAATTGGGAGACGGGGGAAAATAAGGGGACTAAAGTGATATTGGGGGATAATGGAGGAATTGCAGGAAATGGGAGGGACTCCATAAATTGGAAATTTGCAGAAATAGGATAAAATTAAAAAAATTGGGGTGGCGGAGGAGGATTTGCAGCACAACATAACGTATAGATTGCTAGAAGAATAAGGACCGAGATTTTTTCATTTCTAACCGAAACAGAGGAAAAGGGGAGGGAGGGGAGAGGGGAAGTGAAGAGGAAACTTTCCGTACCCATACGGTAGTACGGAATGCAATGAAGTGATGATCGGTAAATGACACCGAATTTTATCACTGCAGTCAAAAAAGGAAATACTTTGGAAGTGTCTATGCATCAATCCACCCCCACTCTCCTAGATTCCACAAACATCTTAATGAGGCATCTTTCTTGTATCCAAAGTCTCCACTATGGACTAGCGACCATATGGCAACAAATCAATGCTTTTTTATGCCAGCTCTCATCCGAATTATGATGAATTCAGATAACCTGTGGAGTGACCCTCCTACTTGCAAATACTCCAAGCCAATGAATAGGAGTATCTCCATGGCATCAAAAAATGTCAAAAAAACTCAATGATTCATTATTATGTATGGTCCTTCTCCCTAAGGCCTACAGTAAGTCTCTTCTACTCCGAATATGGGAGGTCTTTGAAGGTCCTCCAAGAAGAAAGACCTCTATCCCGTTTGAACCACTGCATATGATCACTATCTTCCAGCTGGAGCCCTCAACCGGCATCCCTCGTAAAGTTTGGCCAGTGTGTGGCCAATCATAGCAGTCTTGTAATTGTTGAGTTCCATGGGATCTCTAGCTTTATGGATTCGTGTGATGATATGGGCTGTCCAAGTGGGTGGGGAGCCTTCTAGTTGAACATATGGGCTAGGAGGGGTGCAAGAATTTCCCCCGCATGGGAGATGTGCTCTGCCAAGAGGCCCTCGTGGTCCTGTGATCTACCGTTTTTGAGTCTCCGCATGGCTCAGGCCACCATGGCGGTTGTGAAAAAGGTGGGATGGGACATGGATGTGATAGTGGTGGGATGGGGGGCTGATTTGGTACTTTGACAAGCATCGTGCATACGTGTGCCATATGGATGGAGATGTGATGGGTGTGGGTGGGCGTTTCTCCCAGATTTTCTTCCAACCCTCATTACAATTCACACCTTTGAGAGATTGCTATAAGTCCTTGTATTGGCGCTTAACATGTGCTTGTTTCTTACATCTAGTTCTATATCGATTAATCCTTTGACCATCTCTCTCTCAGATTTGGCCAGTTGCAACCTTGCATAGGAGACGATCACGTGTTGTGCAGCATTCCTCCTCATACCAATTGTTCTAGGGCATGGTGCCGGTAGGGGGTATGGCGGTGGATCGACTGGTGGACGGAAATGCGGCTCTGGCAGAGATGTGTAAGATTGTGATGAGTTGAGAGGTGAGGTCAGCTAGTGGGAGATTGGGGTCTACATAAGTTAGATGTTGGTAGAGATGGTCGGAGTCCCCATCATGGTGGAAGCGAATCTGGGTGTAGTGGCAGATGTGTGGTGCATGGTCGAGAAAAGCTGAGGCTAAAGAAGAGATAAGCATGGTTAGCTCCCGGGGGGCTGGTGGGAATGGTGAAGGGATGTATGGATGTGGCTAAAGCCAGAGATCCCATCTGGTAATCCACTACACTCATGCCTCCGCCATGTGGGAAACAAATGAGAACAGAGAAGTAAGGGGGAGAGAGAGACTTCGAGAGAAAAAGACAATGCTTCAAAGAGAGAGAAATTGCACGACTCAACGATGTGACATGTATAACCATCAAGTGCAATGCTTTTATAGGCTTAGAGCCTCTCTTATATGACATCATTGCTTAGGTCATTATAGGTATAATCTCTAGATATTTTAGTAAGCCACTCTAAGAGTGGGTTTAGACACATACACATGTAGCTCTTTTAGAGGTTGTTCGCACACCTTCATTCGTTTGTACTTGGATAAGGCTTGCTCTCCAACACTATTGCCTGGATATCGAGCTCTTCGTACAAAAAGCGAGTTCTTTCATGCAATGGTTTTATGTCTCTTCTACGCTCCGTTTTGCTTTTGCTTGCCATGTGGCAAGTTCTCTTCCAAAGGGCACATTCAGTGATATTTTGAGTTCATTCTCTTGTGATAATTCCGTTCTACTCAAGTATCATCAAGAGATGGATGTCTTGGTGTGTCCAACATCGAAATCAGCTACGTTCATTGATTTTTATGATAACAGTGGTCATCACAAATTATATCTTTCAAATTTGGTTAAAGTTTATTGGTTACCAAGAACATACTTATGACATGAGGGTAAGCTGTCCAACTTTGGTGGAAGGTGAGGGGGCAGCAGTCTGACACATGTTGTGCAGTATATTCTCTATGTATGAGAGGTGGTTGTCTGGCTTCAATGGGAGCGGCAACATTGTGGCAACTTGTTTGGTTCTTCTTCGTTTGGTTGCAATGACCGTAACCTTGGAGATTTGTGTTGATAGTTTGGTTGTTGCGATAGAGAAGACTCTCTGCTCCCCTCAATGGAGAGACACGGGCTGGTTCTAGAGGCTCAAGAGAACCACATCATGCTGATGCCGCTTCGACAAGTAGTCTTTGTGACGCAGATGAGCCTGACACTTTAAGGAAGCCCAAGAAAATGAACATGGGATAAGAGCCATGCATGACAAGATGGATGCCATCATACATGGCACATGGGATTTGGTTGACTTGCCCTATGGCAAGAAAGCTATTGGTACGAAGTGGGTTTACAAGGTCAAAGAAAGTCTGATGTTACTATTGCCAAGTACAAAGCAAGACTTTAGCAAAGGGGTATGTTCAGCAAAAGAGCATTGATTATGATGAGACTTTTGCACCTACTTCCAAGATGACATGGGGACTTGCATCAAGAAGTGTAAGTGAGTCAACGCATGGGTTTGTGGCGCATGGTCGGAAAGGGAAAGTATGTAGATTGTGCAAGGCATTGTATGGCCTCAAACAAGCTCCTCGAGCTTGGTATGAAAAGATCATGCTTATTTAACCAGCTAGGGCTTCCAGAATAGTCCAATGGAGAGTACCCTCTACGTCAAGGTGGACAAAGAGGATTTGATTATCATCATCCTATATGTGGATGATAAGTTGCTAACAGGGACCTATGGAAGAAATAAAATTGCAGCATTCAAGGCTGCTCTTGAATCCTCATTTGAGATGTCAGATCTCAGGTTGTTAGAGTACTATTTGGGCATACAGTTTGTAGAGTTACAAGGGGGCATCATTTTGCTGCAGTCCAAGTTCATAAAGGGTCTGCTACAAAGAATTAAAAAACAGGATTGTAAGTCTATTTCTACTCCATTAAGTACCTTGCCTACACGATAGGCAGTGGCATGCTCTTGAGTACCCTGGATGTATTTCAACATCCTCATACCTGCTTTACAGTGGTTCTCCCAGAGATTATTTTTGAACCTGCTCAAAACACCTACTACAAAACTGATTTCTGGCCTCATACAAAACATCAAAGGTGTCTTCATCAGACAACTTCAAGTCAACCTCCACAGAGTATTGTTATGAACCTGATAGATCAAGGCATGCAAGGAATGGTCTTTGGAGCATCGTCAAAACCCGCCAGGGGACAAGAAAAGATCCAACTACAGAAGTTTAGATCTTAAAACGCAATGGGTATCATTGGTCTTAGTCTTACTCTTGGTAAAGACTACAAGAACTCAAAAGATCATGTTCAAGCAACCATTATTCCGCCTGGAAGTCAAACCTGAAGAGATACTTGTAGAACTCATCAGTTGATTGACATATATCATGATGCAGCTTTCTAGTCTCAACTCCAAAACAGCAGATGATGAGGATGCAAGGGCCATCCTTCTCTCTAGTGTGCAAAGAAACTCCTTTTGACAATGTGGACTCGTTATTGCAATCATGCTTGATGAAAAGCCGTTTGCAGCATCTAAAGAACAAAACGGCAAAATCAAGTTTAACAATGGAAAAGACTTGGTCATTTAATCAAAGATTGCTGGCAGCAGGCTCGTGACATCAAGGACAAAGAAGAAGGTAATGTGAAGAAGAACCTGATGTTGGAGAAAGTAGCTTTTCAGCTACAAAACTGGCTACCTCTTCTAGACTATGCAATTTTGGCATTGTAACGTATGAGCTTAGTCCAGTCTTGTTTGTGTGAATGCAATGATAGTGCCTTGAATTGTATAACTCCTTTATACTTTGCAAGCCCTTTGCTCAATAGGGTGGTGGTGCAACTAGATGATCATCTTTAATTTTTTTGCTCAACACCTCTTTAGTTTGATAAGGTGTCACATGCATCGAGCTTGGCAATTGGGTATTAACAAGCCATAAAACAAAGCCAAAGGACCTTTAATCCTTCCTGAAAAGGGCTCAAACAACAAGCCAAAGATCATCATAAAGCAGAAGTAATGAGGTGGGGATAAACAGGAGGACCCAGTCACAAATCCTAAGCCAACTGGCTTGAAACACAATAAATTCTAAGTCTTGGCAGTGTCAGCCTATTTCAAGATTTCTCCTGTTTTGTATTTCACATCAAAGGTTTTTGGAAAGAAAAAAATCACATTCTAGCAACAACCAAGTAAGACACGGTTCATGAATGTCGTGGACCAAGCAGAAGCAAAGACTTGAGGCAAGCAGAATGAGATTGTTGATGGCCCTCAATGTATGCTACTGTCTACAAACTCCTCATTTAAACAACACTTTATCTAAAACCGTAAACACGTGATACATCAGCCCTTGCCTGTTTGTCACCAAAAATGTCATTCGACCTGAGTCCCTCAGCATCTTGAACATGGAAATTAGCTGTGGATCAAAATAAATGTACCTGCATTACAAAAGTAACCCCATTTTGTACCAACGAGAAAGAGCAAAAGCAAACATCAGCCAAATGTCCTAAATCTGGGGCTAGGTCATTAGTTGATGGTAATACAAATGAGCTTCCTCCATTTTTACAACTCCTGCAGCAGCAAACAATGGAGGCAGAAATGTGTGTGTATGTGTGTGTGTGTGTGTGTGTGTGTGTGTGTGTGTGTGTGTGCGCGCGCGTGCGCGCGCGCATGCATGTTTGGTGGTGGGGGTTGTATACAACACACACACACACAAGTTGATGGTAGCCTTCTATTCTTACTTGCTAGGATCTTCAGCCACAGCTTGTTTGAGGGTTCCATCTCGATGGCATAAATCAACTGCAGCCCGTATATCCTTATACATTTGGGAGAAGCTGTGACAGAATAAATATTGATTAAAATCAACAACCAGCTTATTTCTGTTGAGTTCTCACTGCTTAGTCACAAATCCGCTCATCAAAAATCAAAGGACAGCATTGGTAGTGCAGGGGCTTATTATGATCTCTTAGAAAAGTAGAGGGGTTGCACATTGTACCACTCCTCACCCTCTATCTCTGGCCCCTCCAGTCTTTCTGGCTGTAGTCCAGGCAGGACCCTTCTGACTTCAGGGTCCCCCTCTCTGGCCCTTGTTTTTCTGGTTGGGGCCTATCCTCTGGATTTGGGACCCATCCGTTCTAGCAACTGCCTCTGGCCTAGGTTGATCTGGGGCCCACCTATCAATGGGCCTTTCAAACCCTTGTGGATCTGGATCTAGGTCTGGATTCCCATAGTGATGGGGCTCCCCTGCTCATGGGCTTGTCTGGACTTATGGGGCTAGTTCTTATCTGGATCCAGAAAGGAAAATGACTTGAAAAGCTCAAAGCTAGGAGAATAGACAGTACCCAGGGTACAATTGGTCTAGTTTTAACTATGCCCCCTTAAAACTCAATCTATCAAACCATGGCTGCATTTCACGTCCAATAAAACATGTTTTCCTGTTGTACTTGTTCCGAATTAATAAATACTACTACGCACCAAAGGACCTAGCCTCCACAACATAGATCTAACATGCTTGCTATGCAAACTAGATCAGATCAAACTCAAGAAGCTCCTTCTGCTATTGTTGGCATGCTTTGCATGACCTGTTGATCTTTTTTCAACCACGTGTATGTATCAATAGGGGTTATTAGATAAAGGAACAATTTTTTTTCTCCATTCCAAAACCTGCTGAAGTATGGGTCATTGGAGTCCACGGAGGATAGCCCCTGCTCACAAGCCAGGCATACATAGATGCTGCTACGTTGCTCAGTATTCACTTGAAAAAAACTTGTCCAGATTTTCTAACCTAATCAGAAATATCTGTTTATTGAGTTGAACACTTACTTGAAAGGGACTGATGGTCCATCATCAGAATTTTCCCTATAAAAATCACAAAAGAAGAGCATCTCAGAAGATACCTCTGAAGGAGCTTTATCAAGACCTAAGCATGGTGTCTCTCAAAAGCTCCACCTTGTGCACTAAAAGCTTAAGAGTAGTCACGTGACAGACATACTTAGCAGCCCCAGAAAATTTATCAGGGTTCAGATCCCTGAATTCAACAAGTTGTGCAAAAAGATAGGCTTCAGCCAGAGAGAAGAGTGTGTCAATCAGAGCATAATCAGGTTCGTCATAGGCTTGTTGCAAAGGGCTGTTCCCATATATCGCTAATCGGTCCTGCCTAGAAATCTCACAAAACCCATGATATGCCACCTTGACATACTTGTGACGGTCCATCTGAAATTTGAAAAGATAGTAAACTTTTAGTACACTATTACGACGTGATTTAAGGTGCCGTTTTACTTAATTTGAAATTATAATCCCACACCATACTATCTCATTGCATTAAGTCTACTTTCCAATTTGACATTTGAAATATACAGTGACAAGATTTGACATTTGAAATATACAGTGATAGGGCATACCAAACAGTAGTTTAAGTTGCAAGAAACAACTCTTTTATCATATACAACAATAAATCCATAAAAGGGTTATGGGGCAGCCTAAGTGGCCGCCTGTTAGCTGCCAAGTGGACTGACACTTGCCTATAATTATCCATCAGTGAATGTCGACCAAAATCTGAGAGAAAATGGAGGACCCACAGTTTATGCAAGTTAGGGTGGTACAACTGTTACGTGTCCTGTATTTGCTTGTCTAGAGAATCTAGGGGGCTTGGCCAATGCTTGTTGCCATGCGACCAATGACTCCCTAAGGCTAAAACCCCCTTTTTGAACCTTTCACCTTTATGCATAAAAATGCCTCGGGCCTTTTCCTACGCAGTTCTTCACATCGACCACCCCAAGTCTCAAACACTAGCCTAGCCCACTAAATTCAATAGAAATTCTAGGAAACCCATAATACAGAACTTTGTAACGTCCCATCCTTAAGCATGAAAACCCATGTGAAACCATGCCACTGTTCACTTTGTGGACATTTTTGCTGATATAATCATACCCCAGGTCCTGCAGACTCCATGAGCATCCGATAGGGATCCAGTGACGCATATGAAAACTAGATGCACAGGAACATAGTCTCATAACATGCTGACTATAAAAACAGAGAAGTAAAGTGATTTTCAGGGACGAAAGGCCTCAGGGTCCTTCTAGGTCAGTAGACAATAAGCGTTTCCTGGTGGTCCTGTCCTTTCACGCTCTTCTACAGAGAAGGGATTATTATGCTTCCCAGTCCATGATGTATTCTTAAGCGTTCCCCCAACCCTCCCTCCCCCTTCAAATGACCACCGATTTTTGTATGTCCTGCTATTTCAGTCACAACCCTTCAACATGTGATAAGGTAGGTCAGTATAATATTTCTAAGACCTAGCAACTTGAACTTTGTGATGGCATTCACTTGAATTTGAAGAAAATATTGATTCTAAAAACAACATGTGCATAACTTTTGAGTGTATATGGACGCGTCACACATGACTCCAACTCTTAAGTAGGGATCCCAAGACGCACTTTGATTGAGCTTCCAGACCACCTTCAAAACAGTATGCACCCAATCATGAAGACATGTTACTTTGATTTTGCTTTTGGGATGATAAACAGCAGTAGTCAACTGTGTTCTCCTTGCTCTACAGCCTTGTAATTTGCCTCTTGCTAGTGTTACCTATGGCACTTAAGGAAAGAATCTACTGTGCTAATAACTATTATTATCCCGTGAAGGGAGTTGGTGAGATGTGCTCACAACGGCAGATGAAACCGGCCTCTGGTAGAAACCAAAGTGCGGTAGACTAGCAGTCACCCTTCCAATTGTAGTCCAAATAGATAACAAAATTAACAGGAGCTAGAATGCCCCAAAACTGAAAGGAAATCGACACCTGTTGGCCCCAAAGCTTGGCGCCCCTTTCGGTATTTCTTTATTCAAATTCAATGAAATGTATTTCTGAGTACAACAAAGCCAGTCCCGGAGAGTAAACCTGCATGTCCAATCTGGCAACCCTCAAGACCTCTTAGCACAGAGGATTCACACACAGATCTGTGTCCCACAAAAGCAACACACTGTGCTTCCCTCTAATCAGCCAAGGCAATTCAGCAGGGCAGCCTTGAGCACACATCTGGCATATTCCATGAACATGGTTTCACAACTCAGTTCAAATACACATCCACTGTCCAATCTCTGTTTCCACCCTTCAAACTGCCATACCCCTCCTCTCACAAGGGGCCAGATGACACAACTCTGCAGCAGACATAAGCCAGTGGAAAGAAAGAAAGATTGACAAGTGCAGAGCTTACCAATTCAATGCGTGGTTCTGCACCAAAAGGACTGACTGTACCAGTCTGTACTTGCAACAGCCTGTCTGTACTGTTCTTCCCGTAGCCGCCTGACTGATGCCCCACCTGGACTCTGATAAAACGCCGCCTGCAACTGTTCAAGACTGAACAGTACTGTAGCAGCCTGTACCTGTCTGTACAGGTCTGTAGTACCTTGTTGTACCTATCCGTACAGGTCTGTACGTACAGTTTCTGCCGCCTGTACCTACTCGACAGGACTGTCCTTGACAGCCTGCACCTGTCCGTGCAGGTCTGCACTGTCTGTGTCAGCCTGTACCTGTCCGTACAGATCTGCGTTGTCCCTATCAGCTGCACTTGTCCGTACAGTTTTTCGCCTGCAGCTACTGTCTGTACCAGCCGCAGCCAACCTGCTCAGTGTTCGCCTGTACCTGCAACACCTGTACCACCGCCTGCTCTGTACGGACAACATCCACCAGCACTGTACGGCCTGCAAACACCTGGTCTGTACGGCCAGGTTCTGTACGGCCTGCTCTTCACACAGAAAATCTAGCAGCCAGTCGACAGAGTTTCTCTTCTCCTCCACGCACGTAGCTTGCACGATTTTCCAAAAGCAAGAGAGAGAGAGAGAGAGATGAGAGAGGCATGTAACTCCCAAAACCCCCCCTTCCAATAATATCCTAGGCTCCCTTTTTTTTAATATTCATTAAAGTTCCTAAGGGCCACTTATGCCTAGGGGCCTCCCAAGGTTAAAACATTAAAAATATGTCCTTGGTCCCCCTTCACATTTGAAGATGTCCACCATATTTCTATTTGTCCGGGCACCCCAAATATGAATCATTTAATATTTATCTTGCTCACCAACCACCATGCCCACACTTGTGCTGTTCCATTTTCACAGGGTCATGAC
Source organism: Cibotium barometz (assembly GCF_041138505.1). Taxonomy (NCBI): domain Eukaryota; kingdom Viridiplantae; phylum Streptophyta; class Polypodiopsida; order Cyatheales; family Cibotiaceae; genus Cibotium; species Cibotium barometz. Next base: position 41,505,019 of record NC_141071.1, on the reverse strand, counting down.
ATACCCCCCTCTTGAAAAATGGCAAGCGTCCTCGATTGCAATCTAGTGATACAGCAAAATATCCAAAGTGAAATGTACAATATGGCAAGATCAGCGTCCCAATCTCTCTAAGCCATGCATATGTAACAACATTCACGGCAAACCAATGGTGTAGTAGTAGTCCAAGTTGTATACCACTATGAACCATACACAACCACAACATCCAATGTGACTAGTACACATATATCATAGAAGTCCCATAAACAGATGTGCTATCAGCCATCAGTACCTTCGGGTGAGACAAAAGCTGCACCAAGCGACCTCTAGATGTCATCTAAGCCTGTCTGTATCAAGGGAGTGGAGGTGCTACCCCCCTCTTGGGCATCAGGCAATGCTCCAGACCCATGCTCTGCTGAACCTGAATGAGCCATAACAAGAGTCGGCTCCAACTCAAAGGCATCAAGATAAAGCTGCAAAACCTGAGGTGAATCTGTTAAGTCACCTTCCTCCATCCACTTCGCATCCATCGGTGAATAGTTCTTGAACTTCACAAGATAGCGACGGGAAACTTTACCTCGTACCTTTCTTTCCTTATGTGCCAGTATCTGCTCTGGAATAAGAACCTCATCAAGTTCCTCAACTTCCGGCTGAGCCTCATCTAATACATCCTCAGGCACATCCCCATGGAAAGGTCTAAGGAGACTCACGTGAAATGCATTGTGAATCCTCCAGTGATCTGGTAACTTCAAGCGATAGGCCACCTCACCAATCTTTTCCAACACCTGAAAAGGTCCATAATAGCGCATGCTCAACTTAGGGAATAAGCGCTCTTTACCCTTCATCTTCTTGAGCCTAGCCTTTTCACATCGCAAAAGAACCCAATCACCCAATGCAAACTCTAATGCACGTCTGTGGCGGTCTGCAGCTTTCTTTTGCTTTTGCGGAGTTTTCTGGAGTGCCAACTTAACTCTCCGATAAGCTTCATCCATGTTTTCCACATATTGATCAGCCTCAAAGATCTTATCCTTTGTGTGCAAAATGGGTGGTACCTTCTTCCCTCCTTCCACAATCTCAAAAGGCGCCTTGCCCGTCGAGGTATGGACAGTGTTTGTAATATGCGGAAGCTTCGGAGAAGGATCGGTACTTCAAAACTCAGAAAACAGCACTCTTTTCGCGACGGAATTAACGCACAAACTGAAAGACTATGTGCAGAAAATAGAGAGAGAAGGGGGAGATGGAGAAGGACACAGTATTGGGTCCCAATTACCCTCTGTAGGGCCCCCACCACGGATGGTGTATTTGCTTTATTAGAATGATGTAAATCTGAAACAAATACAAAGTACTTGACCTTTTCTTGGCTGGAAAACCTGCCCTTGACCTTCAGTCCTTCACCCCTTAGCTTTAGCACTGTTCTTGGCTGTCCTGGCCCTTGGTTGCTTGGAGCTCTTGGTGAATTGTGAGATGGAATCAATGAATTATGGGCTGGGCTTTTATACCCTTCACTGCATCCAGTCGGCTGTCTTTATGAAGTCCCACGACTGAGTCTGATTAAATAAATGCTTTCACACCTATTTTACTACTGTCCAGCCTGCGCATACCTTCTGGACAGCTATCTGACTGCTGGGCACCTTGCGTAGAGGTGTGGGACTGCCCCCCACACCTGGCCGACTGGCTGGGTAGGGCTTCTAGCCCTGTCGGCTGCCTGTCCAGCAGCCCTAGGGCTGGCTGACAGCCCCTCCAGCCCAAGCCATGGCTGGTGGGCACAATGTGGGCCCTCCTGGCCCCTTGGGGGTGGTTTGTCCCTTCGGTCTTTATTGGCCTGTCGAGTGTAGGCCTCTTGCGCTTTAGCCAATCTGTCTTTAACGGACTCTAGTATCTCCTGGTAAGACTCCGTCACTCTGTTCGCCTCCGGTACTGAAGACGAGGTCCTGGTTAACAACGACTGGAAAGGCCTTCCAAACGCTGCCTCATATGGAGTCCTGCCAATAGCTGAAGAAAAAGAGTCATTCAGAACAGCTTGAACTAAAGGCAAAAACGATTCCCACTTACCTTGCTGATCGTGGACATAACACTTCAGCACATCAAAGGCCAACTGGTTGTATATCTCTGTCTGGCCATCTGTCTGTGGGTGGAATGCACTGGAAAAATTCAACTTAGTACCAAAATTATCAAACAATGCCCTCCAAAAATGACTGGTAAACTTGGCATCTCGGTCTGACACTATGGTCCTAGGAATCCCACCAATCGGGTACCAATGCCGAATGAAAAGCTGGGCAACATCCTCGGCGGTCACATTGGCCCTGCAAGGAATAAGCATCACAAATTTGCTGAACCTGTCAACAATAGTCAAACACTGTGTATTACGCTTACTCGGACTGGGAGGCAGATTTGTGACAAAGTCCATCGAAATGTCTTGGAAAGGACCCTCAGGAATTGGCAAAGGCTGTAACAACCCTATCTTCTTTCCACGAGGAGCTTTCACCTTTTGACAAATGTCACAGCGTTGTACATAGGTAAACACATCACGCCTCATCTTTGGCCAATAGTATTGCCGTTCTAATTTCTCCAGAGTCGAATTCATGCCCCTGTGACCACCTGTAATGGCGTCATGGGCATCATGGAGAAGAGCTGCCCGGAATGATTTTATGACACATAGTCGGCCTTTGTAGTAAAGCCAACCATCGCGTATCAGAAAATGGCATGGTCCTGTGGCATCCAATGCCTGTTCCCACTGCGTACCGAATTCCTCGGAATCCGCGTACGTGTGCTTCATGTCTTCTAGTCCTGTACCAACAAGGTCCAGTCTAGTGGTCTGAATCGCGGATACTTGTCCCTTCCTGCTCAAAGCATCGGCCACTGGATTGGCCTTTCCTGGAAGGTACTCAATCATGCCACCAAACTGCTGGAATATCTGACTCCAGCGGTGCTGTCGATCACTCCACTGTGCACTGGGCATCGTCTGAATCCAGCGCAATGCCTGATGGTCAGTGCGAACCTCGAAGTCACGGCCATACAGAAAATGTTTCCAATGTTTCAAGGCCTGAATGACTGCTAGGAGTTCACGATCGTAGACTGAGTAATTCTTTTCGGCGGGCAGTAACTTACGAGACATGTAAGCTACTGGATGACCATTCTGTTGCAATACACCACCAATTGCGATGTTACTCGCATCGGTGATCACCTGGAATGGTTCGTCCCACGAGGCAAGGGCTAAACAAGGCGCTTCTGACAAAGCCACCTTGAGGTTCTGGAATGCCTCCAACGCTCGTGGAGTCATTCGAATCTTTTGCCTCCTTGTTTTCACTCCCTTTAGCAGATCGGTGAGGTCTGCCGAGAGATCGGAAAACTTGTCAATGTGGGTGGAATATGCCTGGCATATACCCACAAATGATCTAATGTCATAAGCAGTCTGAGGTACTTCCCAGTTAACAATCTCGGCCACTTTAGCCGGATCAAGTCGAATGCCTTCGGCACTGATTATATATCCCAAGTAATGTACCTGGAACAGATAAAATTCTGACTTCTTTTCATTGATATAGAGCTCGTTGCTTTCCAGCAACTTAAGGACTTTCTCCACATCAATGTCATGCTGCTCAACTGTAGCTGAAAATATGAGTATGTCGTCCAAAAATATGAACACACACACTCCAATCAACTCCCGGAAAATACGCATCATCATGCGGTTAAATGTAGCTGGGGCGTTCGTCAAACCAAATGGCATGACCACAAATTCATAGTGGGCCCGTTCTGTACGGAAAGCTGTCTTGGGGATGTCCCCCTCAACAATCCGAACCTGGTGGTACCCACTCTTTAAATCCAATTTAGAGAACACCTTAGCTCCATTCAGCCTCTCGAGAATATAGTCAATTCGAGGCATCGGGAATCTGCTTTTGATAGTCAGCTTGTTGAGTGCACGATAATCGACACACAACCGAGAAGACCCATCTTTCTTCTTGACAAATAAGATCGGTGCTGCAAATGGCGACACGCTGGGGCGGATGAAGCCAGCTTGCAACAATTCTTGGAGTTGGCGGTCCAACTCCGATTCCATTGCCTTAGAAAGGCGATACGGAAACTTGCTCGGGGGTTCCGAGCCTGGGAGGAGGTCAATCTTGTGATCCTCCGGTCTGGACGGGGGAAGCTGGGGAGGGAGACTGTCCCGAAGAAAAATCTTCTGGAACTTTTCATGGAGAACCGAGTACTTCTCGGAAGCACTGGCCACCGTCTGGGCTGTCTGGACGTAAATCATCGCACATTGTGCGCCTTTCCTGACTGCTCGCTTAGCCTGCAAGTGGCTTATGAGCGGAAAGTTTGGAATACCTGGCTCACACTTAATGGTCACAGGGGTGTTTGACACATTCCGATCAATCTGGAACGTGTGCTTGTCCCACTTGACATCAGGAAGGAACTTGTGAAACCACTGGATACCCAAAATTATGTCTGCTCCTACAAGAGGGGCAACCATAAAGTCACGCACAAACTCTATGCCCTGAATGACTAACTTAGCACCTAGAGCTTCATACTTGACGCTCGTTGTCATACCTGTGCTAAATCCCTCAACTTGTTTGTCCACCGGAGTCAGCTCGAAACGGGCACGCCTAGCGGCCTCTTCCGTGATCACATCCTCCGTACTGCCGCTGTCAAACAAGACAACGACTCTCTGGCCACCTATGTAGCCAAAGGACTTGAGCAATTCGTTGCGCTCATACTCCTGGTCATGGGCGCCCTTCTGCTTATCTTCGAGCCCCCGGCTAATAATTGCTCCAACTGAAGCACCGGGGGTTGAAGAACTAGGGGTAGCCACTGGGGTCTGTGTGGGAGCTGTGCTCACCACTGAAGCTGTGGAGGCGGCGGCGGGCTTTGGAGGCTTCTTCGGACAATCCCGAGAAGTATGTCCTTTTGTGTGACAAAAGTAACATCTACCCTCCTTCCTGTACTGAGCAAGCTCCTCAGCACTCAACTTGCCACCTGTCTTGCCTGCCTCCGCTTTCTGGTCTGGAGTAAGCTTAGACGCATTATTCGAGTTCTTGGAGCCAGAGGCTCCCGGGCTCTGTCCTGGGGAAGACCCCGTCTGGTTCTGGCTTTTGCCCCCCGAGGTGTTAGCCTTGGGAGAAGCCGGCTGGGAAGTCTTGGGCTTGCCACCATTGTGTTTCATTTCTGCACTCTGCGCAAGCGAGAGTGCGTCCTCAAAGGTGGCTGGTCTAAACATACGCACCTCCCATTGGATGTGCGTGTCCAAGCCATACAAAAACTGCCCTTTCTTGTCCGTATCAGATAAGCCTAATTGTAGACACAAGGTCGAAATTCTATTGGCAAACTGAAGGACTGGTTGCGCATTCTGACGCGCACCCCTGAACTCGTCTTCGAGTCGCTCAAGGTAGTGGGGCGGTAAAAACCGCTGCTTAAGGTCACGGACGAACTCGTCCCACCCATAAGCTGCCATACCTGATCTGGTGTGGGCGTGAGCCCACTGAGTCCACCAAGGAATGGCCTCACCTTCCAAATACCAACTGGCTAAGATCACTTTGTCAATATCTGATTTCCTAACTGCGGCAAAGTAAGCTTCAAATTGATGTAACCATGAATACAGAGTAGTGGGATCGAGTTTACCATTATACTTACTGAAGTTCATTTTCTCGGGAAAATGATTCGAGGGCGCCGCCGGTGTCAATCTGGCGTCCAAAGCTCGGAGGTAACGCTCGTGTTCCACTCGTCGCATGGCTTCGTCTTCTCGTTGTCGAATCTCCAATGCCCGTATCTGCATCTCAAGCAAGGAGCTTGACTGCTGCTGTGATCCCTCGAGAGGGTCCCTGTGACGAGGATCTGGTATCTGAGGTACGGAAGGAGAGGGAGGAGGAGATGGAAAACGCGACGCTGGAGAGCGAGAACGCTCCTCCAGAGCCAAAATCCGCGCCTTCTGCTCATCCAACTTGGTTGTCTGGTCTGCAATTGCTCGCATCATCTGCTGGAACATGTCTTGTACACTCAAGCCGGGTGCCCTAGCTGGGCTGCCTGGTGCACTCTGGTCCCATGGTTCTGGTTCTCTCTCGTCGCCAAAGCTCGCCATAGCGGGAATATGCAGTTCCTTTCCGGAACGCAATCTGACCATCCACTATCTGTGTGGGAGACTTCCGGAGGCTTCCGGAGGCTAAAAACCAACCGTCCTTCGAGGGACAGGAGTCACTCCGAAAAGGGTAGTCCACCGGCGTCTAAAAACCAACCACACGAGCGAAAAAATTTTCTGGTTTTCTTTGCTGAATCTTCGTCCTTGAAGTAGGCTCTGATACCACTGTAATATGCGGAAGCTTCGGAGAAGGATCGGTACTTCAAAACTCAGAAAACAGCACTCTTTTCGCGACGGAATTAACGCACAAACTGAAAGACTATGTGCAGAAAATAGAGAGAGAAGGGGGAGATGGAGAAGGACACAGTATTGGGTCCCAATTACCCTCTGTAGGGCCCCCACCACGGATGGTGTATTTGCTTTATTAGAATGATGTAAATCTGAAACAAATACAAAGTACTTGACCTTTTCTTGGCTGGAAAACCTGCCCTTGACCTTCAGTCCTTCACCCCTTAGCTTTAGCACTGTTCTTGGCTGTCCTGGCCCTTGGTTGCTTGGAGCTCTTGGTGAATTGTGAGATGGAATCAATGAATTATGGGCTGTGCTTTTATACCCTTCACTGCATCCAGTCGGCTGTCTTTATGAAGTCCCACGACTGAGTCTGATTAAATAAATGCTTTCACACCTATTTTACTACTGTCCAGCCTGCGCATACCTTCTGGACAGCTATCTGACTGCTGGGCACCTTGCGTAGAGGTGTGGGACTGCCCCCCACACCTGGCCGACTGGCTGGGTAGGGCTTCTAGCCCTGTCGGCTGCCTGTCCAGCAGCCCTAGGGCTGGCTGACAGCCCCTCCAGCCCAAGCCATGGCTGGTGGGCACAATGTGGGCCCTCCTGGCCCCTTGGGGGTGGTTCTATACCTCCCCCATGCCCACACTAAGAGTGCAAATGCAAGCTCTTCTATCCTGGGGTAGCCCTATGGGCTGGCCCCTATCTCTACATGCAAACCTACATGCCTACAGAGGCCTGGCATCCAGTTGCAAACCAGATACACAGATCATCTGACATCATTCCAGAGGGAGACTCACAGCGCGGACTGGCACTGCTCCATGTGCAGGACAATGCACACCTGACCTTGGACTCATGTGCAGGACAATGCACACCTGACCTCGGACGACTGAGATGGATCCCTGGCTGACTCGTCCCGGACTGGGCTCACATGGGACCAGTTCACCATCCCAGGTCCTGCACCTTCTGTACAGAATGTCTACGTGGCATCCAAGTGCGGGATGCACGTGACAGTGTTGTTATATGCAAACTCCACCAAAGGAAGATACTTTTCCCATTGTTGCTTGTGCTCTGACACATAACACTTGAGAAGATCTAACACTGTAGAATTAGCCTCTTGCGATTGACCATCTGTTTGTGGATGAAATGAAGATGAAAACTTGAGAGTTGTACCCATGTTGTCAAACAACCCTCTCCAGAATAAACTCGTCATCCGTGGATCACGGTCACTAATGATAGACGAAGGCAAGCCATGATACTTGAAGATGTTCGCCATGAACAACTTCACCATATGATCAACTTTGATCGTCTTACGCACAGGAATGAAATGAGCTTGCTTACTGAACCTGCATATGATAGTCCAAATGCCATCATTCCCCGTTTGTGTCCGTGGAAGGTCTGTACGGCCAGGTTCTGTACGGCATTTTCCAAAAGCAAGAGAGAGAGAGAGATGAGAGACGCGTGTAACTCCCAAAAGTGGAGTTACCTCCCCTTCCAATAATATCCTAGGCCCCCTTTTTTTAATATTCATTAAAGTTCCTAAGGGCCACTTATGCCTAGGGGCCTCCCAAGGTTAAAACATTAAAAATATTAATGTCCTTGGTCCCCATATTTCTATTTGTCCGGGCACCCCAAATATGAATCATTTAATATTTATCTTGCTCACCAACCACCATGCCCACACTTGTGCTGTTCCATTTTCACAGGGTCATGACAGCAGATGGGTCAGATCTATGCCTTCCTGATGTGCCGTATGTTCTAGGGATAAACAAGAATCTCTTATATGTTTCCTCTTTTGCTAGAAGAGGACTTGCTGTCAGTTTTGAGGATGACAAATGCACAATTAGAGACCTTGAGAAAAACTATGCGATGGTCACTTCTAGGACTCTGTACCATGGGCTATATCATCTTACAGATATGAAAAGAAGATGCATGATGCATGTATGGTGACTACGTGCATGCTTTGGGCATGTAAATTTTGGTCCCCACCTCCCAAGACATGTATGTGAGGGATGCTTTTTAGGCAAGATGCATCAGAATGCCTTTCCAAAGGAGGGTTTGGGGGCGAAGGATTCACTTACTTTGGCCATGATCGATCCTAATGAGACTCATGCCAATGACCACCTGATAGGTGTTGCCTCATTCCAAGAGGGAAAACCTATGGCTTTTGAAAGCAAGAAGCTTCATACTATGCACGTGAGGTATTAAACTCGGGAGAAAGAGCTTTACGATGTTTTTCATGCATTGAAAATTTGGAGACACTTGACACAAAATCAAAACCATTGGATTTCTTGTTTTTTGGAGAGAAATTTTGATTACTTGTTCGCCCCAATCAGTGTGACTTGTAAATCCATGGCAAATATCAAGTGATCAAGGACCGGTGAGGGATTTTAGCCCTGCGCGATAAGGTAAGGGTTTGGTGGGACAAGGAAGCACAATATACCCCAATTAACCCAAGTGCAATGAAGAGAACCCAAATATTCACTTTTCCCAAACCCCAACTTGTTCACTCTTGGAATCTAAGTGTTCTACCATATCCAAGCAGCCAACGCATACGGGTGCCAGAAAAGAAAGAAAATGCAGGCTCCCTAGGCTCTAATACCAACTGTAGAACACGAAAGAAGAGTGCAACAGAATCACACATTCAGCACACACAAGAGTCCTCAACTACTGCTCTGTATTATGTACAAGAAAGAAGTAATAGAACTGAAGTTCAAGTATAAGATGAGGTTGAGACTGAAGATGTCAAATCACAGCCATGTGACCTTCTACACACTCTTGGCTAGCACTTCACCTACAGAGAAACGCTCTGTGAAGTCCAACACTGAGGAAAGCACATGAATATGACGATTTGGCCACTCACATATATACATGCACCAATGCTCCTAGTTGGCCAGTTATAAAGTTGTCGGCCTGTTCTTATGCTCCACAATTGCTTCGTGTGAGCCCACGACTTGCTCGAGTGTTGGCCGATTGCTTCTATGCCTAGTGCCTTCACACGTGGCCTTTCTGCCGCTTCTTGACCTTCTTGTGCTGCCCACAGGCCATTGCTTGCTGCACTTGCCGCCCATAGGCTGGCTGCTTGCTGTATGACAGCCATGTGCATGGTAGAGGCAGGTGAGGTGTACCACAGACAGGCATTTTAGTCGGTATTGGCAACAGGTCAAGGTTGGGAGCTCCGTTGACGTAGACCAAGACTCATTGAATACACCTCTTGATAGGGTGGTTGGTAGTAACTTCCTTGTTTGGAATGGATTGATGTTCTCAAATGAGAAAGTTAGTGTACTAGATAGTGCTCAGTTTAGGACATGTATTTTGTTTGAAAGTCTTGACGCTCCTACAACATGTCATCCAAGGGTATAGCAGACTTACAATTTGGTAAAACGTATGTTTATTGGCCTAGGATGCAGGCATATATCCAGGGCTACATAGTAAAAGGTCCTCTGTGTCAAGTGAATAAGGTTGAATGCCTTTACAACATGTCATCCAAGGGTATGGCAGACTTACAATTTGGTAAAACGGATGTTTATTGGCCTAAGATGCAGGCATATATCCAGGGCTACATAGTAAAAGGTCCTCTGTGTCAGGTGAATAAGGTTGAACGCCTTATAGCTAGAGGATTGTTACATCCTTTGGAAATTGCGTATAACAAGTCGAAAAGTGTTTCCATGGGTTTTATAGTGGGATTACCCTGAACCAGCAAAGGACACGATTCCATTTCCGTAAGAATCTAGGTTCGTAACTAGTTGTTGATCAACTAGCCTAGATTCTTACCGACTACGTCAACCGTAAAGGCATCTGAATTCGTACTGCAGTTTATTAAACAGATTTTCAGATTGTATGGTTTAGCTTCAGATATAGTCAATGACAAGGAATCGAAGTTTTATGGACATTTCTTGCAGTTAGTCTTCCAAAAATTGGAAACTACACTAAGCATGAGTTCTTCGGATCATCCTCAAACCAATGGGAGGAAACAAAGAGGGTGAATCAGATATTGAAGGGATGAGCTTCATGCATACGTCTCCAATTGACCATCTGATTGAGAAATGTACATCCCTACGATCGAAGTCGCCTACAAAAGTGCTAAGCATTCAGCTACTAGTTACAATCCGTTTATGATTATGTATGGATATCAACCTAGATCCCGAGTGACCTTCTGACTTAAGAATATTAAAATTGATGCGGCTAGAGATTTCTTGTTTGACATGCAGGAAATCCTAGTTTGTGATAGAGATGCTACAAGGAGTGCTCAGGACAAGGCACAATTTCATGCTACTAGTAAGCATACGCCAAGGGAATTTTCCAAGGGAATGCTTGTGTATTTGAGAGCATCCAAGAGTTTTGAGACTTCGCAGATGGGTAAGGTTGTGAAATTATCCCCTAGGTACTTTGGACCTTACACGATTCTTAAAAAGATTGGTGAGGTTGCTTCATAGTTGCATTCCGTACCAGTACGGAAAGATTAAGTCCGTACAGTACGGATCCGTACGTTCTGTACGTCATACGGAACAGGTCAACTTGTACTTTTTTGTTGAAGCCGGTTCGCATCGCCTAGGGTTCCGTACCATTTATTTTCAAAATCCCTCGTGTTTTGGATTCCGTACCTGCACCGCCCGTCGCGTCTCCGTACCTGTGCACCGTACCTGTGCCGTGACCCGCGTGACCTTGTGCGCCCGTCCGTCTGCTACTGTACAACTTCAAGGTGCCCATTGCCTCTCTCTCTCTCTCTCTCTCTCTCTCTCTCTCTCTCTCTCTCTCTCTCTCTCTATATATATATATATATATATATATATATATATATATATATATATATATATATATATATATCTACTTAGTACTTACTACTTAGAATTTAGTACCAGTAGACTCTCTCTCATGAATCATGAATGATCATTGGTGACACACAGACTCTATTTTCAGCCTATTTTCAGCCCTCTATTAATTTTGTATTTTTTCCAATCATTCCCTCTATTTTCAAAAATTTTAGCCCCTTGAACAATCCCTTTTTAATGTATTTTTTCCAATCTTCATTCCCGAATTCCTTTATTTTCAGAAATTCAGCCACTAATGTGGCTTCTAATGTCGATTTTTTGAAATTGTAGCTTGTCCAAGATACCAAAGGCACCAAATCCTTACTGGGCTGCACACACCATCATACTTAATAGCACATCATCAACAGGTTCAGGCACTCGTCATTGGAAGTGCCGTTATTGTAACTTGCAATAGTCTAGCTCGATCACGCGGGTCATCCGCCACATGTCAAAGTTGGGGGGCAAGGGAATTGGTGGGTGCCCAAGTATTCCACAAGAGATGGCTGATGCTATTATAAGGGAGAATCCCAAGGAGTTTCCACATAGCCAAGAGATTCGTAGCACTATCGTTGATGACGATGTGTTGTTGGATCCTTTGCCTACAGATGCAACACCTAGCAAAAAGAGGGCTAGGATTTCTAAGGATGAGGAAGTGCTTGCTTCTTCTGCACCTATATGGCAGCCTTCTATGCAACGCAACATTAATTCCTCCTTGCACTCCATGTCATAGATCAAGGCGAGACAACGTAAGGTTGAGATTGAGATAGAGCGCACTCTCATTGAGTGTAATATCTCTTTCAATGTGCTATGCACAAACCAATGGAAGAGAATGATTGCCGCTGTTGCAGCTGTAGGCAATGTGGATGGGTGGACAGGTTTAGAGTACAATAAGATGAGGACCACCATAATGGAGGAAGAGAAGGAGAGGATTGAGACTTCTCTCCAACCTATCAAAGAAGGTTGGAAGAAGTTTGGTTGCACCATCATTTCAGATGGTTGGAGTGACACGAGGTGGCGCCACATAATAAATATCTTGGTCTTTGCATGTCTTGGCACCTACTTTTTGCGGGCAGTTGATGCAGGCAAGGCAGGGGAGCGGATCACAGCTGATTTTATATACCACCACATTCGTCAAGCTATTGTGGAGGTGGGAGTAGAGAATGTGGTGCAAGTGGTAACAGACAATGCCTCGAACTACAAGAGGATGGGTGAGCTGATTGAGGTAGAGTTTCCAAGCATTGTGTGGACTCCTTGTGCTGCACACTCCTTGGATCTTCTTATGGAGGATATTGGGAGCTTGAGTTGGGTGAAGCCCATCATCGAGGATGCTACACGCATAGCTTCTTTCTTTAGAAAGAAGCACCACGCATTGGCCATTTTTCGCTCTCATAGTGCGAAAGATATCATAAGACCCTCCAAGACCAGATTCGCTTATATGTATTTGGTCTTGGAGCGTTTGTATGATGTTCGAGATGCTCTTCGCCGATCAGTGGGAATGATGCACCTTGGAGGCAAATGCATAATGCAAATCATGAAGCCACAAGGACCATCCAAAGAAAAGTGCTAGATGAGGAGTTTTGGACAGAAGCACATAGCATCACCATAGTATTGAAACCCCTCTTTATCTTGATATGGAGTGGTCTACGATGGGAATACTCTATCATCTTTTCCACAAGATGAAGAGAGAGCTTGCAGAATGCACAGTCATCTCCAGAGCCAGGTGAGGACTAAATATTGAATTGTAAATTGCAATGTCTATTTAATATTTAGTATTTATAAATTACTCTTCGAAGTTCGTAGTATGTACTTATGGTTGTTGACATTCACAGGGTGGATGAGATTATGCGTCTTGTAGAGAGGAGATGGGATTGGATGCATCGTCCAATTCATGGTATGGCAGCACTATTGCATCCTCTCTACAAGAGTGCAGATATTTTCATGGACACGGTGCTTCTATCCATGAGAGATCAGTACATGAGTCATGTAATGACCGATGAGCAACAAGTACACATTGATCGAGAGATGATAGGATACTCCAATAACCTTGGAGAATTCTATAGTCGCGGTGTTTCTATGCTGCCAGAGGTGTGTAAGATGCCTCTTGATTGGTGGGAGACACATGGATACCATCAGCCTCAACTAAAAGCCCTTGCACTTCGGCTATTATCCCAGGTAATAATACAAAATAGTAAATACATATTGATTATTGATAAATTATTCGGCTTTGGAGTCTTTAAGGAACCAGGCTTTAAGATTTGTTATAACTAAGACACGATCGTGGATTTAAGGATTGTTCCTCTGGAGCCTGTGAGAGGAACTGGAGTTCTTACTCTCTTATTCACACGAAGATCCAAAACCGCTTGAGCACAGCACAACTACAGAGGTTGGTGTTTTGCAGAGCCAATCTTAGACTAATTCGGAATCTTCGAAAGATGGATAGACCAAAACAGGTACGTGATTTACGACATACTGATGCACTTCAAAGTTCATAGTAAGCTTAAGTGATTAGTCACTAATAACTACTAGTGAATACATGCTCCATAGGTTAATGATGTTAAGGAGTTTGAGCACCGTAACCAGCAAGATGCCGAGGACAACGACATAGTATGTGATGAGCGGGAGAAGATATATAGACAGCTTCACAGAGAGCTCGAGACCATTGATAGACGAGTCACTCGAGCTGGGTCTCGAGCTCTCACTACCAGCTCCCTTACTTCTTCAGCTCAGCAGAGTCGTCCTTCCACCTCTAGAGGCACCAGGGTGTATACTCGTGGTGCACATGCCAGAGGGAGAGCCGCCAGAGCGATCAGTAGAGATGGTCCAGAGCACTAGATGCAGACTCTTCCAGAGGAGATACCTGGGACCTCTACTATTGTTGAGATACCTCGTGATGTGGGGGAGCGGAAGCCACTATATGATTCTGATGGGAATCTCCTCACAGATGGAGACTACTCATCATCCTCATCTTCAGGCTTGGATGATGATGAGTGAGGGCTGACCATATGGCTATTGGCGTTTGTACTTTGTAGTATGTAGTATGTACTAGGATTTCAGCCTTATCAGGATAGTCCTTCATGTTGTATGCAGTGCAGCTCATTTGACATTTATATAGCATACATGTTTGCATTTCAATTGTTTTTTGTGCATCTTTGTGTACCAATGTTGCTAAATTATAAATGATTAATAATGTGTTTTTTTTAATACACATTTTTTATAAAAAAAAGTGAACGTACTTAAAATACTCATCCTAATGTGTACTTTGCGTACTCGTACGCATACCGTACCGTACCGCACCGTACCTAAAGTACTCAACCACTATGGATTGCTTATAAACTAGAACAGCGTCCAAATGTACGAGTTCATCCAGTTTTTCAGGTGAGTAGACTCAAGGAGAATATGAGGATCTTGTTGATGTTGAGGACTTGTTCTTTGCTCTACATGGGTCGGAGCTGATTGTCAAGTTTACGAAGAGCAAGGTTAGAAATAAGTTGATCCCTGAATAGAAGATTAAGCGAAAGATAGGGCTAAGGAGGACTCAACTTGTCAATCAGAAGCTAGTTTGAAACATAGATTCTCCACATTCATTTACGAGGATGTAAATGTCTGAAGAGGGGAAGTATATTATGTACTTGATGCTAACCTTGAGTTTAATCTAGGGATTAGGGGACCCTAGGATTAGGGATACAGCTGATTCTAGAGGTTACGGTTAATAAATCATCACCTCAACCAACCCCCTAATTATGTAAGTGGACCCAATAGCTATAAATAGCCATAGCTCACTATTGTGTATTGTGGTCAATACCTTAGAGAACCACTCTTGCTAGTCCACAGCATGATGCAAATAGCTTGCCGAAGGCCTTAGCAACTAGGCCCTACTAGTATGGGATGCCAGGGTTGACTGGCATGGATCCAAGAGGACTAGAGTCTTAGCCCCTATGCTCCGAGGTGGCCTACATCATCGGTGACGACTAAAGCTTTAGCCCCTTGGCTCAGAGGTGGCCTATTGATGTAGTCCTACGGTTGGGTGGTGAGCTTGTGCTTGCTACACTAGTTAGGGTTAATCACGGAGTAGCCGGTGTTTAAGAGACCTTGGGTAGGGTTGGACCAAGTAGACCCCTAACATCAAAAGAACTTTGAACCACAACCTTGAATACTTTACATAGTGCAAAGATTTGAAGTTAACCAGCTATATGCATCTTGGTTGAGCAAGAGACAAAACGGGCATGCATTTGGGATGATCTCTTATAGTGGCAAGATGTAAAGCACAGTGGCTTCTCCAACTCAAATAAAATACAAGGATGCCACCATGCAGCCTATAAAGCTATCTAGCTTATAAGAATCTTAAGAGAAACAGGACTAAAGCAAAAAAATCCTACACCCTCATGGACAAACAATCGAAGTCCAATCAAACTCACTTAAAGATACTATTTCATGGTCAAACAAACTCATACATATTCAACATCGTTCCATTCATAAAAAGCATGTGAGCAATGAAACAAAACTTATGTATTGTCCAATTGACAAGCCAATACAAAATATCTAGAGTAAAATCAAACAAGAAAAATTTCAAAGTCTTTTAACTTACTCCCAAGAGAAAGTATTGAAACGATTTTACCCTAAATAGATAGAATTTTGAGAACCTTAGAAGTAGCACATGAATTATGTCAACTTTAGCATTAAAGATATTGGCTAAATTGTTATGTCATTATGTTTATTTTGAACCCTCCACTTACATGGAAATCATATCTTGCTTGCCTTGTGATCTTTTCATGTGTACTCTTCTTAATACTTGCATACATGATTTGATGTGACATATACTTTACACGTGCTTCTATTCCACATCCTCTACATTTGTATATATATGAATTGAGCCTCATGGCTACTATATGTTGTTGCTACATCGCCACTTATGTGTGAGCTACAACTTTCACGTGTAAGCTAAAGCAAAGCTATCCATTCCAACTTTTATAGTGCTCCACCAAGTATAGTGCTTTTATAGCCCTACAGTCTACTAGTGTTGCACCAACCCCAAAGACTAATCTTTAATGCACACTAATCCACCTATAAGAGGTGGTTCACACACACATACAAACTAACACTCATAGGGAGTGTTCACATGTACATAGACTCCGAATCCCAAGAAACTCCCCTTCAGAGTCAAGGTAGTGTATTTAAGGATTGACCTCAGCAAAATGGAGTTGTTGAGAGAAATTGCTAGGAAAAAGAACGGAGTCTTGTTTGAGTCAGCCATGTGTATGTTAAAGGAGAAGAACCTCTCCAACACCTACTGGGCTGAAGCTACGAATAGATCCCCCACTCAAGCACTCCAGGGCATCACCCCATATGAAGCTTTTCATGGACTCAAGCCTCAGGTACATCATCTCAAAATATTTGGTTGTTTAGATTTTTCTCACATTCCACATGCAAATAGGAAGGATCTTGATGAAAAGTCAAGAAAGTGTGTGTTTGTTGGATATATTAGTGAGTATAAGGCTTACAAACTCTATGATCCAATAAAAAAGGAAACATTTGTGTGAAGGGATGTGATCTTTGATGAGACTAACAGATGGACCTTAGCTCAACCAACAAATGTAGACACCCCTTCTTCATCAACTATCCTCAAAGGTGAGATAGCACCTTTGGAAGACTCCATTGAAGAACAGGAGGAAGAACATGATGTCCACCAAACAGCTCTCAAACAGCCCCAAGGGTTAGCATATCACAGAGGTAACAATTCAGATTTTGAACAAACAAATTATGCTCTCTTAACATCATTGATGTAGCGTGATGAACCCCTCTTCTATGAGGATGCCTGTGATAAGAAAGAATGGACAGATGCAATGGACAAAGATATCCATGGCGATTTGGGCCCACAACTACACACATGATTCAAAAGATCACATTGATCAACACTTGAACTCTCATGCCAAGCCTAATATGGGGCTTGACCGCACATTAGATATGTCAGCCATCCTGAACTACCGCCCTAACTCAAAACAGGGATTAGTTGAAAAACAAAGCCTACAAATAGAACGAAGCCTTTTATAGCATCAAGGCAAAATACAGACACACAAACAAATATAATCATGTTTTGGGGGATATCCCGAGCAAAGAACCCTTATCGACTCGTACATACATTTAAAATGCCCAATTAGTTGATTGCTCATGGAAATAAAAAAACCATTGGTGCTTGACTAGGACCAAGAGGTCTTGGGTTCAAAACCCCACAAGGTGCTTCCTCGGCGGCATCACCTATGGGCGGATAAAACAATGCCTATATGCGGTGAAAAAAGATAACTATGGGAAGAACTTAGGCCTAAGGCTACACATTGATGACGCAGCAGTGACTGATAATCGATAGTGGGAGACTGACTGATAATCAATGGGGCCGCATGCACCATCCGCGTTCCATAAAACAAAGGTGATGTCTCTTTTTGGTGTCTGCAAGTTTCTTAATTTCATAGAAACCTCTAGCAGCATAGTACATGATTTCAACAGCCAATCCTTCCAATTGGCTGTTCAACCATTTCCCTACATCTTCCTTCTCACTAAGCAGTTGAATCAGCATGGTAGATTGCCAATCTAACATCTTGACATGGATGAAGGAGAGGAGATGTATGAAAAACAACTAAAATCAAGATTCATTTCCTTCATTTAATTAAGTTTTACTTCAGCACGGTTGTGATGAAATGATGAAGGAGAGGAAATTTAGCAAAATGCTTTGATGTTGTCACTTGTGTGAATGAAAACATAAAACAGAACATTTAAAACGATTTTTCCCACGTAATTAGTTCCACAGCATCTTATGTGTCTCCAAACTTGACGTATTTGTATGCCACTGCTTTGACTTTGGATGACATGTCAAGTTGATGTGGTGCATTTTCCATTCCCATCTTCTTTCTTGCCATACGTGACATGAATAAATTTTGGAGAGGAACTGTTTACAAGACATTTGCACGGTCTCCAATCACAACAGTTTAGCCTCTAAAAGCCTACCCATAGAGCTTCATCTCGTCAAGAAAATATCTGTACTACGTGAATGAAATAGCTGCCCTAGCTTTGCAGGAAACAGGGGAGGGTAAGTGGTCATTTATATGGCTACGAGAACAGAAAATAATTGGCAATGCCAGAATGGAGGAGTGTTCTAAGACCTCAGCCAAGGGATTGTAGGCAGGTGTGCCTTACCTTGAAAAAGATGAGAAACAGTTGCTATAAGTGTAGTCTGAAGCAATTTAAACATACGAGCAGTTAGACTTCATGGTGGTCTACACAAAAAGCTTCATACCTTTCATTCAATGATGCACTCTAGGAAAGGTCATGTGCTATGTAAGGTACATCCCAGTATTGAAAGAGACAGAGGACAACTGCTTCAAACTTAACCTTCAACAGTTTATAATGTTGGATAAAAACAATGAAACCAAGCAAGAGAACAACAAAGGAAAGTCCAAATAAAATAAGAATTTAAAATAAAGCTGATACAGATTACCTTCAGGATATTCCCTCGTCGCTTATCAAGAACAAGGCCCCTTACCATGTACTGCCAATCAAACTTCCACTGCAGCAACTGCAAGACATGGAGACATCAATCGATCATTTTTAGGGAAATGTAACTTTTTCTTTTGAGTTGAGAAGGAAAGATCAAAAGAACGTTACATCCTCAAAAGACCTGAAGGAACTATGAGAGCAAAGAGTAATACAATAGCTCCATGAAAACACTGATGCATGGGAAAAACTGGAAGGTTGAAAAAGAAACTAGCTACCTCTGCTATGAACATGTGTCAAAAGTAGTGCAGGTAGCTATGTGGCTAACACAAGGTGTGAGTATGGTTGGACAGAATGCGTGCCTCATCCAGTAATAGTACCATCCTCCTCCATAACAGAGTGGAGGGCTGCAGTGATGTCCACCTCCTGGTGAGGCCTCTCCATGTCACCGGAGTAAGACTTGGATCCACAACTGACGGATGGATGGTCGGAAACTCTGAAGGGATTGTGCTCTTTCATATACAGAAATGCCCCAGTGGAGATTGTGCAGAAGTAATGTGTAACTAGGAGATTGTGCAGAAGTAATGTGTAACTAGGAGTTACTTTTACAGGCCCTTTGTTTTGCATGACCACGGCTGCCACTGACCAACTTGCAAGGGGGCACACCTCCCTGGCCCATATGGAGAGACAGTGTTTCCAGGCACATTTCCAAGAACCCTGCACTAAGTGCTGGCTCTTTGATACTCTAGTACAACCAACGGCTATGTATGGTGCAGCCCTTTGGGGGCCAGGCCTAGGGAAGATCACTGGAGGTGCATAGAGGGGCTACAGGTGATGATGTGGTCACGCATGATCAGGAGTAAGCCATCTGTACCACTTCTACATGCAGAGTTTGGGGTGGCCCCACTGGTCACAGATGCCCTTTTTCAGACTGTCACTTATATTCAGCATGTATACACGCTTCACAGAGATCACCTCCCACGACTAGCACTAGAGTCCTCTATGCAATTATACAGCGAGGGAGAGGGAGCGACTGAGACGAGCTGGACTGCCCTCCTCAGCGACACGGCCACCACCATTACCGACACATGCATGGTACTCTGAGGTAGTCAAGTGGTTTCATGCACATGGCATACAGATGAACCGTCTCCCCCCATTTCAGTATAGCTTGGATTCCCCATACCTTGATCTCTCATGTCAGGAAATCAACCGGATCATCCGGTTAGATCTACTTGGGCTATACACATACACCAGACATGGGTGTCTCCGTCAGAGATTGGTAAAAAGTGTGAGTTCTACAGAGATCACTTCTTGAGACTCTCCAAGGATGGATTCTTTGAGATCCCAGGATACATACACATACACATGTCACATGCCAAGCGTCTAACGATCGGCCAGCTCAGGGTATCCTCCCACCGCCTCAAAGTAGAGACTGGCAGAGCTGAGGATATCCCACATGAGGAGAGGGCATGCACAGTATGCATCACAGGAGCAGTAGAGGATGAGGCCCATTATATGCTCAGTTGCCTGGCTTACTATGAGACACGGGGGAGATTCCACTGCCTCTTTTAAGAGGGATTCGGACCACTCACACAGGTGATACAGCTTGAGGATCAGAGGTGCTTGGGTATGTACTTGATGGAGCTCAAACGACACAGGGATGTAGTGTTGAGGCAGCATGCTAAGAGACAGCCCCGCCTCCGACAGGACACCTCACAGAGAGCCATCACAGATTTCTTTGTGGTACATACATCCACATCGGAATCCACTGCCCACAACAATTCCTCTACTACGCCATCAGAGCCCACCACCCGTACCCACGCTCCAGCTCCACACCCCAGAGGAGTTCTCAGCGAGAGAGCTCAATCAATTCTAGCCGAGGCGGGTATCGTCATTGGCTGATCACAGCATATCACGGATGATCCGCAGCAAACCCTCCGTCCCACATGACATTGTCCGAGCGGAGTTTGCCGCACCTCCTATGCTAGTACAGGCCCTCTTCCAGACGATCTGCTTCATACAGAGGATCAGAGATATGCCATCAGATCGACTCTCACATAGAGCTTTTGAGGGGTCCAGGCAGCTCACAGAGAGTGTAGATAGGAGATCATGGTATTCACAGATGATACAGTGGCTCACTCAACATGGTCTCGACATAGATCACCTGCCACCCTTCCAGTATGATAAACATGCACCACACATCTAGCTCTCTCACAGTGAGAGGAACAGAGTCCTTTGGCAAGATTTATGGCAGCGATACACTCAGGAGACTTGGACTACACCCAGTCAGCCTCTACCGCTGAAAATGCTATACTGCAGAGATCAGTTTATGCGTATCTCAGTGGATGAATTCATTCAGCGACCCGGATATATGGATGTGTACATGCCTCACAGTGCCCAAGTGGCGATTTGCCAGCTCAGAGTGTCATCACACCAGCTTGAGATTGAGGCAGGTAGGGCAGCACGGATCCCCAGAGCAGAGAGGATATGCAGACTATGCCAGGAGGAGGTTATTATGTATGCAGATGCAGAGCATATAGTGACATTAGAGAGAGATACACCACCATCTTCAGTGGACATCCCTCACTCCGCCAAATCATGGAATCCGCAGACCAACGCAGATTTGGCCAGTTCTTGCTAGAGACACAGCGCCACAGAGTCACTGATATGGACTCATACCACAGGGAGAGGTGGGCGACAGCTCCAGCTCACTGATTTCTTCCAGAGATCTATCCCAATGCCTACCCTGACACAGGAGGGGGTTACACTTCAGCGCGCTGCAGACCTCCGAGCTACACGAAGACCGAGAGCACCGGGCTACCAGACTCCCACACTACATCAAAGGGAGATCACAGAGATATGGGCTCGACATCAGCACCATATCCAAGAGCAGCTAGCTCAATTACACTCACCAGAAGTTTAGGGACTTGCAAATGAAAGCTACAAGGATGGATCCCAATACTCTTTTGGGGTTTTTCGTAGCTAGTTTACCAGACTCATACCGTTTACAGGTTAAAAATAACAAATGCAAAACATTGGACGAGGCCATTCATTCAACTCGTATCTATGATGATACAATGGTCTCTTCCAAGTCGAAACCCGTTACCGAGCAGGGGAACAAGCATAAAAGAAAGTTCTCTGCACCTATGGCTAACACGACAGAAGGAAAGTCTTCGGACCAACCTTCGAAGAATTCCAGTTCGACACCAGCAAAGAAGAAACGACTCCTTAGGGCTTTAAAGCTCAAGAAGGAAGGACGTTGTTTTATTTGCAAAGAAAAAGGACACATGCGTAACGAGTGCCCAAAGCAAAAGGGTACCAAGACAAACGCAAGACCCAAGCCAAAGGCAGCTAATCAGTTGTCTTTGACAGGTACGTCAATTATTGTACTTTCTCGCCCTAGTACTTGTTCTGATTGTCTGTTCAATTCTAAAGTATTTGGCTTGCATGATCTTCTCCGAGTTTATGGAGAAGTGAATGGCCATAAGATTCACATTCTTCTAGACCCTGGCAGCTCACACAACTTTGTTAACTACAAACTTGTGCAGAAAGTGAGTCTTGATACGACACCCAGCGATCATATCTATGAGGTACGCCTACTTGCGGGAAGGCAAGTATGGGATCGAAAGGTGGAGATGCTTCCAATCCAGATTCAGGACTACAAAGATACTCTGGAATGCTATGTAATGCATCTAGAAAATGTAGACTTGTTATTAGGGATTGAGTGGTTTAAGACTCTTCAAGTCCAGATAGATTGGTCTAGTCATATTTTTTCTTTTCAGCATAGGGACACCAAGTATAGTATTTTAGGTGATTGTATACATCCCTCTCAGGGACCTCTTGTAAATACAATTGATTTTGGAAATATAATGGATTCTTCTTTGTATACCGCTTTCCATTGTGTCGTGATTCCACTTTCTTCATTTCTCATACCTTCCATGGATGTAAATGAATTAAGTGTGTTTAAAAGCAAAGAATTACAGAAGATACTTGATTCGTTTCGAGATGTATTTCCTAAGGAACTGCCATCGGGTTTACCACCTGAACGGGCAGTAGATCATCGTATTGACTTGATCCCTGGTGCTTATCCTGTCAGTATTCCACCTTATAGGATGAGCCAAGCTGAGGAAGATGAGTTGGCTAAACAACTTGAAGATTATTTGGGCATGGGCCAGATCCGTCCAAGTAAATCACCCTGGGGTGCACCTGTGTTGCTTAGGAGAAAGAAGGACAACACCTGGAGAATGTGTATAGATTACAAGAGATTGAACAAGCTCACCATTAAGAACCGTTATCCTCTCTCTAGATTAGATGACCTGATTGATCGGTTAGCAGGAGCGAAATATTTCACGAAGATAGATTTACGTACTGGCTATCACCAAATACGTATTCATGAAAGACATGTCGAAAGAACCGCCTTTCGGACTAGGTATGGCCATTACGAGTTTCTCGTATTACCTTTTGGGTTAACCAATGCTCCAGCCACTTTCCAACAAATGATGAACGATCTTTTTCGTGAACATTTGGGAAAATTTGTGGTGGTGTTCCTGGATGATATTTTGATATATAGCCGTACTCTTGAGGATCATGTCAGACACCTCACGATTATCTTATCTATTTTAAGACAGAATCAACTATATGCAAAGTTAAGTAAATGTGAGTTCTTTATGGCCGACATCATTTACTTGGGACACAAGATCACTAGAGATGGATTGAGCATTGACTATGACTGAGTTCAGAAGGTTCTGGACTGGTCTATACCGCGAACAGTGAAACAACTTCGTTCTTTTCTCAGTTTTGTTGTTTTTCTTCGGAAATCTGTACAGGAGTACTCTCAGCTCACACTACCGATGACCGACTTATTGAAAGGTCGTAGACGTAAGTCAAATCAGCCTATCACTTGGAATAACGATTTGGATATGGCCTTCAGACTTTTGAAAGATAAAGTCAAGGAAGCACCTATCTTAGCATTGCCTGATCCTAGTCGGCCTTATGTTCTTGAAACTGATGCCAGTGACTATGCTATTGGGGCTGCACTATTTCAAGATGCTAGACCGGTTGCTTTTGAAAGTAAAAAGCTAGACGACACTCAATCTCGTTGGCCAACCCTTGAGAAGGAGCTTTATACTGTGATTCATGCTCTCAAGGTTTGGAGACATTATTTATATGGCTCCAAGTTTGTGGTATTGACTGATCATCAGTCAATCAAGTATGTGTGTGATGCGGATGATTTGAGAGGAAGGAAAGCTCGTTGGACGGAATTAATGCAAGATTTTGATTTTGAGATCCGTTATCTGAAAGGGTCCATAAATAGTATTGCAGATGCGCTTAGTCGAATTAGAGAGGTGAATTCTTTGTCGTTCACCGAGATTTCTACTGACTTATTTTAGTCATTGAGAGGGCTTTGCAGGATTGATAGTTATTTTGGTCCATTTTGGCAGAAGATCTAGGACGGGAGCTCATTGATTGACCAAGACTCGATAACTGAGCAGTCTACCATTCAGGCTGCTAGAGGCCAGTGGATGATTCGGAATGGTTTACTGTTTCGTAATGACAAAATTTGTGTACCACAGATCTCGGACATTAGGTCCAAGATTCTTAAGGAGTGTCATGACGCCCCTTCTGCAGGACACCCTGGGGTACACAGGACACTATCGTTAGTGAAACACACTTTTTATTGGCCAAAGATGAAAGGGTATTCAGAAGATTATGTTCTCAAGTGTCAAATTTGTCAGGCAAATAAAGCTGAACGCTTTAGATAGGCTGGGTTGTTGCATCCTTTACAAATCCCAGGTAATAAATGGGAAAGTGTTTCCATGGATTTTATTACCGGATTGCCAAGAACACATCAAGGCCACGATTCTATTTGGGTTGTGGTAGATCGCTTGACAAAAATGGCTAGATTTTTACCGACCTGGAAGACTACTACAGCTACGCAATTAGCACGGCAATTTATCGAGCAATTGTTTAGACTGTACGGGTTACCGCAGGACATAGTCAATGATAGGGACTCTAAGTTTACGAGTGATTTTTGGAAACTTGTTTTTGAGAAGTTGGAAACAACTTTGAATTTGAGTTCCTCTGATCATCCTCAATCTGATGGCCAGACTAAAAGAGTGAATCAGATTTTGGAGGATATGCTTCGAGCGTATGTATCCAAAAGACAGAGTTCATGGGAGGATTATCTTCCTATGTTAGAATTTGCTTATAACAGTACTAAGCATACGAGTACAGGGTTTAGTACTTTCATGCTTATGTGTGGTTTTCAACCTCGATCACCTGTTACAGTAGGATTCTCAGGACTTCAGCATGATGCAGCACGTAATTTTTTGCAAGATATGCAGGAAATGTTACAAGTTGCGAAGGAACCTATTAGAAGTGCTCAAGACCTAGACAGGTTTTATTCTAGTAGACATCGTTCACCCAGAGAGTTCTCTGAAGGAACGATGGTGTATTTGCGAGTTCCGAAAGATTCCCGAGACTTTACGGACAGGTCAATCTCCGAAATTGTCCCCTAGATACTGTGGACCATTTCGTGTTACACGACGGATTGGTTCAGTACATATGAATTGGATTTGCCTTCTCATGTGAAAGTTCATCCTGTATTTCATGTCAGTAGACTTAAGGAAGTACTGGGTGGAGCAGATCAGTTAGTTACTCCTCAAGAAATTATAGATGTCGAGGACATGACATTTGTTCCGCACGAACCTGAAAAGATTCTTGGATTTCGTGAAAGAAGATTGCGTAATACGCTTATCATGGAATACAAGATCAAGTGGAAGGATCGTGTTGAGGAGGACGCTACATGGGAGACATTGACTACTCTTCAGAGAGATTACCCTGGCTTTTTCGTGAGCTCAGGAGTGAGCTCTTAGAGGAAGGGGAGTATGTCATGTGCACAGTGACATACTCCTGCACATGACATACTCCCCTTCCTCTAAGAGCTCACTCCTGAGCTCAAGTACATGTGCTACATGCACGTAAGACTAGTTTCGAGGCTTGGGGAAGCTTGGAGCTAGGCAGGCTGGTTGACGAGCTTAGTTAGGGATATACTAACGGGCGGGCACCCAAGTATGGATGGACGGGCGCCCAAGTGTGGACGCCCGATGACCGGCCAAGAGCCTATAAAAGGGTGGCGAAGGTTAGTTATTGGGATATAGAGAGTCTCGCGAGTTTGTGAGAGCTCTATGGTCTTGGAGCCTGGATCTAGTGCAGACGTGCACCTGCTTTATGCAGCCGAGGCCGACAGCAATCTCGAGGCCCGCGAGGGCAGCTTCGTGGCGATATGGGACGTCGCGAGGAGGAGATTGGTCGGTACGTCAACCTAGTTAGCTCAGCTCGTGGCTCGGTGGGGACAGCCAAGACTGTGGGCTTGCCCACGGCTGTCATGGTTGGGAGGTGAGTCAGGCCTGCACCCCCTTGTTGTTTGTTCGTTCGTTTGTTTGCAGGATTTGAGTCTCGAACCGAGAACGATCACGAGGAGATCCGTGGGGATTTGACACCTTGGTTGCCTTCTTGAAAAGGTGATAACACACCCAAAAACAGTCCCCTCTAGGACCCCTAATGACTCACACCCCTAGAGGGAGTGAATGAGTTCAATGATGAGCACTTGGGCTATTTATAGCCACTTAACATCCATGGGGAACTGGCCGACTGCTGGTCGGCCAGTCATAACTTCATTATTGTCCTTTTAACGCAGCCCGACTGGATTTAATGCATGCGCTTTTCAGTAGCCTTGTCTTCTGGTACAGCCGACCACTCCAATGTGCAGCCGACCACCTTGTGTGCAGCCAGCAACACCTTTTCCTGCAGCCGATAGCCATCTGGTCTTCAGTTTGCTCTCCACGCCTGTCTCCAGTCTTCACTGCCAAAGGTGATCTGTGCTCTATCATCCTGGTTCTACTCTTTATCTGGCTGCCTCTTCTGGATCTAGCCCTGAGAATGTCCATGGCATCTGCGATGCACATGACATCCCCCTCTGCTAAACTTGATGACGGGATTCCAACCTGCTCTTGGATGACTGTCATCATCCCAATCCTTTTCCCGAAGTCCCTCTGTCATCATCCATCCCTGGCAACCTTTTTTCTTTGAAAACCCGGCCTGTTCTCCAAACCACTCTTATCTCTGATGAAGATCTATGCATCTGTTTTCCCTCTAGTCCACAATCCATTCCTGCACTGACTCAGTCTTCATTCTTGGAACTAAGTCTAGCACTCTCACATCACCCTTGGAGGATCAACCTCCCTTGGGACCGTTACCTGAGAACCTATCTGGCTCACAGAACTGCCATCCCCATCTGGCACTGTGGAACACCACCAACAAACCTCCTGGGAGCTCTTCCCGCGTCTGTGCTCCTTGCCTTGGGCTTCATATCCGTGTACTTTCCTGTACCTTGGACCTGTACACCATCATCTAGGACTGATTCAGTGTTTAGCTTGGCTGAGCCTGATGCTCTGATACCAATGTAACACGCGGAAGCTCTGGGAGTCTTCTTTCAGCCCTAAACACTCTGGGAAACCATCTGATGCAAAACGCAGATATAGAGAGAGAGTAGAGAGTAGAGAGTAGAGAGAGAGAGAGAGAGAGAGAGAGAGAGAGAGAGAGAGAGAAGAGCTGGAAATTCGGTATATTCTATGGTACAAAAAGGTACTTGTCTGCAACCCTTGGCTGCCTTCTTGAAAAGGTGATAACACACCAAAAATCAGTCCCCTCTGGGACCCCTAATGACTCACACCCCTAGAGGGAGTGTGAATGAGTTCAATGATGAGCACTTGGGCTATTTATAGCCCCTTAACATCCATGGGGAACTGGCCGATTGCTGGTCGGCCAGTCATAACTTCGTTATTGTCCTTTTAACGCAGCTCGACTGGATTTAATGCATGCACTTTTCAGTAGCCTTGTCTTCTGGTACAGCCGACCACTCCAGTGTGCAGCCTGCAGCCAGCAACACCTTTTCCTGCAGCCGACAGCCATCTGGTCTTCAGTTTGCTCTCCACGCCTCTTCTGGATCTAGCCCTGAGAATGTCCATGGCATCTGTGATGCACATGACAAATACCTATGCTGAGGCACAAACTCTTGAGTGGGCACATAAGCAAGAAAAGCAGTAGTGCCAAAGATGGGTTGGTAAACCACCTGAAACCCCAGAATGCTGGGTGGCACCGTAGTGCCAAAGGGCATAGTGCTAATAGATACTTCCATACGCAAGACCCAATGGGGGTGAAGTCGGGAAAAGACATGGGTTGGGTGGGAGGGTTTTGTGCTTGAAGTTGAGCAGTATTCCAAAACACATTAAGAGCAGGAACAGAATGTGAACCAGAAGAGAAAACAATGTTACCTCCTTGAACACCAGAAGTCTGGGAATAAATCGTACTCCTAGATCCTCCTCTATTTGGGTTCACATAATTCCAAGGATCGAGGGTACTTGATGGTACCATATGTTGAACATGTGCTACAGAAGAAGATACCCAAGTAGAATAAGTACTAAAAGGCACATACGAACCTGACGCGGTCACCTGCAGGGTTGATGATGATGGATCTCCGAACGACCGAGGAGGTACCTATCCTTCCTAAGAAAAAACCCCATACCGAAGTCTAGGCTGTCAGCTAGAATGAGTAGCAGGGCTCTCCAGATGAGGCTGAATAACTGGTTCCAATACTGGCACACTCGTTGTAGGCATGTATCCTCCTCTGGAAGTGACACCTGATAAGCTCGGAGAAGAAAGACGAGATGCCAAGGGTGTAGAGGGTGAGTAGGTAAAAATGGGCTGGTCGTCTCCCAATGAAAGACCTCAAACAAGGGCTCTCCAGTGAATAAGGAGTCCCATCCTCCGTGTGATCTATATCTGAATAAGGAGAATCAACACCTGGTAAAAAAGGCTGGTCCTCTGGAATCGTGGGTAGATGATCCATGCTGTGTGCTCTCAAGGTCTTTAATCCTTTTGCTCACGATAGCTCTGATACCATGTGAGGGCAAAAAGATGAAAAGACCAAATATATGAGATCAGAGCAAATCACACAGCAGTGTATATATATATATATGATAAAGTCTAGTACAGGAGCTCAATGTGAGACTCCAAAGGAGCAGAGAGGGCTGCTGTCCCATGATAATGCAGAGGGTGGAGAGGGCCACAATCCGAGGCAGATGGTAGGCTGCCGTCCTGAAGAAGTAAGTAGAGAGGGCTGCCGTCCCAATGTCGAGGTCAAGGAGCGGAGAGGGCTGCTATCCCAGTGATGAAGAAGAAATAAACCTGCTGAAAAAGACCTACTGTGGCAGAGAGGGCTGCTGTCCCATATGCTGTAAATAAAACACAGATGTGCTGATGTACGTACTGATGGTCTGCTGATGATAAAACACAGATGAAGTGCTGATGTATGCTGATGTAAAACGCAGAGTGAAGTAAGTGCCGATGTAAGCCTGATGCAAGGCTGATGTAAAACGCTGAAGTCAACCCTGATGAAGGCGGCCTGTACCAACAGATGTAAACGCTGATGTCAATCCTGATGTAGGCAGCCTGTACCAGCAGATGTAAACACTGATGTGAGCCTGACGAAGTAACGACTCCAGTAGCAGCAGGTAAGAGATGTACTGCCTGAAGGAGCACCCGGCTGCAGCAAGACTCCAGATGTTCATATGAAGTGAATTACATTGAGTTTCTTTTATATGCTTGAAGGGCTGCTGGTTGGTCAGGGTAAAGTGGCAGCCAGCAGCAAAGACAATAAAAAAGCCATAAAATATCCAAAAATTACCCTTCTTGGGCTGGATAAAATGGCATGTTTTCACACAATCGGGCTACCTTTCCACATGACATAGCTGATATTTAGACCTCTCAGCCATACTCATTAGCCCCATGCTTCATATTTTGGAGAGTGGTATACCATCTATTGGGGGCTGATGCTCCTCTCATGTTCCATGTTCCTGGTATTCCATGATGAGTTTCCATGGACAGTTTTGTATCACCCCTAGTGAGATAGCATTGTTTTGTTTCTATTTTATTTTCCATTCCATGATGAGATATGCCATGGACATTATTGCATCACTTTGGTCTAGTAGACGCTTAATATATCTTTCTTTCTTTCTTTCTCTACCGAGATGGAGAAGGTCATGGCAGCCTGTAAGGAAGGAAAGTGGGTAATATACCGAGATGGGAGAGTCATCGTTAAGGAGAGGCATCCCACCCCTAAATAAAGGCATAGGGTCTATGAGACTACACGCATCAAGATGGCAGCCTGGAACTGTAATGGGACTCTGTGATTAGGTGTGGGAGGCTTCCGGGAGACATTTACAGGACAAGATATCGTCTTCTATACGGAGACACACCAGAGCTCAGAGAGGGGATTGCCTCATGTTGCTGGATACCAGTGGGAGTCGGCTTACCACAGGCATACCCACAGGACAGGAGGAGTACGGGGTTCAGGAGGAGTAGCAGTCCTATTTAGGTCGCACCTTCAGGGTATGATCAGCATAGTCAGGCAGGATGAGGATGCCAGATACATGTGGGTTAGGTTACAGCTTACACCCACCAGAAACATACATGTGGCGGTTTGCTACTTTGCACCAGATACTTTGCGATATGCTATACAGGATAGTCAGGACAGCCTAACCACTCAGGCAGAGGAGAGGAAGGAGTCCCCTTATGCATCATTGTCTGATGAGATCTCAGCCATGTTGGGACTAGAAGTTCTCCTCATTGGGGACTTCAACACTAGCACCAAGAGTGAGCAGTCTCAGTTATATAGCTTCAAGGACCCTATCAGACTACAGGCACTTGACCAAGAGGGCACGGGATTGCAGCGAAATTAGCTATCTGTGGACAGCAATTACACAATCACACAGTTTTGTGTCTCATTTCTCTTGCATCAATATAAAAAAATACATCAGCGACAATGGGGGCCCTTTAGTAGGTAATTGGGGACCCATCGCATGTACTGTGCAAATTTCCCTATCTTCTTGCTCTCTCTCTCTTCCATTTTCTCTGCCAAGATCAGAAAATAAGGCACACCTTATTTTTCATTAAAGGGCTTCCACTATGCCTCATGTAACAGATCAACCCGCACCCAACTCAAACCATGACTTTCTAGCACCAGCGAATAGGTTTGTCCAACAAGAAGTTCACCTGCTAGAACAATCCAAACTGCTAACGTCAGCAACCCTATCATGATGTGGCACTCCGTATAGATGCAACGACGTAGCCTGCTATCTGTTCAGTGTACGACCAACCTAATGACATGGTGTCTATACAGCTTATGGCTTTAAATGTTGTTTTAAAAAACGTTTCAAAGGTTTTAAACGTTCGTACAAGTATGAAACATTTGAAATGCGTTTTTTTGCACTATGAATAGACCATAAGGTCGATTTCACGACCACACTTCACGTCTTTAGGATTTCGAGACATACCCAAACTCCACTCAGTCAGTAAACTTTCTTGCAACAGTGACATGATGCTCCCTTTAGGGGCTTCACAGACGTGACTCCCACCCAATAAGCAGGGAGATCTCACAAGCCCATCCCACATGAATAGGGTTTCTCCCTCCATCACCCTGCCCTGTCCTACGGGCAGGGGAGATGTTCGTAAAGACCCTTCCTGCATATCATTATCTTACTTGTGAGTCAAGGAGCCTAAGGATGGGAGGCGCACATCAAACATTGCATTCATAAATAGTGTGTAAATAATGGCAGACTTGGATGGCCACTATTTACTTTCCTTCCCAACCAGCTCCCATTGGAAGGAATTAGCAAAGCCATCAAGAAACAGGCAAGCATACACATAGTTATTAGTAGACAACACCGATCAGACTACCTTTAGGCAAGATGTGGTTTGAGCCTTTGACCACACCAGCTCCACCCCTTTGGAACTTGGAGCAAACGGATTTGAACCTTTGCTGTCAGTAGCAGATACCGATGCCTTGCCACTTGGCTATACTCCATGTAGTTACACCAGTCATATAATGGGGAACAGAAAAAACTTGAATTTAGCAACACAAAGCAAACACATCAGGGGTTGGATGGAGCTTCTCCACGGCTCAAACCTATGATAGTATCCCCAATGCTATGCATATAATGACCTCTCATAATTCTAGCAAAGAATGTGATTGTAGCATTACTTTACTTCTTTGATGCCACCCATATCATTAAAATCTACAGCTTATTTGTCATACAAATTGAGGAAACCAATTTAACTAAACAAAGCAGCTAAGTAAGTAACAACAGCCCCAACAACAAGCAATTTGCATTGATAATGACAGAATGGCATATATTTGCACCCACTAATTTCTCTATTGCAGAAAAACAAAAGCAATAGGTGCAATGACACGAGAAAAAACCTCTTGAGGATATCCCAGATCGAAAACAAGCTTCTTGATAGTGACATATATTTGCACCCACTAATTTCTCTATTGCAGAAAAACAAAAGCAATAGGTGCAATGGCACGAGAAAAAACCTCTTTAGGATATCCCAGATCGAAAACAAGCTTCTTGATAGTGCCATGATACGCCATCCTCTCAAACGTCTCAGGTTTGTACTGAGCAAGGGTATAGTCCATATCAAAACCAACAGCTACAATGCTTTTCATGTTTAGAGACCTGTTGCAAAAAATCTGTTTCCTCATATCAATGGACCCAAGCCATCCGTTTGATGTCCATCTGTCCATAGTCTGCTTGTAAGAACATTCCCCATTTGGAATGGCTGTAGATGAGTCAGCACATGCATTTTCTATCTGGTCCATTAGCGGTTCCTGTGTAAAGGACAAAAGTACAAGTGATTTAGGTGGTCAGGACTAGAGCACCAAATGACCGCATGGCCAACACGGCATCAAAAGTGCAAATATGCATTTGTTTTGTAATATCATGAACGAAGCCTTCTCTAGTGTATCATCAGCTTATGCAAACCAATCATCTTTGCATCAAAATGCTTTAAAATAACCTTTGTTGGACAGCCTCCTCCAAAGAAAATGCACTGCTCTCTGCAGAGTTATTTGTTGCTGAGCGTTCGAATCAATTCCATAAATGCTCTCTACGGGTTAATTGTGCAAGGGCAATATCAAGCATGGAATTGTGCAAAATCAAAGTTTCTGCGAGTTAGCTTGTACAAAAACAATTAGTTTAGGTTTTCTGCACGTAAAACTGTGCAGAAGAAAGCGATTAGGGCTTGGAAGCACTCACCTTATTTAGCAGAAGCACGAGGTTCAATGCTCTGTTCTATGCGGACCCTGCGAGCTACAAAATGTAGAGAAGAAGAGTCAGGAGGCAACAGATAGGGCAAGGGCGAAAACAAAAAGAGAGCAAGACAGCGACAGCAACATGTTAAGAGCAGAGGCAGGAGCAGCAACAACAAAAAAAAACAACAGGGAAGGATATATCCTTATATCCTGGAGTAGTGCGAGAGGCGTTGTTGTAAAGGCGATGGAAACGTGGACCATGCGCTCATCCATGAGGAGGGTTGCTGTTACGTCCGCGATAAAGGAAAGGCAAGGGCGGGGCATCAGGATCCTGCGCGCGCGTGTGTGTGTGTGTGTGTGAGAGAGAGAGAGAGAGAGAGGGCATCTCGCTTTCGCACATTACCTTTTCACAGGCCGCCTCCATTTCTTTCACATTGTATACAAACCGACCATACTATCTCCCTTGTACCTTTATCCTCCACATACATTATCACAGTGAATAATTATTTTTATACCCAAGGTCTAGATCACCTTTCGCTTTATTATATACTTAACGAAAGGTATTTTATAATATGCTCCTCGAAATGCAAGGTGTATATATAATATGCTCCCAAAAATGCTCTTGTGTTTGCCTTATCCTCAACAAGGCGCAAATCAAAATTCCTCCTCTCTCCAGCGCTAGGGATGATAACCATTTGGTTAAGGTTGCGTCCTTTCTAGCTGGGCGCGTAGTCTAGCTGGTAGAACGGTTGGGTGGGCCCGGGTTCAATGCCAATGAACTACACGACAGGGGCAGTTTGTGTGAGCCGATGGAGTAATCCACCTTCCCAACACAAGGTTGCGTCCTTTCTCCTCCCGAACCCTACCCCTCCCCTCACTCCACAAAGAAGTGAAAGAGTGTGTGTGTTCCTTAAATTCAATTTTCAGAAGAAAACTCTCTCTCTCTCTCTCTCTCTCTCTCTCTCTCTCTCTCTCTCTCACACACACACACACACAAATCATGCACAAGTAAAAAAAAGGATGTCTAGCTAATTTCACTATCTTTCAACGTATAAACATTCCATCATTTCACATGTACAATGAGACTACTTAATTGCACAAAAGATATAATACTTTATTATGTTACGATTATCGATCACACAAAAATAAAAGCTTTGTTTAAAAGCATACCCCACTTACATAAGCCACAAAATGATAAGAGATATTAACTCTTTGGACCACTTCTCCATCTCATGGCTCAGTAATTTCAAGAGCATGCAAGACCTCACCACAAAACTATTCCTAGAAGTTGAAAAAAGTGCCTTATTTGTAGTATTGCTAATAAAATAATAAGCGTTACTAAGATCGTAAAGGGTGTTGTAACATGATGTTTTGAAGCATCACATTCATTCTCCTTCATTATGGAATGCTTGCTCGATTTTCATGGAACCACGTTCACCAACCATACTAAATGAAGGGCAAGCACCACTCCCTAAGTATTAATAGACTTACAACAATAAATAATAAACATGAATCAAGTTGGTAATGTAAGAACACAAAATTAGCATGCTAAAACAGTTTCCATCTATCAAAGTGTAGCAAGAGTTTGGTAAACTTCTAGAAGGGTGCAAGAGGTGAGTTGCACAAGAAGATTAATGTGCTTGGATTGCTATAGAAGCCCACCTTTGAACTAAGTTTTGCAGAAGCACAATGGTCATCAAGAGAACTAGCATAATTCATAGCAAGGGTTAGCGCCTAAGTGCCATAAATGTTATTAATAATGGGATAACCTAGGTTGTCTTTAAAAGGACGCACTCTTAAAAAGGGTCACTAGATGGTGGCCAAAAGAGAGAGATTATTGCTTTAATGTTGGTGGGTGCAGCTATTCCAGTGCTGCTATATACTAAAATATTGATATCACTGATGAATATAGTGGAGCAGATGTGAGTTTACTTTCCTTTACAATTGACATATTGCTTCTAGTGCTAATACAAGAGCGTAAAGTTATGGAAGCTATGTGTGGTGCCTCTGGTGTATAGAGTTGTGGAAGGTATGTGCGGTTGTTATGGTGCTAGATAATCCAAAACTTATTGCAGTGATTGATCCACCCACATTTAGCTAGCCAAGAGGAAGCAGAAGAAGAAAACATTTTGGATTAAACCCCGCTTACTCTATAATCACCATTAAAAGCCACATTTTGGATTAAACCCCTCTTACTCTATAATCACCATTAAAAGCCACATTTTGGATTAGAAAAGGTGCTTGAGTGAGAATAAGATATAGAGTGACGCATGATTTTCACTAGCCATCAAAATCTTGATAGGTAGACACCCATAGCTTGCACACTCAAACCCCTACCAGTTATCCCATGCACAATGACAAACCCAGCTAAGAAATCCAGCCCCATTATATCTTACAAATGGTAGGACCAACTAGCCCCTTTGTTACTAACTTTTTGATTTGAATCGATCTATTATTTTAATTTGAGTTTTAAAGGCTAACCAAAGCATTGAACCTCAAATTCTCAAAAGCTAAAATGTAGGAGGAAAAAATCTCCATCCTTGGATCCCTCGATTCTTGATTCCAAAACCTTTAAATAAGTCGTTCCTCCAATGCCCACATGGCAAGGCCAAAAAATGTTTATTTTATGCTAGCATACCCCATACCCTGAGGTACGCTCTAGATAAACCCTAAGGCCAACTCCCTTGGTCTTCCAGTGGTGGACACACATAGGTGGGCAAGAAGCTTGCAATATCCCCCTTATTGATAGCTATGATCTCTCAATAATCTCACAAATCTATTTACCATTATTTTTCACAATCTGCATTTGTTCATAAGTAGTGGAAGATATTCCCTAAAACTTACCCTTTGATGCCCTTAATCACCCACCCCCAAAAATCAATCCCTCTTGACATTTGTAGCTCTAGTCACAATTTTTTGATGCCCTGACTCACCCCCCACCCCAAAAATCAATCCCTCTTTACATTTGTAGCTCTAGTCACAATTTACCATTCAAAGGAGCTACAAAGTTTATGAATTTTTTGTGCAAAGAAAAAACCACTACATAATATTACATTTTTCTTATTTAGATTATCACTTGAAAAAGTGAAACCAATCAAACCCTCTTGGCATTTGTAGCTCAAGTTATTTAAATGTATCTTTAAAAAAAGAAACCAAACTCTCTTGACATTTGTAGCTCTAGTTTATGCTTTACCATTCAAAAGAGCTATAAAGTTTACATGTTCTATTGTGTAAATATAAGACCATCGTTTGATATTACATTTTTCTTATTTAGATGTGTCATCAACCAGTGCATGAGTATCAAAGGCCATGTAAATGTGTGTTGCTGGAGGTTCATGGCACGAGGCCTCTCTCCTTGGATCTACCCCCCTCCTCCTCCTCCTCTACCCACAACAACTGTTAGCACCCCATCCCACTTAACATGCTTTACCCACCCTACTCCACACTCTTTACCCCCACCCAATCCCCTCCAACCTTGCTTAACCCACTCTTCTCTACACTCTTTACCCCACCACCTATCCCTTTCTCTCTTGTCCTTTATTGCAACCTCCTCTCCTTATTCTATTGCCCACTTCTTCATATGGATAAAAGTTTGGTATGTGTGTTGAATGCTTCATTAGGACAAAAGTTTTATGGGGGTTTTAAATGTAAAAGAGTTGAAAAAGAATGTAGAAGAAGTTACGAGGATGAATGAGGTGTGTGGATGCAGACTAGTAAACATGGACACTTGTTAAGATGCCATACGAGTAGGTTATGTTAACAATGGTTTTGCATGGACAAGCTTTCTAGAGCTATATATTGATGTATTTGGAGATAGATTGTAATTTGAGAGGATTTGCAATGGATCAGAACTTTGGTTTATGCTTGAGATTGTGTTCTTTTCCATGCAATTAGTGTGCTATTATTTTCCCACACTGATCACAAGTTGATTGCTTTGCTTTGATCCTCCCTATGTCCTTATATTTCCAAGTCAATATATCTAGAGTCTTCCAAAATCGGATCACTCCAATTTCCTTCTCTCTCTTTCGATTTTATCTCTTTGTGTTATTGTCGTCTAATAGAGCATTCAAACTGTGTGTGTGTGTGTGTGTGTGTGTGTGTGTGTGTGTGTGTGTGTGTGTGTGTGAGAGAGAGAGAGAGAGAGAGAGAGAGAGAATACAATGTTTGAGGTGGAGCTAATGAGATTTGCATAGGAAACCAAGTGATTCCTACTTAGCTAGCTTTAACCCATTTCCATTATGAATGTCTAGACATATGTAAGTTTGGTATGGTGCCTCCTCGGCTTTAGCTAAGTGTCAGTGGTACACCCTTGGAAGTAAATCTACCCTACTGGCATGTACCAAGTCTTAGTGGTGCCCACATCACTAGAAGTAAATCTACCCTATTGGTATGTACCGAGTCTCACATTTTTTTTAAAAAGTTAGATATCATAAAATCCTTTATACACTTAGAAGGGAAACAATAACCTTGGCTCACCTAGCTTTATGTTCTACTTGATGAACAAAAGCACATTTTCAAGGGGCTTTTAAAAAAAAGATCCTTATTGAGTGCATGCTCAAAGTGCGAGGGAGAGGAGAAGATAGGGAAACTACACCAACTAATTGCTCAAGATTTGATTGTGTGGCACTCAACATATAGAGTTTAGTATACATGAGGGGATGAGTGAATGGCAAGATCAATGTCTTGGGTTCCACTTTTGTAGATTTTTTTGTTTGTTTCTTATTAGGTGTAAGAAGTGTCCATCACTTAGTAGATAGACTAAACATAGGTGGTTCATGATGAGTACGTCTTTTGGTATGCAACGCCCAAATTCGCCCCCTCTATACCTTAATTGTGTCAAAAAATAAAATCTCCCTCATATAGTACCATGACATTTTACTAAGGTTGTTATTATGGTTTCATCACCAATTACTTTTTTGCATGTGGCTATGTTACAAGAGCAAAAATATGGAAGCATTATTTCTCAAAGTGAGCTATGCCACTAGACATTATAAAAGCAACCTTTTTTGCATTCAAAGGGAATCTCCTTGTGTGGTTAGGTAGCCATAACAAAAAGTTTATAAACTATGAAGATTCTAGTACCTTTCACCAAGAACTAAACCTTTCACTATAGGATCTACACGCGAGGAAGGTTCTTTGTTGGAACGAAATAATTACCTTTAAGCCTTAGCATACCATTTGAAGATGTGGTAAGCTCTCTTATTGTAATTCAAAGCTTCGACATTTGAAGAGTCAATTATGTAATATTACTTTTATGTTACATTGTGTAACTCGTGACTATGAGGAGGCACCAAACATACTACATTTTTACTCAAAGAAACCATATTCTAATAAAAGTGCAATTCACATCAAGATGCTCCACAACCTTGTGAATCACTCTTGCAATATAATGCTCTTATTTGATCACATGTGAGCACGTGCTTACTTTATGCATGCTACAAACTATCTTTATGTTTACTCTTGGTTGTAATTGATGTTATAAGAATAGTTTACACACATGTATGCAATAGTCTTAACTTGACCAAGTCAAGAGCAATCTAAGACTTAGTTAAAGTACTTTTAAGAGTGGACAACTATAGTTACACTTAAATCTCAAACTCTACTCGTTTCAAAAAGCTTTATTTTTTAGATAGCATAAGTATTTTAAAATGTTAATATTTATAAAAGGAGGTGCATTTACGTATATGTGTGCATGCGCACGTGCATGTGCATATAAATTTGATAATCTACATGTCATTCATTTTTACAACCAACACTATAATGCTTCTTAATGCTTGTGAGGATGGAGCAACATATTACTCTTACACTCAAAGTTATGCATGATTAATGTAGTGATCTCAAAGTGTAGCTCAAAGTATTACATTTTTTAAAAGCCCTCTTTTTAGATATTATAACTGATTTATGAGTTAGAGGAGGGAGGCATAAGTGTGATGTGTAAGTGTGCACGTGCATATGTACATGCTTATGCATATGCATCACATATGCTTTAAAATCACATATAGTCCAAACTCTGCACATGTGCATACATTACATACGCTTTTAAACTATATTGAGTTAAAATTTTGCATTTGTTTTTCTCTTAAATATGTTGTTTAGCTCATTTCTTCCCCTTTGGGTATTAATTAATGTAAGTGAAACACAAGGAAACTTATGAAAAATATATGTCGAATCATTCTAGCACTTCTTAGCAGCATCTTAAATTTTGGGGGAAATTTTTCTAGGAGCTTTCTTTTGCAATCTTTTTGGCATTCTCATAAATTTACAAGCTTTTTTGCACATTAAAATATAATACATTAAAAAAACAGTGTAACAAGGACCGACCATAAGACAAAAACTTTTCATCACAAAATTATAACTCATTTAGAGAGATCATTTTAGTCTTGTATAAATGATCCAACCCATATCTTAAGGTTGTTCATGTTTGACATCTTATTGACCTTGACCTTGAGTAGAATTAAATTATTCGGTAGTGGATGAGTGCAAGATAGAGAGGTTGCTTGTGATGGTAAAAGAGAGATGGTCCTTCATAAAGCCTAAGGAGTCCTCAACAATAATTACTCCACCATGTTCATCCCCTGTGTATGTCTCTATCCACATACCCTATGCTTCCACACCTCTATGTCTCCATGCTACCAGCGTATATAAATATTCTAGCATGGACAACAACCTATGATTCTTTACCTTCTTGCCAGCATGCATTCAAATCTAACAATGTCTCCGTGACCTCCCTACCAATGACCGTTAGCAATGTATCCATTCATCCATAGCCTCAATGCGTCCATGCCAACTACTGTTAAGAAAAGAAAGGGGTCTTTCTATGATCATGAGAGAAGAAGAGGGA
Organism: Cibotium barometz; assembly: GCF_041138505.1. Classification (NCBI taxonomy): domain Eukaryota; kingdom Viridiplantae; phylum Streptophyta; class Polypodiopsida; order Cyatheales; family Cibotiaceae; genus Cibotium; species Cibotium barometz. The sequence continues at coordinate 41,465,399 of NC_141071.1, read as the reverse complement.
CCCAGGTGCTCAAATTCCCATCATAATGTTACCAACTTTTTTATTTTGTACTTTTGACAAAAAATAAGGTGAAAATGACAAAAAATGGTACAAAAGATTGTAAGCATGCCTATGTTTGGATGAATTTTCTAGACTTCATTAAAAAGAAGAAGAAGAGGGGATCGACGTTAGCACCAATCACCCAGGTGCTTCCAAAACCCCGCTTCAATTAAAAAGAGGTCCAAAAAGTCATCCAAACATAGACATGTTTACAACCGTTTCTACCATTCTTGGATATTCTAAGCTCATTTCTCATATAAAAAGTGTAAAATTTTGCACCTATATAAATTTGGTAGCTTTATGATGGATTTTTAGGCATCTAAAGTTCATTTTCTTCTCTCATGAGTATAGGGAGCCCCCTTTATTTTCCTAACATTGAGCATTGAGGCTATGAATGTAGGGAGGCATTACTAAGGACCATGGTGGCATTGTGGCATTTGGATGCATGCTAGCACATGAAGACAAAGAAGAATGAGGTGTTGTCAATCTAAGTTTATAAATATTGGCACCATATGTTTTAAATAGAACAAGGAACACAAACCTTATGATGTTCAAGATTCTTCATGCTTATTTTGGAAGATAGCACCATACCATTTTTTGTGGAGGCTTGAGGGATTGTTTGTATGTGAGGGTGAATTTTTAAAAAAGTTTGCATCTTCAAAAGCAATTGAGGGAATAGAGTATACAATAGATATGTAGGACCATAGAAAGAAAGAGAAAAGGTGAAGGCTGTTCAACTTTATAGAGACAATGCAACAGCATTAACTGTGAGAGAATAGTTGAGTGAAGAGACATCTACATGTAGATAGATGGAATATGTACCTTCACTTACACATGAAAGATATTGAGAGTTGAGAAAATGGCATTGGGTTTGGAAAAAAGTAAGCTTTATGTTGGTTACAACACACCCCCACCATCCACCATATCCATGTTGTAATAAAAATAGTAGATAAAGCTTAAGAAAAAGCAAGCTTTAATTATTAAACTACATGTAGAAATTTATTCTTTATGGTTGAGTAGAAGGCATGCAAAGCTAGGGCAAAGCTTATGCATTGGTATCATGGAGGGATGGAGGCCAAGATGTAAGTGGCCATGGCATGTATAATAGGGGAGGCATTATTAGAGTGTATATAAAGAAGCATGGAGGCATGGGTGAAGGGTAATGGATACAACGAGGTGTGAGTGAAGAAGGAATACACATAAAGGACATAGCTAATGTAATTGGGCATGGCGTATATAGGGGATGGGCATGTTGAAAATAGGGTGTCATAGTGGCACAAAGATCAAATGGTTAAGAGAGTGGTCATGGTGTTTGGGGATTTTACATAGGGGAAAATCTATGTCAGTGTGTATAGCAATGTTGGGTTTTGTGCATAACAAATTGTAACTTATCAACCCTAAATGTCACTTTTCAAGAGTGATTTTAGATCGTTTTATCTTGTGATACTTGAGTAATGTTACAACTATTCTATATACTAGTATGGTTTTGTGCATAGTGGATGGATTAGTCTAATATGCATGTGTAATGGATGATAATCTCTCCATGTTACAACTCAAATAACTTATCACCCCCCTAAATGTCCCTTTTTAAGTGTTGAAATCTCATTTTAGGTTGTATTGTCTTGTGATGGCTTAGTCTAATATGCATGCATACATATGGAGAAGTACCGCGCGTGTGTTGATTGTGAGAGAATAAGTTTTTTACTATGTTCAAAAAGGGTCACACTTTTTCTAGAAGGTCAAAAAAGCTCGCACTTTTACTAGAAGGTCAAAAAAGCTCACACAAAAATCACACTCTTATATTTTTTGAGATTTACTGGCCTAAAATATTGGTTGTTGTTATTTAAAAGGATAGAAGAAGGGTGAGGCATGGGGGATTCAATTTATTATGAGGTGAATTTTCAAAGATTTTGTTTGTAAGAGATGAGTATTAAATTTAAATTGTCTCATATGCCATTTTGGTGTTGGAGTTCAAACCTTGATTCTCTATTTGAGTCTATTTAAGAATTTACCAACAACACTAACTTGATCCAACACATGCACCCAAATTTTTAAAGGTTTTACACAACTAAAAAAATAGAGAGATTGTTATGTGTGTCAAACCTAATGTCTTGGCAATACTCTTCTTTTATTTGGATTAAACATTGACCACACATTGTAGAAGCTTTCAAACATGAGCACATAAACAAGTCATACAAGATTTGAAACTAAAGTTCCACAAATATAGGGGAGAACAACGCAAAATTTTGTAGACATGAAACTAGAAAGGTAAGTGAGTACACAAAATAGAAAAGTTAAAAGCCACATTAACAGCATCGAAGTAAAAATATAAAAATTACAAGACACATTAGAGGCATTTAAGTGCAAAATCTAAAACAAATATGTAGGTCACCAAATAATTGGGCATGATATGATTGAGGAAAACTATGAAATCTAAATCTTGAGAAGTGCAAATATATATATATATATATACGGAATCAAAAGAGATGCGAGAAGTATGTAAAATAAAAGTGTACATCCGCGATGCTTTACAAAATGAAAGTTTAGATATGTGCAACCAATGCAAAATAAAAGTGTACATTTGATGCTTTACAAAGTGAAAGTACAGAGATATGTAACCTTATGGAATAGATAATAAAATTGCAAGTGCATAAAATAGAAGAAATACAAAAAAATTGGTTGAAAAATTAGGTGCATATGCTAAAGAAACATTCACTTTAAAAGAGATTATAGTTAAATCTTGGATGAAAAAAGGTGGATAGTACTTAGACACAAATTTGTGTCATGAAACTAAGAAGAAAAATGGTAACCCAATCAACACTTTGACCAAGTAAATGGGACAAAGTTAAAGGTCAACAAAATAAGTAGCCACCAAAATGAGTAGTCAAGATTGATGTATGCAATTGTGAGAGCTTTGGAAAAAGGACTAAGCACATGAGAATCATCTGATATATATGTAGGCACACAAGGTGGATCCACATGGTGAAAGATGCCAATAATAAGGTTACAAACGGTGATTAAATGTGGATTAATGGTCTACATTGATCAAGGAAAAGTTTTCAATGCGTAGAGATCGAAACCCAATGATGTGACAAAAAGCCATTTTTGCCTTGGATCTTCAAGGAAATGTGTGATGGTAATGCTAGGTACCTATGATGGAGATAGGGTATGCAGAAGGATGTTTCTAGGCCATTTCTATTAAATTAGTAACCCAGAGAATAAGAAGCTAGAGAGGAGACTATGGAAATAAGTGAATTTTGAAAAGTGGACGAGTGTGAACATCCATAACTTAAGTTGAATATAAGTAAAAATCTCAAAGCTTAATACACTTTTACATGCTTGTTTCTACTCTGTGAGCTCTCTTTTCCTTTTCCTTGTGTGGGTGCTTCTCTTGCCCTCTCAATCTCCTCAAGCTTGGATGAACAAACATAACATTTCTCTACTTTCACCATTTCACTTGCACTCACAACCATCTCCTTAAGCTTATATAAATAAACACAACAATTATCTACATTTAACAATTCACTTGCACTCACAACCACCTTGCACTCGCACTCATAACCACCTTGCACTCGATCACACTCGCACTCATGCTTGTAACCCACTTTGTTTTTTTAGTCGCACTAACGACACTCGTGCTTACAACCCATTTATGCAAAAAACCATCTTGTGCTTTTCCAAGGAGAGACAAGCAAGTCTATGGAGCTTGGATCACTCCTTGGGTAGTTAAGCCTTTCTCTAAAAGACTCAAAGTTGGACCAAATTGCCTTTAGGTGGTGCAGATAGGATGGAGAGTAAAGGAGATAGTAGAAGTAAGTGAAGGTGGATTTGTGGTTCTAATGGCTTGACATGCACTAAGGCCATTGACAAATCACCAAAGATATGGAGAAATAAAAAGACCAAGGTGATACACTAAAGTACTTGCAACATTTTCATAGTGGTCATATACGGATTTAGCACCATCCCCATAGCTTCAAAAAGTGGAATTACCACCCACCATGAAGGAGTGGGGAAATCTTCATCTAGCCTTCATTATGATGTTCTAATTATCATATTTTTGGGACTAGGTTGACTCCTATTGCAAGGATTGGAGGAAAAGAGGATAAGGTAGGAGACAACATTACAAAGGTATGTACCTTTGCAATGTAGACCAGGCAAACCCCTAGTTGCAATAATTGAAGGAAAAGAAGATAAAGTAAGAGACGACAGTGCCATTATGGTAATTAATTTATTAATTGTTGGGTGACCCAATAAGTGAAAAGAATATCTCGGGTCAAGTTGATTATTGGTGAGTCTGATCAATGGTAACACGTGTGAGATGTGCCCAAGCTAAGTTGATTGTGTGTGAATCCGACAAACTCTTTGAACACGTGCGATTCGTGTGAAAACATTGTGAGTGAATCCAATTAATTATGTTTCAGATAGTGTGAGGAAATTGTGAGTGAATCCAATGTGGAGTGAATTCGATTAATTATGTGTGAAGCATGGTAGAAAATGATTTCCATTTGTTAGAATTTTTTTTGCGAGTGATTCCAAAGTAATTGTGATCTAACATTGTGGACTATGTTGGGTATAGGTCATGAGTTCAAAACAACCAAGGTGGACATTGGACGAGATTATCTGGCCAAGCACATGTGTGCTAAACATTTTATTTTGTATGGTTTGGCCTATTATACATATGTTGGGTAAGGTTTATTTTTTATGAGATACTTCAAAAGCATTGGACCATGGTTTAATTTTGTAATGGCCTAATTTTGGAAAAAGCTATGCTATTTATGGCTCCAAGGGCTAAATTTATGATAATATGATTTAAATACCGCATTTGAGAGTGGAGCCACACATGTTGGGAGGGTGATTGCACCCAATCTTGTGTTCTTTGATTTTTATGCTCTTGAGTTATGCTATGGTATTTATGGTTTATTTTTTCTATTATTCAATTTCTGGAATATTCAAATCTCCATGTACCATGGTCTTGTAACAGTGGTATCAGAGCACGACAAATTCAAGCGTTGAATTTGGGTCATGGGGAGACTTGAAGAAAAATTTTAAAAATCATATTTTCTCAAAGGTTATTGGCTTGGAGTAAATTTTTGAAGGCTTTTCTTCTATTGTTAAATTTTTACACGGGAAAAAGGAAGCCTACGACACAAGGAGTACATGTACTTGAGGAGTACATGTACCATGGTCCTGTAACAGTGGTATCAGAGCACGACAAATTCAAGCGTTGAATTTGGGTCATGGGGAGACTTGAAGAAAAATTTTAAAAATCATATTTTCTCAAAGGTTATTGGCTTGGAGTAAATTTTTGAAGGCTTTTCTTCTATTGTTAAATTTTTGCACGGGAAAAAGGAAGCCTACGACACAAGGAGTACATGTACTTGAGGAGTACATGTACCATGGTCCTGTAACAGTGGTATCAGAGCACGACAAATTCAAGCGTTGAATTTGGGTCATGGGGAGACTTGAAGAAAAATTTTAAAAATCATATTTTCTCAAAGGTTATTGGCTTGGAGTAAATTTTTGAAGGCTTTTCTTCTATTGTTAAATTTTTGCACGGGAAAAAGGAAGCCTACGACACAAGGAGTACATGTACTTGAGGAGTACATGTACCATGGTCCTGTAACAGTGGTATCAGAGCACGACAAATTCAAGCGTTGAATTTGGGTCATGGGGAGACTTGAAGAAAAATTTTAAAAATCATATTTTCTCAAAGGTTATTGGCTTGGAGTAAATTTTTGAAGGCTTTTCTTCTATTGTTAAATTTCTGAACGGGAAAAAGGAAGCCTACGACACAAGGAGTACATGTACTTGAGGAGTAATTCTCATATCCCTTGAATGTGATTGAAGATCAACGGCAAGGAAAGAAGGATCAAAAACCACTATGCAAGCTCACAAAACCACGCCTACAAGCCTTAAAGTGGTTTTGTTCTACAATCCACATCACTCAAATCCGTGTGTATAGATGGAACTAGCATGGAGGAAAACCCAAGGCCCAAGTTTCATAAGTGTTTGAAGCTGAAGGCGGGGAGAATATATAACCGACGAGACGACATAAACCTATGCAACGCCGATCTCAGTGAGGGAGTTTGAAGATTACAATTTTGGATATTTTTTTCCAAAGCTTATACACATTTCCTCTCCTTCCCCTGATTGTGATTGCTATAGGCTGCGCTTCTTTTTATTTCCTCTCTAAGTCACGCGGTTTACTACGCACAGGTCACTCATTCTTTGAAGAAAAGAGTTTCTTTAAAAATAAAAAAATAAAAAGCTTTAAGCTTTAAACATTCAACCCTTAATGCATACTTTTTCTTAAGCTTTTAAAGCTTGTGTCTCTCAAAAACTCTCAAAGGCTTCAAAAACCTTATGTCTTTTAGCTCAGAGAGTCGCAATACAAATAGAGAGAGAACCTTACAAAATTACTCCTTCTACAAAAGAAATTTAGCAAGTGATAAACTGGCTCTTCTTCTTTGACATCTTTTTCTCCCACCCTTTTGAAGACTCTTCCAACGAGTTATTCATTGGGTTTATTGTCAACATCAAGGCATCTTATTCTCCGTTGAAAACCATTGACTTCGACTTGAGGCGGAGCATTGAAAATACCAGCTAAGTTTATTTATTTTCTCGCAATTCATACTATCTCAATATTTTCTCGCAATTCATACTATCTCAATATTTTTCCTTCTTTTCTTTAATCATGGCTTACGAATCCACAACCACCTACTATCCAAGATCAGCTAAACGCACTTCAAGCTCAATTGTCAAGTGAGAAGAGGCACAAAGAAGATCTTGAGTAGAAATTTGTTCGTAAGATGCGAAGACGTATATCTTTGGAATCTGATTCTCTGGGTTCTAAGGAGGATCGTATCCAAAGAACTGTGCGAGCTATTCTCAAAGCTCAAGAGTATCGAAAGGGACACAAGATCATTAGAAAGGATTTTACTTTTTAGGATTATGATGGCAAAAAGGATGCACACGTCATACTCGCATGGTTGAGCCAGCTTGATGATTATTTTTATGGGGAGAAATTTCATGAGAAGGATAAGGTAAAATGTGCTACTAATCATTTGGTAAGTAGTGCAACTCTTTGGTGGAATGTTTATTAGACAGGGCAAACGCAAACCAAAGTCGTGGGTGGAAAGAATTCTAGAAGCTGATTAAGAAGGATTTCTTACCTCCGTCATATAAGAGTAAAGCCAGACAGCAATGGGATATTCTTAGACAGCTCGAAAAGGAGACCATATCAACCTATTTTGACCATATCAACATAGGTTGATTAAGAAGGATTTCTTACCTCCGTCATATAAGAGTAAAGCCAGACAGCAATGGGATATTCTTAGATAGCTCGAAAAGAAAACCATATCAACCTATGTTGACAGATTTTGACAAACTTTATTGCAACTTCAAGCTATAGAGAAAGTGCATGAAAAATAGCAAAAGAGGAAGTTCATAGCAGGCCAAAAACCAATTATTAGAGCAGAAGTGAACGTGTTTCATCCTCGTTCTCTTACCAATGCCATCTCTCTAGCAAAACAAATTGCGAGAAGAAAAATGGATTTCCGAGGGACACTACAACAGATTCTCATATTCCTCAGTTTTCTCGATATTTTGAGAAGTTTCAGCACAAAGATAAAGCAGAGAAGGAAAATGGTCCACAAGTGAATGGGAAGAAAACTGAAACTGCAAAGAAGACCAACAATGGAGATCAAAACCTTGTGTGATTACATGCTACAGGTGCGACAAAGAAGGACATTATGCATATGAGTGCCCATAAAAGAGAAATAATCGAGTTGCGGTTGTGAACATGATAAAGACGAAGACAACGATGACCAACCTAAAGAAGAGGGTACTCCAAGTCATGATTTCTACCACTAGAGAGGTAAGCCTAAAACTTATACTTATGCATTGTTCAATTTTTTAAAAAATAAGTTAGAGTCCTTAGGTGACCTTCTTGCTAAGCAAGAGGGAAAAAACTATAAATAAATTCAAATATATTGGTCAAGATAGTTTAATGATTGATATGTACTTTCTATATGTGGAAGAAAATATATATTAGACCATTCACTATTAGGACTTGAGTGAACTAACAATGATGTACATATGTTTTCCAACTGATCACCAAATAATATATGTAACTTACTATTATTTCACATTCAACCTCTAAACTTTACCATCTCATTTAAAACAATTTCTTTAAATTATTCTCTTTTCTATTTTAAACAAGGTTAACGAGATATCTGTGAAAGATATTCTATTTCAAATAAGGTTAACAAGATATTTGTGAAAGATACTCGTGTTGGTGTCTATGAAGGATACTCGTGTTGGTGTCTGTGAAAGATACTCATGTTAGTGTCTGTGAAAGATACTCGTATTGGTGTATGTGAAGGATACTCTTTTGATATCTGTGACGAATAATCTAGTGATATTTATCTGTGAGACGGATAACTTATCACAATCTAGTGATATTCATCTGTGAGACGGATAACTTATCACAATCTAGTGTTGAGAGGGATTCTATATGTGATGGATATTATATCTCAACTCTCTTCACTTGCTAATTAAATATGCAACTGAGGACAATTATAACCCAAGCAAGAGGGATGTTATGGTAATTAATTTATTAATTTTTGGGTGACCCAATAAGTGAAAAGGAATATCTTAGGTCAAGTTGATTGTGAGTGAATCCGATCAATGGTAACACGTGTGAGACGTGCCTAGGCTAAGTTGATTGTGAGTGAATCTGATTAACTCTTTGAACAAGTGTGATTCGTGTGAAGACATTGTGAGTGAATCCAATTAATTATGTTTCACATAGTGTGAGGATATTGTGAGTGAACCTAATGTGGAGTGAATCCAATTAATTACGTGTGATGCATGGTTCATGTGTGAAGCATGGTAGAAAATGATTTCCATTTGTTTACAATTATTTTTGTGAGTGATTCCAAAGTAATTGTGATATAACGTTATGGACTATGCTAAGTATAGATCATGAGTTTTAAACAACCAAGGTGGAAATTGGATGAGATTATTTAGCCGAGCACATTTAGCCGAGCACATGTGTGCTAAATATTTGATTTTGTATGGTTTGGCCCATTGTATATATGTTGGGCAAGGTTTTTTTTTTAATGAGATACTTTAAAAGCATTGGACTATGGTTCAATTTTATAATAGCCCAATTTTGGAAAAAGCTATGCTATTTATGGCTTCAAGGGATAAATTTATAATAATATGATTTAAATACTGCGTGTGGGAGTAGAGCCACACATGTTGGGAGAGAGAGAGAGAGAGAGAGAGAGAGAGAGAGAGAGAGAGAAAGATTATATCCAATCTTGTGTTCTTTGATTTTTATACTCTTGAGTTATGCTATGGTGTTTATGGTTTATTTATTCTATTATTCAATTTGTGGAATATTCAAATCTCCATGTACCATGGTCCTATAACAATTGCAAAGGTATGTACGTTTGAAATGTAGACCAGGTAGACCCCTAGTTGCAATAATTGGAGGAAAAGAAGATAAGGTAAGAGACTACATTGCAAAGATGTGTACGTTTGAAATGTAGACCAGGTAGACCCCTAGTTGCAATAATTGGAGGAAAAGAAGATAAGGTAAGAGACTACATTGCAAAGATGTGTACTATGTAGTCTCATTGCATAGTGTGAGATGCCAATGAACCACCATGGGTGAAAGAAAGATTTCATTCCTAGTCTCAATCAAAAGATCCATCCAAAAGTCCAAAGAATTGAAGAAGTGGGAGCCTCCAAAATTTTAAATAGTTATTTCCAAAGAGTTGCCCAAGTGGAAGATCAGATGGATTATGATGAAAGCAATGGTCATTGGAAGGAGGAAGGAGACAAAGCCCCAAGATATACTGGCTAAGTTGGCTAAGGAGTTGGTGCAAGAATAATTCAAGGTAAGTGATGATGTTTGGTGTACCACATTTGTAGTAGGAATCAAACACGAGAACTAGGAGAGATATTAAATGAGTGTCTATGTTCAAGAACTAGGAGATATTAAATGAGTGTCTATGTTCAAGAACTAGTAGATATTATTATCAGTATACCAAGGGCCATAATGCCTCCATGTTTGGTTTCAACAAGAACCCCTTATGCCAAGAGCTAATAAAGCCAACCCAAGGGGTATGTTTGCAAACCCCCAAAGACCCATCGTATTTTCTTCCTTGATCACTTAGTAGCTAACATGGTAGTGGAATTAGGTGGTGGCTATGACAAACAAGGGTAAGAGGGTCACATCTTGTATTACATGGAATACAAGAGGGGAGGTTGTTTCCTAGTCCATGCAACAACAGAAACCCATGGAGTGTTTTTGGGTGCATCGAAAATCACAAGGTCACGAAATGGCCAAACATGTTACAAACAAAAAGTGCAATAGTAAAAACAATTGTGTGGAGATTATGGGCTGAACCATATATATTATGATTGTGTGGAGATTGTGGAGTGAACCTTCTATATCATGATTGTCCCATGTGGGCATCCCACTTGAGCTACTTTGTTACTACCATAATCCTACCCTAAGGCCATTCACACCACTGAATCTACTAATGCCAAGTGCAAAGAAGGTGCCAAAACCAAGGAAAATGCTTGAGATCATAAGCACTACACTAGGAAAATGCTTGAGATCATAAGCACTACACTAGGAAAAGCCTTTCAGAGCAAGAAGGGAAGGATCTATGTATACTTAAAGAAGTAGTGATTGATGGGGGATGGTCACCGAGGGAGCTTGGTGGAGGGAGCTTTTCTTGGCTACCCTCTCTCTCTACTTGAGCAATCTCTCTCTAACTATTTCCACCACCATCTCTGCCCACCACCACACCCAGCCCAACCTAGCCTAGCCCACACCTCCAACCTTGCTCCTTACTTTCTCTCTCTATCTATTACCACCGTCCCTTCCTCTCCCTCCCTCTCTCTCCTTCTCCTGCCTTCGTCCCCCACCCCCCCCTCTGTCACTCTCCCCCCCTCACTTTCACTCTCCCCCTCTCACCTCTCAATCTCTCTATCCTCCCTATCTCACTCTTTCTATTCTTCTCTCTTGGCACGCTCTCTCTCTCTCTCTCTCTCTCTCTCTCTCTCTCTCTCTCTCTCTATCCTTCTATTTGCTAACTCTCTCTATTATTCGCTCTCTTTAGTGGCTCTCTCTATCCTCCCCCCCCCCTCCTCTCTCTCTCTCTCTCTCTCTCTCTCTCTCTCTCTCTATCCTTCTCTTTGCTAACTCTCTCTATTATTCGCTCTCTTTAGTGGCTCTCTCTATCCTCCCCGTCCCCCCCCCCCCTCTCTCTCTCTCTCTCTCTCTCTCTCTCTCTCTCTCATTTCCCCCTCTCTCTCTCTCTCTCTCTCTATCTATCCTTCTCTTACCTCTTATCCTCCTTCCCTCTCTCTCTCTCTCTCTCTCTCTCTCTCTCTCTCTCTCTCTTTGCTCACTCTCTCTATCCTTCTCTTTACTCACTCTCTCTATCCTCCCTCGCTAACTCTCTATATCTTTTTCTCTCTTTTCTAACTCTCTCTATTCTCCCTCTCTCACTCTCCCTATGCTTCTTTTTTCTCCCTCTCTATGCTTCTTTTTTCTCACTCTCTCTATCCTCCCTTGCTCACTCTCTCTATCCTCCTCTTTACTCACTCTCTCTGTTCTCCCCCATCCCTCTCTCTCTATCATTCACTCTCTCTCTCTCTCTCTCTCTCTCTCTCTCTCTCTCTCTCTCTCTCTCTCTCTCTCTCCTTCTCTTTACTCACTCTCTCTATCCTCCCTCCCTCCCTCCCTCCCTCTCTGTCTCTCCCTCCCTCTGTCTCTGTCTCTCTCTCTATCCTTCTCTTGGCTCTCTCTCTCTCTCTCTCTCTCTCTCTCTCTCTCTCTCTCTCCCCTTCTCTTTGCTCACTCTCTCTATCCTTCTCTCTCTTTTGTAGCTCTCTCTGTCTTGTCCCTATCTCACTCTCTCTATCATTCCATTTACTCACTCTCTATCCTTTCCGTGTCTCTCTCTCTCTACCCTTCTCTTTGCTCTCTCAGTTTCTCACTCTTTTTGTCTTTCTGTCCTTCTCTTTGCTCACTCTCTTTATCCTCCCTCTCTCTCTACCCTTCTCTCTCTCTTTGCTCACTGTCTCTATACTTCCTTCTCATTTCTCAACACAACATACTTAACTCATGTTGTGCGTACAGATCCTTGAGTCTACAAACTCTTCACTACCTTCTTCATCCACATAATACATAAAATGTTGATCCTTTATTGGTTTGTATGACATGTACATAAATATCATTACAACTATGAATGATGTCTTATTGCAAAACCCCAACATGTGTTGCTCTTGCTCTTGCTCTCGCTCTCTTTCTCTCTTTTCTAATATGAAAAATAAGATCATGACACAATCATAAACAATTGCTAAACCCAGTCACTTGAATATTCTCCAATAAATATATTTACTGCACTACAATGAAATCTTCATCAAGACACTCTCCACTACATCCTCTTCGGGATCAATACAAACAATGTTCATGCCTAATTTTGTGCTACCATAGCATAATCTCCACATCCAACATAAAGCTCTATTATCACTTGTCCTTGCTTTACATGACGTTTCAATAGGCTATCCCAAAAGCCATATCCACGCTGAGATCCACCTGCAAAGAAAACATCTCTCTTAATTCCACAAAAAATGTAGCGCCCTGATTTTGGAGCACAAAAATGTTACCTCCGTACATTGCCATGCTGTCCCATCTGGGCGTCTATCCCAGTGCATCATGTTGTAAGGATCAATGATATAATTAGGCGAGAAAGGTTGTGTATGGTTTTGTCCAACTAGGCTCGTGAAGGTAGCAATGACAAGGGTATGTATCTGTACAAGAGTATGAGATGATTTTTTGTAGCAAAAAGTGATGCTCAATGGCAACCTCTATGGTCAGTGTTGCTTACCTCATGTCTAAAGGCCTTTCCAATCTGTGTTGTACATTGCACATTCACCAGGGTGTCTAAGGAGAAGCTAGAGTGCTTTTCCTGTGCTATAATGGTTGCCACTTAATACATAGTACCGATTATAATAATAGAGCCATTATTGTCTAAGACAATCTCACAAATCTGAAGCAATACATGCTCCTCTCCATCTACGTGGCATCATAATAACATACACAAAAAACGTAAGCATGACACACGCAACATATACATAACAACACATAAGGTCTTAATGAAGGGAAAATCATCTCATCACTCACATGTGTAGAGATTCCATGGTGGGACAATGTTATCGGGGTAGCAATAAACAGAACCTCCTGTGGGCAACCTCACTACAATACAATCACATGTTGTGCTTATATTGACACCTTTAACAGCAAAGGTCATGACTCTCTTGTTGACCTTCTGCACCATATCAAAGACATATACTAGCTCATGTGGATCATCAATTGTCATTATAGGATATAAAAGACACACCTTCACAATCCTTTCACATGTGGTCATCATAATTGATTATTACACCTGTTAATGCCGAGGCTTCTATAACGGTAGAGGAACTATCACTTTGATGTTCGATCAGAACGTCGAGGACTACTGTTGTGGTATGACAAGACACTCCTACAAAGCATACATTTTGTAAGTGCATGCACCACACATATACATTACATTTGGATTGGGGTGAGTCACCCATGCTAGGTGTATAATATGTCGCAACAATGATGTATTTGGCACTTTACCTCTTGCCAAGCTTATCTGAATCCATAACTTAATCTATGTTAGTATTAAAACAATGTAACAATATTACCAATGGACCACAAGTAAAAGAGTGCCCTGCCTGTGTTGCTGCATGACCCACTTCTTCAACTTTTGGTGTTGCCTCGATCTTGCAACAACAAGTGCTATCATCAGAATCTCTTTTGTCATATTTTGATACAGAGGTATGAGAGTCGTCCTCTTCCTATAGTGCCTTTCCTTTTTTCTTTCCCTTAATTGCATCCTTCTTTGGTACTTTTCCCCCTTCATCATCATCATCCTCTTCATCTTCATCATCCCCTTCATCTTTCACAAGACCTTTGCCCTTGCCTTGAACATGTGATTTGTCACGTAGACTTCTAGGCTTCATAATAGAATTCATGATTTGAAAAGATATAAGAAATAATATTTAAAATAAACTGAAATATCTAATTGTATAGTTCATACTATGGTTGATTGCTTCGCTTTATAGGCCCGAGTATACATCTCCTTCGCTTTGGGGAAATTTGCCACTTGGAAAGCCAAGGAATAGTGGGCATCTCTTGTATATTCCTACATCGCGAAGGTCCCGAAGTTGTACTATGTATACATAGTGCTCTTGTATTTTGGATTGTGCCAATCTTTTAAGATTGCAGGCACATCTATAATATATCTCTCCGCATGGCATTTACAAATCCATCCACACATTATTATTATTTAGTTTACGAATTTAAGAGTATAACTAAGTAGTAAGTAAGCTTTGTAGAATGTTACACACCTCAACACAACATGCTTGGTAGCCTTGACGACAACAGGGTTTGAAGCTACCACACCTTGTTTCTTTAGGGATCCCACCATTTCTTTGAACAACTTCCCAAAATACAATCTCTTAAGATTGGCGAGGTCCTCCATGAATGTATACGGGAAAATTGTCTTGTACTTTTTTGATATTTTTGCAAGGCCGGCTACATCCTGTGCTCCAATCTCATGCCATATGACTTATCTTTGAAGCCAATCCCTAAATAAACTTGCATCTGCTGTGTTGCCATTGAAATTGTTATTTAAGCAAAATAGAGTACTTTGTATATATTAAGAAGATAGGGAAAGTAATTATTACTTACTTTTAGGGATTTGTGAATCCTTTAGCCTCTGCAAATTACTATCAATCAAAATATCCAAAGTCTGTGCTTTGTGGTCATTTGGTAGATGCCAAGATGTATTGCCTATCCTCTGTCAAACAACCCAGTTTCTCGTCCCAATTAACTTGCACTAGTCGTCTACAACACAACACCAAAATTAAAACACAACATTAAAACCATAAAATGTTGTTGCCTACAAAATAGATAGAGAAAAGAGTGTAGGATTTCTTATTCAAGGAAACCTTCCCCTTGTGTGTGCAAGGTTTGCAATCATCGCTATCTTATTATTCATAAATTACAATATTAGTTGATAATATGAAAATGTTAGTCATATATTGCACACTAAAGTGTGCTTCATAATATGATTAACATTTGCATATTATCAACTAATATTACTAAATGCCCTAATAAGGCACACTTTATCCACAAGAGACAAAGAAACATAGCCCACTTTATTCATCCTATGGCAAAAAAGTTTAAGGTTATGATGAAATATTGAAACATAGTACGTTGAACATTCCAAATTCAAAGAGACTTAAGACATATATTCTCTTACCTATTTAAGCAAGCTATCATTGTGAGAACCTCCCCCTTTCTATCCTCATTGAATTCAATAAGGATAGCGTCAACACAAGGATGTCTTGATACGATATTCTTGAATGCCATAGTTAGATAGTGCAAATCTAATTAGTCCCAAAACTATTTTATAAAACAAAAGATCGAATTCAAAAAGTAGGTACTTTAAGTAGACTCACATTTATTAATCTCCTCCATCCATACCACCACTCGATGATTGCCGTCCCACACATACAATATATTTTTGCTCATGAATTTCCACTATATGCCTTTGATTATATTCTCAAACTCCTCGTTTTTCAATCGCCAGATGTCATCCCATGCAATAACATCTTATTGAGTCAGTTCTCTAATAGGATTATGGGATGAGAAGATAGAGCAAATGAACCTGCACCTATTGAGACAACATAGTCATTTGTATAGAATTCCATTGCCAGTTTCTTGTACCTAAATTACACTCTCATATAGAGGGGTTAGGCACAAGTCTGCACAAGGAAATAGGTGGCAAAGGAGTGGATTTCACCACTTGCAATGTACACACACACACACGCGCGCGCGTTATGCTTGGTAATCCAAAAAATACCTTAAAAAGTGGATAACAATTACCTTCACTTTGTTAAGACTGTTGTAGGAGTTCTAGTCGCAAGTGAGTAGCATGAGTCACCATGAAACCCTCTTCATTCTTGCCTTCTTTTTTAATTCCCTCATCCATCTCTCCTACTTCCTTAGTTTCTTTAATGGATTTTGAAGAATCACCGTTCTTCGAAGACTTAGCAATTCGACCTAGATTCCTTCGAGGAGTCATTTAATCATCATCATCTTCCTCTTGCACTTTTTTGCTCTTCTTTGTTCTTGTCACTTCTTGGCTTGCTTGTCTGGTAGGTGTGCTTTACACACTTTGGATGTGGCGTTTTCTCTGATGTGTTTGCAACAATCTAAACACATCGACATATACAAGATAAATTGCTTTAAAAAAATAAAAAAAAAAGAGCGTAATTGGAAAGGTGGAGAGAGATAAAATAACACATGCAATCTTTGGTTGGCCACACAACGATGTAGCCTTTGGTTTGATTTAGCTTGTGGATATCACCACCTTCAAGGGGAAAAGAAAGAGGTACTTCTCCTACTTTAACATCTTCTATCGACATGCCAACATGACCAAGCTGCAAACCAATTTCATGGACAATATCCACAGTGGGGTGTACATGCAAAAAACAGTCCATGTAGCTGCCTTGGTAGCATTGAATATCAAGGACACTCATGTCCCTCTTTGGAATTGAGGAGACGCCATGTAAATAAGAGGACGAGCAAATAGCACGAGAGAGAAGAAATAGATTGTCGAATACAATCACTTGGAAGGAGATTGAACAAGCCAAAAAGAGTCCTAACAGATATAAGAAAGAGAAGAGGTGATATAAATAGGGCAAAAGATAAAAATAGAGCAAAAAAGCAATAGATATAAATAGAGGGATAGATATAAATAGAGAAAAAAAAGATAAATATAAAAAAATATTAGGGTTTTGAAGAAGAAGAGAGGCGAGGGAAGAAACAATGAAGAAAAGAGAAAGGAGAGGACAGTAAAATGAATATATATATATATATATATATAGAGAGAGAGAGAGAGAGAGAGAGAGAGAGAGAGAGAGAGAGAGAGAGAGAGAGAGAGGGGAAAAAGATAATCACACAAAGAGAGTGAAGGAAGGGTTGGTTAGTGTGAGAGAGAGAGAGAGAGAGAGAGAGAGAGAGAGAGAGAGAGAGAGAGAGAGAGAGAAAGGGAGATCTATGAGAGAGAGAGGAAGAGAGTCTCTGAGAGAGGGAGAGAGGAAGGGAGGGGGTTGTCATTTTAGTTGAAGGAGGGGGGGAGGGGAGCATTTTGCATTTAAGGGGAGGGAGAGACAAAGCATGAGGCGCGAGCTAGTTTAAGCGCGGTGGAGAAGCATTTGCATTTAAGGGGGGAGGGGAGGCATGTGCTTTTGTGTTTGCGTTTTAGGGGGAAGGGCAAGCTGTTGTCCGCCTCCCATTAAAGGCGATGCTCACCCTTAATGGGGGGTGGGACACCCAGCACCATTAAGGGCAACGATTGCTCTTAGTGGGGGGTGGGACATCCAGCACCAACTAAGGGTGATGGTCGCCCTTAGTTGGGGGGGTGTGCCACCCCTCACCCTCATTAAGGGTGCCCTCACTAAGGGCGACGATCGCCCTTAGTGAGGGTGAGGCACACCCCCCCAACTAAGGGCGATCATCATATATTAATAGAATACCTTGTTGTTCCAATAATAGGAGAGTCAAGCAATACTACAACAAGCATCCTAAAAGAAGTCATTATTGATCTTACAATGGAAGATTCTTCCATAGGTACACCACTTCAGAAGAGTGTGGTCAAATACTTATTGTCTGAGGAATCTCATGCTAATGTTCTTCGTGGAATGTTATTAGCAAGCACACATATTGAGAAAGTAGAAGAGATTCCTCAAATCTATAATGGTGATGTGGCTTTTGAGTTGCCGAATGTACATGATCCTTTAGCCTCTCCAATGCAAGGAATGAAGTAAGCACATGATGGCCATTGTTGGGTGAAACCTACAGAGAGTCACGTGAAGTTTCCTGGAGTTGTACGAGAATGAGTTCCTATAGAGGCTTATTTGAGTGCACTTATGCCTTGTGTGAAAGCAAAACTATGAACGACGCACCGAATACAACATCATGGATTGGTAAGCTTATTATCTTGGCTCAATTTCATTAAACTTTAATTAATAAGAGTATTTATTAAAACTTTGTATATTTTCACATCATAATAGGCAAGCTCACACAAAAGCTTCCCTTGCTGGGCTTAACAAACGGATGGATATGGATCACTAGCTTGTTTCTACTACAAGAACAAACATGTATGTAGAAGAATGTGTGGTGTTACGGTGTACTATTATATGCCTGCTGACCCACATTTGACGAGATTGATGATACATCAAGGGGAACATTTACATGAGGTGCAAAGGGGCACATCAAGGCATGCATTACAAAAGATAAGAGAACTTGTGCAAGAGGTAGTTTCAGAGGTGGCTACAAGTGGTCCAAGGAAGATACAAATGGATATCACCAAACAACTTGTATTGAATGCAGTTGTTTGTTAGGAAGCATACGAAGAATGAATAAAATATTAGCATCATGGAGTTGTCACTATTGTTGGAACACATGCATCATGGAGTTGTTAACCATAGGACCTACATTGGGTTTGGATCTCATGTACCGTATGTGGCAAATAGGAGATGATGATTTGAGGAGGCTTGGGTTTATTTTGATCACATCAAGAGTGTGCAAGGATGGACAACAATGGCTGCACATGTATATGATCCAAGGTACAGTTTGGTCTTGAAAAGTTCCTAATAAATTTGATCTTGTTTTCAGTAGTTTTCCAACTGTTGTATGACAGCATGTAACCTGCACAAGAGCTCATGACAATTGCAACTTGCAAAATGAAAGAGGAGGACATAGTGGCACAAGTGCTTTTCTGGGAAATGACTAACAATGTGGTGGTCCAAAAAGGCTTTTCCAAACCAGATTTTTTTTGGCTTCATGGTTGATAAGGCTAGAGCCAACTAGAGGGCAGTTATTAGGACAGTCTATAATAATGGACCAGAGAACATATTATTAGGTCATGAGCGTTCGTGTCTTTTTCATTGAGAGCAAAGCTTGAACATCCATACAATACAATATGTAGTTAGGAATTTTTAGGCAGAGCACAAGCGACTATGTCATCGGTGGCTTTGTGCATTAAGTGAAGAAGAGGCACTTTTGAAATACAGACATATTAGATTGTGGTGGATGAACGGTAAAGTTGCTAATATGCAAACTTACCAGCCATGGATTGTTGGCTTTGTTGGTGGCATACTAGATATCCCCATTGGAGGAAACATCTTGTAGGGGTAAGTATTACTTTCTTGGTTTTCAAAAATAATAGCTTGCATTTAGAATTTGAATTGTTAAGTTAATCTTTTGGTTATGGAATGTGGTTGGAGCTTGCAATCAACTTCATCTCCTATGGTAGGATGTTAATGACGCTAGTGTGTTGCACATGCTGACCACTAATCTAGCAGAAACGAAACATGTAAGTTGGCTAGCAGGAGAGGGTTTCAGGGGAACCGTCTCTTTATATGATATAGTTGTTTCAGACCTCACTAATGCCCTCTTACAATCCACAAAAAGAAGTATGCATTCATGCAAGGTAAATATCACGGAGCAGACCCTACAATAACAAAGTTGATGGAGAAGTCTAGAACATCAAAAGCTCCAAGTCCGTCAAGCACTAGTAGATTGGTCGGGGAAGTAGTGAGTGGTACACCAATGTACGTGGAATTGAACTTTTGGTGATAACATTACTGTTAGGCAGCGTAAAAAACCCACAGTTATAAATCTTGAGGAAGATAACTCATCACATCATCCAAAGTATGTCATAGAAAACCAACCACGTAAGAAACAAGGTAGGAGATTAAACTTTCCACCCACTATTCCTTTAGCTCAGAAGGTGGTTAACACAATGCAGAGGGAGAGACAACTAAAACAGAGGTGCAAGAAATTGTGGAGAGCGACATACACGACTCAATGTGGGCTATACGTCAAACATCTCTACACAGTAAGGTAACTTTCCAAGGATGGTTAGGTGGCCAAGATGGCCAGTGCAAAAAGAGCATCAAGAACTGGGGGGGGCAAGGTGTTCCAGCTCCTTCTTTATATGTTATGAGAGAATAGTCTGGGGGTGAAGGTGTCAGGTCATGTGGTTTTGTAATAGCAGCATGGATCATACTTGGAGAGTATGTAACACCATTTGTTAATCACCTACTAGACATCCGGTTATTTAGCCAGTGGGACGAGGTACAAATGTGACTGTGGATGAGATCTAAACATTGGAGGGGCTGGTGGATTTGTGTTGCAAAAGGGACTACGCTAGGAAGTAATGATGTAGGCCATCAGCTCAATAAGGTACAGAAGTGGCATATTGGATATGGAAGCTAAGAGAATAGATTCGGCAATTTCAAGCACAGCTATGGTCTGAGCATTTGGCAATTAAGGTTGGGCATACGGAAGTGTTTGTAATTGAGACTGAGGAGTCACTAGTATGCAATGAAAAATACTAGGTGACGATGGGAAAGAATCCATTATGCACATGTCTCGATTTTCAAATGAGGGTAGGTGTTGGATGACTATATTGTGGATGCAAGCACCTTTATTTTGTATATTTATATATCCTGGGGTTAGATACAAACCATAATATGTTTATATATTAACCCACTCTAAAAAAGGAGGACCTAATGAGAATGTTCAGCAATAAGGAGAAAAATCTGAAAAGGACCTCATTTTGTAATGATGATATTGTACTGTAGTTTTAAAAAGATCCTTCATATTACAATAATAAAATGTCCTTTGTCTCAATTCTCTAGCAAGGACTATTTACTTTTCATTTTTCTAATGTTTTCAAGACAATCAATATTGTTGTATGTCAATGGCTTAAATATTTAAAAAGATCCTTCATATTACAATAATAAAATGTCCTTTGTCTCAATTCTCTAGCAAGGACTATTTACTTTTCATTTTTCTAATGTTTTTAAGACAATCAATATTGTTGTATGTCAATGGCTTAAATAAAATGTCCTTTGTCTCAATTCTCTAGCAAGGACTATTTACTTTTCATTTTTCTAATGTTTTCAAGACAATCAATATTGTTGTATGTCAATGGCTCAAATATGTTCATTCCATTCATTTACTTTTCCAAATTAAGTGGATAGCCATGCATCTACTTTTTTAAATTTAGGGGGAATCCATGCATCTACCTTTCTAAATTTAGTGGATAGCCACGCAAAGTATCTTTTTGCTTTTAGCTTTGTGTATCGATAAATATGACCCCTGCCTCTTACTCTAATTCTTGCTTTCGAATCTTATTGCCTCCCTCTTCCTCTCATTGTATTTCTCTCACCATCGTTGTCTTTCTTACAACCCTCTTACAACTAACCTTTGTTTATTTCTAATGGCTTCTTCTCATGGGTTGACCTATACTCTGAAGGAAATCCTAGATAGGGTTTGCAAAGATTTGTGCAACAAAATGGGTGGAGATACGATAGAACATCTCAGAATCACGAGAGGCATGCAATCTTTGGAGCAAGATACGCGGATGAGTCTATTGATTCTCGTGATTTGTATGTGTGGAATTCGAAGATTGAAAGCGTTATCGGCACTTGGCGGAGTTATGGGTATATTGTTAAAGAGATGGAGGAGCCCCTACGAGAGGAATTAAAGAATAGAGTAGCCCAAAAAAGCACATAGGTGTAGGAACTACAGGTAGTTATGGTATGTTATCAATTGTAAACAATGTTTGATTGTAGTAGCCCTTATAAGTACATAGTTGTCTTTAGCCCGAGAGTATGATGTAATAACTTTTATCAAATAAAGTGGTCTTAACTATAGATCATCTTGTCTTTTGTATTAATTGCCTTGTCAAATTTTTGGTTTCTTGTTGTTTTGATTAATTAAATGAAATTTTTGGTTTGTTGTTATGATTTGAATACCAATTATGATAGAAGAGTTGTATGTGAATGAATGTGGTTTTATTTGTAATTGAAACCAGTATTTTTGATCCTAAGGATTTAATGTCGTCATGTTATTCTCTCTCTCACTCCCTCTCACTCTCTCTCTCTCTCTCCCTCCTCCTATCAAATAATTATGTTATGACCTCAATCATACTTGAAAAATTATTGATCTTAATAAATTTTCATTCTTCACTGTTTCATATGAAACAGTATGCAAGACATACTAGATATCATGCCTAGAATGAAATTATCTTGTATGTCTAATTGTGTACATTATTCACCTTGTTAATTTTACTCACATGTAATAATATAAGGTTACATGCAAAGGCTTCAAAATGATATACAATCACATGCAAAGGATATAATGACATGCAACACTATGCAAAGGGCAAGAAGTACCATGCAGTGACATGCACATGTAATAACATCCAGATGCAATGCCATGCAATGTATTGTAATGGCAAATACATGCATTGACATGCAAAAGGATAATAAAGAGAAGGCAATGTCATGCAAATGCAAAATTACAAATGTAGAAAATAAACTCACATGCAATGCTATGCGAATCATGTGAAGATGAGGGAGAGATAGAGAGAGAAATGAGGTGAAAGAGAGACAAGGGGAAAATGGAGGGAACAAGAGATTATGCATTGGTAAGCTGGGACAAGGATAGAGAGAGGAAAGAGGGTGGGAGAGAAGAGAGAGGTAGGGTGGGAGAGTGAAAGGGAGGGAGAGGAGAGAGAGGTAGGGTGAGAGAGTGAAAGGGAGAGAGAGAGAGAGAGAGGGGGGGGGAAGGGAAGAGGGTGGGAGAAGGAGAGAGAGGGAGGTTGGGAGAGTGAAAGGGAGAGAGGGAGAGGGAAATGAAGAAGAGAGAGAGAGAGAGAGAGAGAGAGAGAGAGAGAGAGCTACCAACGAGAGAAAAGGATAGAGAGAGTTAGTAAAGAGAGAGAGAGAGAGAGAGAGAGAGAGAGAGAGAGAGAGAGAGAAGGGATAGTTAAAGGGAGGGAGCGAGTGGGAGATGAAGGAGAGTGAGAGAGGGGGAGGGAAGAGGGTGGGATAAGGAGAGAGAGGGAGGGTGGGAGAGTGAAAGGGAGGGAGGAAGAGGGAAATGAAGCAGAGAGAGAGAGAGAGAGAGAGAGAGAGAGAGAGAGAGAGGAAGGGACGGTGGTAATAGATAGAGAGAGAAAGGAAGGAGCAAGTTTGGCTATGTGCTGGGCTAGGCTAGGCTGGGTGTTGGTGAGCGGAGATGGTGGTTGCAACAGTTAGAGAGAGATTGTTCAAGTAGAGAGAGAGGGTATCCAAGAAAAGCTCCCTCCACCAAGCTCCCTCAAAAATCACACTCGTGATTGATGCCTAATCAAAGGGGTTCGTGGAGATAATAACCTTGAATACTAGCTTGGATGCCATTAAGAAGAAGAGGTATCCCAAGGTGTTAGGTGGTAGGATTAATGGGATATGATGAAGAATCGAGGAAGGGCATGGACAACAATGACTATTCTCTAAAGGTTTTTCTTAGATTCAATAAGATAGTTTTCCCCTACAAAAACCTACACACCATGCAAATGTGTTGGGCAAGAGAAAAAGTACACTAGAGCCTTCTTTTTATTTAGTTTGCCAACAATAAAACAATGAATAAGCCCTTATAGATAATAGAGGGGGTCATCCTTTAAATACTTAGAGAGTGTTAATCCTAGTTGACTATGAGAGTCATGGAGGAGATGAAACCACTTGCCCTACCCGCTCAAACATGCACTTATCTTTTATGAGAGTCATGGAGGAGATGAAACCACTTGCCCTACTCGCTCAAACATGCACTTATCTTTTATGAGACGACACTGAAGTAGCCTTACCATGTGCTTAATGTCAAATAAGGAAAGTATACGGACTCCGTGTGCATACTTGCTCGAGACTAATAATATAAGCTGGAGCATTTTTAAGTTTAGTTGGCCTAGGTCATTTTTAAACAATAAGCAATAATCGCTCTCTTGCAATAAAATACTTGTGATCTCTCATGTTACCTCTTCTTGCTTGCATATATTCTATTGAATCTTGCATGTTTTATGGATGCTTGCTAGATAGGATTCATTGTAGACTATCTTCTTACATTAGCTTCCCCTTCATTCTTTGCCTTGTGTGAGAGAGAACCATCATGAAGGACCATCTCTTGTTACCTCCATCTAGGCATAGAGTTCTCCCTTCACCCCATCGGCAAGGAGCATTTCGGTGTGAGATAACAGAGTGAGGACATGATAGCTAAGCTAGTGCACCCACATAGGGAAATTACATTTGGTGGCTCTAAGGAAAGACCCAATAACACATGCTTTGGCAAGGCTAAGGTAAGCTCTTGAATTGAAAATATTTGGCATTGCTACCAAGGACTAGCCTAGGGATTAGCACTATTTATCTAGCCATTCCAAGCTATTGGGATCCTCAAATATTGCCTAGTGTTGAGTAGGAGGTCACACTATGAAAAACATATAGTTTTAGGGTCATCGGATGTGCTTTGTTGTCACTTTTGATTTTGGTTTGGAGTTTATCTACATTAGGGCATTCTAGTCTCATATATTGGAAGGGAAAAACTATAAGAATCCACAATAGTGAAAGTTGGATCAACACAATACAAAGCACTAAATTGCAAAAAGAAGTGGAGAGTAAACAATTTTACTACTTGTAAAAAATTTGATTACAGACTAATGGCATCCACCCACACGTGTGCTGTGGGTAAGGAGCTTTGATGGCGATCTCGAGACAAACACTAGATGGACCCTAAAACAATCCCCATAACTTGAGGATAGTGTGTCCTTAGTTTGCTGTCTAGTACTCATTAACATGCTCGCATAGCCCACACAAGCATGTATCCTACGTGGCAGAGTGCCAAGTCTACATAAGTCGTCTCCTAACTATCTGGCCACACCAGTGTCTAAACTGGGAACTATCGGGTGTCTAGGTGCTCACTACAATGGCTACTCCTAATAAATGGGGCCTTATAAAATAGAGCACATTTGTTTGAAGTAACATGAGGGTGAAGCAACAAGCAAATTCTTTTATAACAAAAACCTTAATTTTATTGGTGATTTACATGAAATTGGAGCTAAGAGGCTTAGATTTCATTATTTTGAGCTAAGAAATCATTAGAACATTTTGGAGGTCATTTGGAGAGTCATGTAAGAAATTCACTTTTTTCTAATTTCTCTCGCTCAAAAAAACTTAAAAAAAATATCAATCCGTTTGACTATCAAAATATATATCTTTTTCCAAATTACCATTCTTGTATTTAAGAAAGGCTACAAGCTTGTTAGAACGTTGAAATTTACGAAAAAAGGCTGTAAGCCTTTAAATATTCTTAGTGCTCTCGATATATGTGCCCCCCCCTCTCTCTCTCTCTCTATATGCTCTCTCCTCTCTCTCTCTCTCTCTCTCTCTCTCTCTCTATATATATATATATATATATATATATATATATATGATCTCTCTCTCTCTCTCTCTCTCTCTCTCTCTCTCTCTCTCTCTCTCTCTGATGCAAACACACACAGACACTCTATGTGTGTGTGTGTGTGTGTGTGTGTGTTTCCTTGTCTCTCCTTCTCTTTAGGCTGCTCTCCCTATCTCTCTCTCTCTCTCTCTCTCACACAATTAACTTTGAAATAAAAACTATTTTATAGCTAAATGGCGTGAGAGAAACGCTATAGAGTGAAACCAAAAAATGTATGCATGCCAAATGGCTATCATTGCAAAGATAGATAGATAGAGAGAGAGAGAGAGAGAGAGAGAGATATGAGAGAATTGGATACTTGATTGACGTATTTTCCCACCAACTAAAATTTTGTTGTGTCTACTTTTTCCTGAGATAGAGAGTGATACTCACGCATCACTTCCAAGTAGTCCTTATTTGGCAGCAACTCACAGACATCCTTTCTTACAAATATCTACTCAATAGTGTCAGTTGCCATGGGAATGTCCTTAAACACTCTGTACCTACATTGTTCAACTGGCACCCCTGCAGAAGTGTTTTCTCATCTTCCATGAATGCTTCTTCCTCCCACCATATGTCAGTCTATGGAAAGTCATAATCCTCATGTTGCTCTCCTCTTGGCACATAAGGCATAATTTCTAAGCCACTAGTACATAATGAAAGAGCCAGAGCTTCTAAGTGATTTGAATCTATAAAGCAAGGATACCAAAGAGCTGACAAATAAGGGAATATGTATGGATCATTTTCCCACCAATTTTAATTTTGTGAGAGAGAGAGAGAGAGAGAGAGAGAGAGAGAGAGAGAGACTCAGGCAAAGAGCTGAGGGAGTTTCAACAATATCATTTTTTTTGTATACATTAGAGTGAGAAGGACATAAGGGGACATATTTATATTATCAGTATAAAAAGAGAGAGATATTACAAAATGGCTTTTTTAAAAAGAAGCCTAACTTGTCAAAAGTGAGCATCCCGAGGTCCTAAATGAGAGATATATTACAAAATGGCTTTTAAAAAAGAAGCCTAACTTGTCAAAAGTGAGCATCCACAAAACCTCGATGTCAAAAGTGGGAGACTATTGCTTAAAAAGAGTCTTTTAGAGCTACTACTTTCCTAAGTTGAGCAGAGATTTCAGCATCTTTGGTGAAGCAGCCACTATACTCAAGTCCCTCCTTTCTATATATTATGTGATACACCAGTTTTGCTTGAGTGAGATGAAGGTGATGTTTATTTGGAACAAAGCCTTCAGCCTTGTTTGAAAACTTTGGTGAGTGCCATATGTACATAACTCTTCATATGTATATACATAACACTATTGATTCTTTTGGATCAAAGTTATAGTATATAATTGTTTTGTTACAAAAATATAAGGGAGTGCAAAAAGAGAGTACATAATAAATCTGTTCCAATAAGTGCCTGTTGTTGCAAACAAGGTTATTATAATTAGAGAGGGATTAATTTTGGAACAAGGTTATTATCGATAAAGAGTGAAGATAAAGAGTGAAATGCCTGTTAGCAAGATGTGTGCTCCAAAATGACATTTACACCATATATAACAAAATCAAAATGTCTTTGTTGCTATGCAATCATATATACTTTCCTGTCCCAGCTCTCATCAAGTGGTTTACGAAAGTACCCTCTAAATTTCTATAAAGAAATATTTACTTTGCACTTTCCACTTGAAAAACATTTAATAGCTCCACAAAAATTGTTATTGGCATGTACGAGACAATTGTCACTACTTGTGTGGGTATACCTCAGAGAGTAGAAGTGGTCATAAAAAGAAAGAATACCTATGTGGGTATACTCCCTTCCAATGACCAACAGAGTGTAGAAGTGATTAGTTAGAAGAATACTTGCCTCCGCAAGGTTTCTTGCACTTCTCCCCTAATATTGCACTCAATTACTTGCCACTCTTCATAGGAGGAGGGATGTACATCTGTGCACAAAAAACATTGAACACTTGAATGAGAGAATGTAAACATAAGAAGGAATAAGCTGCACAAGAACCTCTTGAAATTTGTTTTCCCAAGCTCTACCTTGAAGTCTTTATTCTGAAATCTTTGTCCTTCTTGGTTCCATTTCTGAAAAAAAAGAGAGAACAAGAAGAATAGGTTGAAAGCTTTCTCCTTGCTGTTTGCACATGGGTCAAAGAGTGGGAGAGTTTTTCTGAAAAAAGATAGAAGAATAGGCTAATAGTAAGGAGAGCAAATGTGAAGAAGCATTCAAAATTTTTCCTCCTCTATAATATTTTTTCCTCCTCCTTTGTACTTTGTAAGGCCTCTTTAATGCCATTGGTAGTTATTTTCTTCAAAAAGGTACTACTTTTAAGATGAAAAAGATAGTTTTTGAATATACTATAAACTTTTTAAATAGATTTTTATATTCATTTAGCTATTTTCCAATGTTATGTTGGCCTCTTGCTGATTGGTGGGATTCTATTTTCTCTCTCTCTTCTAAAATGCCCTCTAAATGACCTCCAAAATGTCCTAATGAGCCTAGCAATATTGATTAGGAGTGGAATACTTTCTAAAAACATGGGCATTAAGCTCCGTTAGGGTGGATTAGAGTGGGCTAGTCAACTGTGTCCATGCATTTCATAAATTTTCATATTTTTTAAATGCATTATTGAATTGGTAGCTTAGAAGCATGAAAATTCATTAAAAATAATAATAAAACATTTAATTATTTATATAAGAAACACTAACTAGGATTAGCATCATTAATCACCCCCGTCAACTCCAATAAATCTTTAAAACTCTAAAAACCAGGCCACACCATCTCTCAGGTTGGGGATGTGAGCCGTGAGGGAGATAACAAGACTAGGCAGCCAATAAGGTATATAAAAACGCACAGAATCAGTGTGGATAGAAAAATGCAACTCTAATGATGATGGAAGATGGTCGGCAGCATCAAAATGTAATCTTAATGTTGATGATGATGGAAGATGGTGGTGGCACCATCAAAACATAGTCTTAATGATTATGATGATGGGAGACATCATTAAAACATAGAAACCCTAAAAACATGGAAACACTAAAAATGTAAAAGCCCAAAAAACATAGAAACCATGAAAATGCATGGTGGGATGGAAAACATAGGTGGGAGGTGGATAGGGTGGCTCTGATACCATGTTGAGATTCCATGGTGCTTGAGAGAGAGAGAGAGAGAGAGAGAGAGAGAGAGAGAGAGAGAGAGAGAGAGATTGCACAACATAAATGATGAATGAATTATGATGATACTTCCACCACGTATATTGCTTTTATAGGCATCAAGCCTCATCTTTTGACTTAGACCTTAATAAGGGTTGTTCACACCATAAGGGGGGTGTTCACACCAATGGACACACTACTAGACTCTTAATTGTAAAAGAACTTGGACGACTCTTTTCATAGAGCTACAACACATAGTCTATTGAACCTATTGAGAGGAGAGAATAAAGGGAGCAGTAATAACTATGCTAGACTCCATTCCCAACAAGGATATGAATTGCCCTTGGAAAGATCCCATGCTAGAGATTGGGGGAGAGGCATCTTGCACAAGATCCTTATGGTGTAGGGCTTTCTACTTTTGACATGCTTAAATGGAAGAAGAATGCATTTAGAAAGGATCTCACTATTATCAAGATATTAAAACTTTTGTCTAGGAACAAAGACAAAGTTTCCCTATCTACAAGTTGAAGAATGAATTCATTCAACTAGTTCATGATATGTGGTGCTTGTTGTTATTAGAGGGACATGTTCAAGAAAAACAACACATGTTACCCAATACCTCATGGAAGTGGGGGTTTATATAACTAAGGGCAGGATTGGTCACACATAACCTCAAAGAGCTACAGCTATGTTGGTAGCCTAAAGGGTGCTGAAGAATTTGGTTGTAGGCTATGTGAAGAGGTTACGTATGCCATCATGTTTGAGGATTACATGGGGGGCATGAGACAATGATTAAGTATATGACAGATGGTATGTTACTAATGGAATTTCTTTGAGGATTGATGGGGCATGAGATAGTGATGAAATATATGATAGATGGAAGTCCTTATGGATGAAAATCTCTTTGCAAATTATGTCATCATGATTGATGAAGTAAATAATATAACAATACATGATGTTTCATCTCAACTTCTAAAGGGTTTGGTAAGCTGGTTGGTTGGACTTGCATCTCATTTTTACGTCTACAACACTAGGTGTTGAGTAGCATTAGAATGCCTTTGGACATCTTTTGGGCCCTTTGCTAATGAGCCTCATTTTAGTAATAGACCAATGGGAAGAGAGCAGTGTGCACATTTGGTCTCCTCCAAAAGTAGGGGGCAACTAGGCTTGTCTTCCTCATTAATATAAATGTAGGGGTTCAGAAAGTAGGGGCTAGCCTTCATAAATGGGGGGGGAGGGGGGGGAGTAGTTAACTAAAAGTAGGGGGCTCCATCATTTTCAACCTCCATCAATCTAGTGGGTCAAAAAACCCTAAAAAATAGGTTTTTTCAAAAATTTCAAAAAAGTGATTCTCCCCACCCCTAAAAACACAAACCAAACCATATTGTATCAAAAAGGAGCTTTTTTCGCTTCCATCTTCTCTCTCTGCACTCCATTCTCCCCTCCAACATCACCCTACATTCCTCCCAAAACTAGCAACTCAAATCTCCATAGCTCTCTCTCTCTCTCTCTCTCTCTCTCTCTCTCTACTATGCATAGTTATGCAGCTTATTCATGCTTATAATAATCTCTCTCCCTCCCTCCCCCCCCTCTCTCTCAACAATTCTTAGAACTATATCTTAGTCACGCCTCTCTCTCTCTCTCTCTCTCTCTCTCTCTCTCTCTCCAATTATTACAGCATAAGCAACCATGGACGGTAGTGCATGTTCGTCGAGGAGAAGGCCAAGAGGCATAATAGAGTCTATGCTCTTGCATAATGTGAGGATGAGCATGATGCTTAGCTTGGGATGCATTTTCAGAAGGGAGATGGGGTCTTTGCAACCCAGTGCCACTAGACCCCATTTAGTTAGACGTCGAGATGTTGTTGAGCACCATTGGAAGGGACGTCTACTAGGTTTCAAGGACTCAAGGTGTGATGGGTTGGTGGCCCTTGTACAACATGTGTACTCAACAAATGGATATTTCATTGTGGCCCCAACAGCACACTCCTCTTTTTCCTTATAACTATATGGATTTCTCTCTAGTAGGTTGGTTTACATGGGCTCTTGTTTTCAACCTCATTTGATGGGGTTTGTTTGTTTTCAGATATTTTCCCTTCCAACTTCATTGAGGTACAAAGCCTAACAGGGACATTCTATGCTGTTTATGCTCATATAGGGGATGGAATACTCTCTAACATTCCCCTTCTAACCTTGCTCATTAGAAAGTTTTCTTCTACACACACAACTATGTAGTGCCCACACAGGCCAACGGGTTTGGTAAGCTTGAAGAAATCCCCTCCCCTCCTCTCTCTAGCAATGAATGGCCAATGCTTGATGTTTGGACTATGATTGCTCTTAAGGCAAAGATGGCTAGTGATATACAAACCTCTTTGAAGTACAACAAGGCCTCAAGATCAGTGGGTATTACTTGGGCATGCCCTATGCATGTGTTTGCCTACATGTTTCAGGCCTTTGAGTGCACACAAATGCCCACCATGTACATGTGCAAGGTTGTGGTGGGTGTTCAATTTACTTGGCCAAGGGTGGGACCTTGTGGAGAGGGAGCACAAAGGGGAGAATTTCAAGTGCAATGTAGTACAATCCAATGTCTCCTTTCGAATGACACTTTGTGCATTTGATTTTGTTATGATGAGCGGTGGATGAGGAAGAAGGGAGCATGGATCCCCTTACAAGCTCAAGAGAAGGTTGTAGAGCCCATAGCTCTATCCATATGCTTACCAAATGTGGGGGTAGAGATTGTCCAAGCAAGCAAGCATTGGAGCCTATTGAATGTTCGTGATCACCTACGCATCTTGGGATACAAGGGAACTAGCAATGCTTGCTTCAAATTGCAAGGCAAGAAGGTAAGGGTTGTTTTCTCTTTAAACAAATGTATTTGCTCATAACTATCATAGTTCACTTACAATGAGGTGTGTTTGGATAGGTTGGAAGGTGGCTACAAGCAAGCACCAAGGTGTCCTCGGATTGGGGGCAAGATGATGTCACTTTGGCTCAAGGGACCTAAGCTAGAAGTGTCCATTTTGTAATCTCATTGCTTTTTGGGCAAATGTTTTGTAATCTCACTCCATTTTGGAGTGGGTTTATAATCTCACTCCGTTTTACAGAGTTTTATAAATATATTTATTTTTTACGGTACTTTGGTTTAATGAATAGGAATTTTGGTTTATTGAAATTGTGGTTTTGTGGTATGGTTGGTTTATTTTCCCAAGGCCCCTTTTAGGTTTTTTTTTTCTGGCCTAGTGTGATAGGACACAAACCTTCTATAAATACCCGAGGGTCCTTTTATGTGACATTTTTTTCTTTGCACTCTCCAGATCACCAAAGCACCTAAATAACCCTCCTCATCCTGATGCCCCTAGAGCAGTTCATGGACTTTCTACATGAGACTTGAGGCCACACACCTGCACGCTGTGTTCACTCGCGTGGTTGACTAGACCTCACCATCTGACTGCACTTAGATCTATTTGTTGACATGCTCACCTACATGGAGACCCACCTAAGGCCGCACTCACTGGCATTACAGGATGATCATGGCTTGTGGGTGTCGTGTAAACTACTCGAGCATATAGCCCACAATGAAAAACCCTTCAAAAAATGGCTTAAAAGATTTGAACGTATGGCGGCACTCTCATATCACTTCATAGAGCTTAAACAAACAAGTCCGCAAGCTCACTGCTGCAAAGGGGATATTGGCCAGTGCTTCCTCTCATGGTTGGCATGTTTTGTCTTCCGCATTTTTGAAGGAATCGAGGAAGGTGAGGTGGAGTTCCTCTAGGGGTTTGTCACAGAGAAGGGTAAGTAAGACAGGGTAGCCATTGCCAGTCCCAGTGAATCAATGCTCATCTAAAAGGACTTCCTAGAGGGTGTGCTAGGGTTGGCCGAGAACCCTCTCGCCACTTCAAGGCCAGTGCTAGTGGTAGGGCAATTGAAGAGGTAGATGACTCTGCTCCCATTCTAGAAATAGAAATCGAAAGTTTATGTCCACTGGTGGTTGGGGGGGAGCTCTTTCTCTTTTTGCACGACATCAAAAAATCTTGTGGGATTCACATGGATGAGTGCCTTAGCATGCTTAAAGTGATGCAAATTCCCCATAGATGATTCGGGTACAAGCTACCCTGAGGATATCCTCTTGCCACCATTGACAAATTCCATGGAGGATACAGTGGCAAACGTGCTAGAGGCAGCGAAGAGCACGGAACAAGCACTTATAACCGAGGAGGACTTTCAGACTGCCCAGAAAAATCTCCAACTTGTGGACGTGTCGTGCTGGGAGAGATGGGTGGCGAAAGACCAAAGAGGGTAGATTTGAATGAGATAAATTCCAAGATTGATTTGGAATGCAAAGCTGACGAAGATGAAGATGAAAAGCAGGAAGCCATGGTGGAGGTTGATAGCTGGGCCGCACAAGGTTGGGGGTCACATAGTTTCACTGGCCCATAACCAGCCCTGAACCATTATTTTCCCCATATCCTTGTGGATGATTTTGTTATAATCCATAAGGACTTCACCCCGTTTGCCACTTTCTCACAGCAATTGTGTGTGGCCACTTTAGGCCACTCAGTTAGCTATGTCATATTAGTTAAGAAGTCTCTTGTAATGACTAAATTTGGTATGAACTATAGAGGCAAGGTGTTGGCCCAAATAGGAATTGCACAATCCCTGCAGGCCAAAACTTGCCCAAGGACATAGTAGAAGTAGTCTTGACAAGGGAGCTACCCATAGCTAAAAAGCGTCGGACAACCCTTGTATCCCGAATCCCACCATCTCATATGTGAACTCTTACGTAAACGATCTCTTTCATAATGTTATTTTGCAATCTTTATGAATCGTTGTTCAACTGTATTGCAATCTCTATGAATCGTTGTTCAACTGTATTGCAATCTGTATGAATCATCTTATGTGGAGTTTGTATATGATTTGTCTTTTTATGTTCTCTTCTCCATGTGTTTGAATTGCACAAAACATCAAAATCCAAAGGGGCCAGAGGGGTGCAAAAATGTCCTGTGCCTTTCGCACCCTTTTGGCCCACTTGTTTTTTCATTTATTTGATATTTGTTTACTCAAAACAGCCTATAAATTGATTTAATTGGTTTAATTTGTTAACTTTAGTTTAACTCATAAATTTTGGGTGAATCAATTAAATTAGTCATACTATAAAAATTAACATTTTGTGATGTAGGTTTAAACATTTCTAAAAATTTACAGTGTGTCTAGAGGGGTGCGAAAATGCCATGTGCGGGCCTCCCGCATAGGCCATTTTTTGCACCCTTCTGGCCCACTTGTCTTTCCATTTATTTGATATTTGTTTACTCAAAACAACCTACAAATTGATTTAATTGGTTTAATTTGTTAACTTTAGTTTAACTCATAAATTTTTGGGCGATTTAATTAAATTAGTTATACTGTATAAATTAACATTTTGTGTCTTAGGTTTAAATATTTCTAAAAAATTATAGTGTGTCTTAGGTTAAAATCCAAATGGTCTAGAGGGGTGCTAAAATGCCCTGTGTGCGGGCCTCCTACATAGGCCTTTTTCGCACCCTTCTGCGCCCACTTGTTTTTTAAATTTATTTGATATTTGTTTACTCAAAACAACCTACAAATTGATTTAATTTGTAAAATTTAGTTTAACTAATAATTTTTTTGGGTGAATCAATTAAATTAGTCATACTGTAAAAATTATCATTTTGTGTCTTAGGTTTAAATATTTCAAAAAATTTACAGTGTGCCTTTGGTTAAAATACAAAGGGGCCACAGGGTGCGAAATTGCCTTGTGTGGGCCTCCCGCACACATACCTTTTTTGCACGCTTCTGGCCCACTTGTTTTTTTCAATTATTTGATATTCAATTGATTGAAACACCATACATTTAATTGGTTTAAATTAAATTAGTCATACTGTAAAAATTTAGGTATATGTCTTAGGTTTAAATTATTTCTAAAAACTCCATAAAACATAGTTTTGGAAATTTAATGCCTATAAAGACCGTAATTTGAATAGAATTGTAGAATTAAGATTATGCTACTAAATTTACTCCAAAAATTCTAAAAATCAGTAATATTCTTTTAAGTTGGGTCAATTTAGTTAAGGTGTGCATGTACAACTTATGCACAGAGGACTTCAAGAGGGATGCCATAATTATAGAGAGATAAAATCCCTCTTAAAGGCTTATATCTTTCAAGAATATTGAAGGCTAAAGGAAGGGGGGATATTCTTTAAGTGATAATTTTTGGAATAAATTAAGGGCTAAACACCAGGCAGTGAACCCTAGCAAATTCTAGAGAGAGAATGAACCCTTATAGTACAAGTAAATTTTTAAACCATTCTCAATGAAGGGATATGTATTTAAACCTAAGATTTTGGGAAGATAAATAGAATTGACATGGGATTTTGAGTTATTTAAGTCTTGCATAAAACATAGAAATCCAAAGGGGTCAGAGGGGTGCAAAAATGCCCTATGTGGGCCTCCCACACAGGCCTTTTTTGCACCCTTCTGGCCATCAATTGGATAGGTCTTGCTAGTAAAACCTCAAACATCATGTGGCTTATGTGGCATTGCTTTAAAAAAAAACTTAAACATTGTAGAAAACATTGAAATCCAAAAGGGACCAGAGAGGTGCGCAAATGCCCTGTGTGGGCCTCTTGCATAGGCCTTTTTCGCACCCTTCTGGGGCCCATCAATTGGAAAACCTCAAACATCATGTGGCTTATGTGACATTGCTAAAAAAACTCAAACATTGCAAAAAACATTGAAATCCAAAGGGGCCAGAGGGGTGTGAAAATGCCCTATGCAGGCCTCCCGCACAGGCCTTTTTCGCACTCTTTTGGGCCACTTGTTTAGTACAATTTAAAAAAAAACCAATCAATTGTTGTAGACTATGAAACAAAGACCAAAAAGTAATCTTGCATTGACAATTGCAAAAATGTTATATTTATACTTGATAGGCCGATTACATTAAAAATCAGATAGTCTATCTTTGCAGCCCTTTTTCCCCGTGAGTTTGCTATGTGCCAACTGCATGTCCTTCATCCTTATGATGGTCACTCACTTCGCATGAATTACGTAGAGGATAGTGTCCTCAAAAGAGTGACCAGGTAGGCCTCTGCTGCCTCCTATAATGCTTCAAGGGCAACGGACTACATCTGACGTTCCATCTTGTAATCCCATCGACTTATGGCAGTGGTATATCTCCTGGAATACTCTGAAGTTGGAGTGCATTTTGTGCCATGGACCACGCAGAAGAGCTTGGGGTGGTTAGGCCATGCATGTGGGGGGCTTGAAAAACATGCTCTTACGCGACGGTGGTGTTGCGGAGCAGCCTCTGGCCGTTCGGGCTCTTGGGGAGTCTCGGTGGCCTCTGGCTGTCTACTAGGAGGGGAACGACATTTGGGCAGAGTCTTCATAGCTATTTTCGGGTGTGCTGGAATCTCCTTGCTAGCCCATGAGGACTCCCCCAATGGCTTGTTGTCCCTCGACTGAGTCCTCTCCGAATCGGAGTCATTGCTCTGCGTGCTGTCACTGCTGCTGTCGATGTTGTCATAAATCGACAAGCACCCTCATTTGCTTTTTACTACTGGAGGTGTTAAATTCCTCCGCGATGTCCTTGGCAGCTGCTTCCCTCCTCCTTATATCCTCTTCTGTGAGTTTCTTCATAGTCTGCATAGTGTGCACCATGGCCTTGAATGTATGACAAGCTTAAAGAGGATGTATGCTCTTGAAATGGCCAAAAGAGGGAAATCTCCTTATATAGAGCTTAAAAATACATCATCATTGCAAGAAACCCTAATTTTAGGAGGCGTTTTGCACAAGCCAATAGGGTGTAAAAATGCCCAGTCCAGGCACCTCGCATATGGCATTTTCGCACCCTTTAGGCACACAATTTTTTTTGTTGTTGAAAAAACTCAATTCTACAATACTTGATAATCTCCCTCGCTTGATAATCCAAAATTTTGACATTAAATGATTGTTGGAAAAACTAAAAATAATTTGTGGTAAAATGACACTTGACTCCATAAATGGTAAAAATCAAAATTATCATTTATTGGTATCATATTACATAGAGGGTAGTCTAAGTTTTACAAGCCAAAATTTGCCATCAAAATTCCATCCCTTACAAGATCCTAACTAGGGAAATAGATCATTCGGAGTAAGCTTAGAGCTACAATGGACTTAATTGTGCTTCAAAAAACATGGGACTCTAGTACTTGGACAATGTTATGCACCATAGCTTTCTCGTGTTATGCAATATTTGTGGCATAACGCAAGGCCAAGGCTTGGTCTTCTTGCAGCACTACGGGGGTCATTGGGGGCTCTACCACTTGTGACGTGGCAGAATGCGCTTTGGTTTACATTGCAAACCTGCAAAATAAGTTTTTCAATCATTAAAAATTTACGCCATGAAACAAATGATGCTCTAAGGCTCTTTGCAAAAACGTGCACACGAACAAAAATAATATAATGTTACAAACCCCACTGACATTTTGTAGGAAATCCATAGAATAATATAATGTTACAAACCCCACTGACATTTTGTAGGAAATCCATAGAATAATATCATAGCCTTTTGTAGCATCTGCAGGTCCACAAATATGTTGTTGAATTCGTTGTTGTAAGGGAACAAAACCATATCATATGGTGGTCTTCTTTTTCCCCCATGCTACAAGAGGGTGTCGTGGATGTGATACTACTCACCAATCCTACATTCGATGTATTTATTGCTCAATCCCTTAGCCAATGATACCCTCTTAAGTGGTGGGAAAGAGTTGTGCATGATACCTTTCTTGCAAAAGGGTGTCTCCTAGCAACTAATGAAGTGCCTTATAGTCCTTGGTGCTAATGCGTACCTCATCGCACACATTAACAAGCTCAGCAGCACTGCTAATAGTTTGGGCTACCTCGGACATGATATCATTGGTCACCGCCAAACATATCTTCTTGCCACAAGGATCCTTGATTATTTTAAGCACATACTTCCTCGTTGTTGTGATTGAGCGCAAGAGCTCATTACGGTCCCCAAACTTATCAGCACCTGTAACATCTTGAAGGAATACCCTACAAAGCAAAAAGAAAGCATTGACATTTCCAACTTGGAAGTGCACTGACAATGCATTGACATTACCAGTGGAATGGTTAAGAGCCATACCGCGTGGCGTAAATTCTTGACTTATGAGCCGAGCACCCCCTCCCACAATAAGTGCTTCAATTTGGTTGAGTGGCCTCTTACGCTCCCTTGCTCCAATAGGGGTGTTCTTCATGTGGTCGATGGTCTGCCTTAGCTTTTAAATGCATGCCGCACCCTCTTGATTTGCATCCTTGAGCTCCTTAACCTTGGTGTGAGATTGAAGTAGGGCTTGGTGCAAAAACCACCTAACATACCTTGAAGAGCATGCAATTGTGAGGTCAAGTAGAATACTTTACCAGTATCACTTGTCGATAATCTCTTGCAATACCTAAGCATCCCATTGTTACCATCTCCCAGACATTGAATAAATCAGGGCAAGTCTCGAAAAGTTGGTGGGTATCGTGCAGAAGGGTCTACTGGGTATAGATTTCCATCAACCCACAGATCCACATTTGTGTGACCACCTTTTCTCCGTGCAATCTTCTCTTGTTCTGTGAGATGACCCTTGCCCAAAGATGCGTACTCTTCCAATAATCGAACATGCAAATCCACCTTGTGTCGTTGTTGCGATGGCACATTTGCATTAGTGATTTCATGTAAGGCCATGATTCTACTTAGGTGACAAGTCGCACAATCGCGGACAAGCTCCAAGTGGAGAAAAGAATTAAGAGGTTAAGTAATGTTGGATTAACAACTCTATGTTGATGCTAAGCCATGAAAACACATTAGAGAGAGAGTAACAATGGCATGAAAGCATAGTACAAAGAGAGAGAGAGAGAGAGAGAGAGAGAGAGAGAGAGAGAGAGAGAGAGAGAGAGAGAGAGAGAGAGAGAGAGAGGGAAAGTGAGTATGCAGTTCATAAGCTCACAATAGAGAGATAGAGACAGAGAGAGAGGGAGGGATTTGATAGTAGAGAGAGGGACTGTGTGTGTGTAGGCCATTAGCTCACAGTAGAGAGATAGAGACAGAGAGAGAGGGAGGGATTTGATAGTAGAGAGAGGGACTGTGTGTGTGTAGGCCATTAGCTCACAGTATAGAGAGAGAGAGAGAGAGAGAGAGAGAGAGAGAGAGAGAGAGAGAGAGAGAGAGAGAGAGGGAGGGAGCTCAAAATTAGCCTTAATCCCTAAAAATTAGGAATCCTTATAAGGCCCAAAAGATGTCCAAAAAATACCTAATGTTTTCTTTTCAGTTTAACATTTTCACTATTTTAGAATGAAATTTTCCTTTGGAAATATTGGATGCAAAGAACCTAGACTAGAGTGACAATATGAATGATGCCACACTAATTATAGGTATGGAGGTTCACTTGACTAAAAAGAATTAAATGCAATTACATGATCCTGGTTTGCATGATCATGTGATTGTGAGTGGTGTCTTGACCTAGGAAGCAACTTGTCATATGTCCGTTTAACTAGATGATAACATGAAGGATAAGTTGGGGAAGCATTCTAAAGAGAAGGCTACCTTCGTCATATCCAAGTCTACCCATGCAACCAATTCGATACCAAACGAGCAACCCATTGCATATGTTAATTGACAAGCTAAGTGTAACTCAATAAGAGAAATACTAAGATAGGTGATTTAAGAGATGTTGCACAAAATTTGTATTTATATCCTCACAAGGATCTAGTGTGGTATATGCGATCAGCCCACCAGTCACTATGTGGAAATCATGCAAGTTCAAAATCTCCTCATCTAAGAACAAGGCCTATTGTACACATTGTTTGATGGGGTAATACAAAATTATATCAGTATCCTAGATCTTCTAATGTATTTCCTTACAAATAGAGAGCTTCACTTACTTTGCCAGCATTGCAAGGGCAAACTATAGCTATCCTTTAAACATAAATACTAACTACAGGTGTAGTAAACAACTAGAGGGGTGTGTATACGGTGCTTGAGGTTACCTTACCTTTACCTATACCACCACCACAACCTCCCACACCAAGAGACACTCAGGTTAATCACATCATGATTGATGTTGAAAATCTAGTATGAAGTGGAACTTGAGCTGAATCCATAAAGGTGAATTTAACAACATATAGAGTTTCTCTATAGTGTTACAATGGTTTGCATAGAGTTACAAAATGTCTAATGAAAAATCTAACAAGCTCATAAATAGTAGTAGCCCTAGAAATGGCTCTTATTTGCCCGCCGTTAAGAGCTTCCACTTTGTTGTGAGATTTATAGATCCAACTACCATAGTAAATGTTCTTGAGTGTTTACAAGTGACTATGAGATTCATAGATCCACCTACCATAGTAAATGTTCTTAAGTGTTTACAAGGGAAAAGTGATTGAATAAGTGGTATAATCTTGCTCTCTCACAGTATCTATCTATGATTCCGAGCTAATTTAGTACGGAGATTTAATTCTTTTGTTTACCTCGGTGTGATGAGACAAAGAAGAACATCTCTAAGAATATAGTCAATTTTTTTGAAGAGATGGAGCCACCATTATAGATGACCCTACTGATCTCGCTCACTCATAACTACCAAGAGAAGGAAGAGAGGAATAGGAGGAGGGAGTTAGAGATGGGGTTCTCTTTGGGAAGTATACTCACCAAGGACTAGTCCCATTCACTAGTTAGATGTGCAACCTTTTGCTTTCCACCATCCCCCATTGTGCTAGGCTATTTTGTGTTGCATACCCTTCAAGTTGGCCACACTCTGTTTCACACCACACTACTCTAATAACTCATAGTAACATAGATGAGATATGAGGCAGCAACATATGCATTCTTCATAAGCTTATTCAATACACAAAATATCTTCCTCTCTCTTCTAGAGTAGATGTAACCTAGACAATATGCTACCCCCTTCTATCAGAGGGGATGACTCCTTTCACAATGTAGTCTTTATGTGCTAAATGGGTTACAACTAGGGGTGGCTACCTTGATATCCATAATGTAATGATATCAGATATAACTAGGGGTGGGTGCCTCAATATCCATACTGTGATGATATTGATTACGAGATAGATTTCCCGATCTAGAGTTTATCGAGTAAGAGGGATAATGCTTATCAAGTTCTCCCTCGCCTTGGGAAAGGGAGGGGAACATAATGCTCGAGAGAGATCTTTGCTCACCTTGGGAAAGAGAGGGAGACGTGTAAGCCATGAGTAGCCTAGCCTAAGGTGGCCATGCATGTTGTGTGAGTGCACACAGCGACCATCGGGGGACTTGGTGGTCAGAGAGGTGGGAAGCTTGGAAGGCACCAACGATGAGGGCTTCCCACTGCTGTCTTAGCGCGGTGAGGTTGGGAGCTTCAGAGAACACTAGCGACAATGATGATGGAGGGGCCGATGAGGTCAAGGAGCTCAAAGAGCACTGATGATGATGGTGATGCAACTGGTGAGGTCAATGAGCTCGAAGAGCACCGGTGAGATTAGAGATGTGCAGAGACGAGGATGAAGCATGGAGGGCTTGGCTAGCCATCTAACGTCTCCCATAGTTACTCCAATCACCGCCTCGGTGAATGTTGAGATAAGAAGATATACCTGCTCCTCTAGTGAGTTTATCCCTCGGGCAAAGCATCTGGCAAGAGAGCTCCCAAGAACTTGTACTTGAGATAATTCCTTCGGTGTTATCTCCTAGACAAAGCATTTAGCAAGACAACCCAGGTAAAGCATCTGGTAAAACAACTCCTAGGAACTTGTACCTGAGATAATAGCTTTGGTGCTACCTCCAAGGAAAAGCATTCGGCGGCAAGATAACCCAAGCATAAAAAGAACACATCTTTTGGCACTACCTCTTGGGCAAAGCATACAATGAGATAACCCATGTGTAAATAGAGAAAAAAACCAAAAGGTAGTTATTAGTGAAGATGATCACACCTGCCCCCTTGAGCAACCCGAGAGGGAGGGGTGATAATATAGGGTCTTGAGGTTGGGGGGTGTTGTGAGATGGGGGGTGGGGGTGAGAGGTTTGCTTGAGCACCTGCAAAAACATGAGGAATGGGGATGGGGGTGCTACCTATGGAGAGGGAGTGATGTCATTGACTCTACTTGCAATTGGTAAGCTTTGATGCTTAAATATGGAAGCAAGTAGCAAGAGGGAGGAATGGGACTCCATGTTCACATACCTTATGTAGTATTCTCTTGTCCTACATGCTCTCTTGCAAATTGTTGCTACCATGTGTTGGTGGAACAATAGAGTGCAGAGATGGTAGGGAACATGGGCACTTAAGAGGGTAGTGTGAGTTTCAAGTCTACATCGTTTACAACCACAATGTTTGCAATACTTTATTCATGTGCATTGATATGGAAATCTAGTAGAAATTCCCATGACACTATGCACTTGATTCTCCCAAGATCAATATACTTTATTTGAGGGAGGGGTCGGCCATTTCCGGCTCATTGTGTGTCTCTTGTTAATTCAGCAAATTACTTCTTGTATTGGGCATGTTGCCCATTAAATCTTGGTGTATTTAAGTGTATTGAATAGCATTATGTTCAACCAAGTTACACTATACCTGGCATAGTAGGACATAGATTTTTCATCTTATATAATCCCAGAGTCTAAAGATCTTAGCTTTCAGTTTTCAGTTTTAGTTTACTGTTTCTTTTTATTATTTCATCCATAATAAGATTTCATGGAAACCCCTATATATACATCATCTTGGTCTCATAGACCCTTTGGGTCTTTTGAAGATGTTAATATAACTTTCTTTCTTTCTTTCTCCCACAATCGCCAAGGGTTATTAGTGGAACAAATTTTCACATAGAAATCATCTTAAATTTGAAATAGTTCATAGGTTTTAAGGTTTTAAGGTTTCAATGCTTATAAAAGCAGGAAAGATTTGAAAGCATACCTCTTCTTGAAACTACTAAAGCATCAAACAACGCTCCTCATGATCAACAGTGTAAGAGTCTAGATTGTTCTACCCCAATATAGCTAAAGGTCAAGGTTTTCTTTTTTCCTCTTTTGCAAAAAGATATGCATAGTGGCATCTTCTGTACAAAGGCACCAAGACAAAAGGAGGACATGATCAAGGAATAATTTTCCCATCACATTAGTAAGTATTATTGTAAAAATTAATCAAATCAAAATCTCTGGCCAGCTATAACTAAATGTGATGAACCCCCAAAAAACCGTATGCGTTAAATAGTAAGCAAATATCTTTTACTTAAATGCTCTAATAAA
The DNA here is from genome assembly GCF_041138505.1 of Cibotium barometz. Lineage (NCBI taxonomy): Eukaryota > Viridiplantae > Streptophyta > Polypodiopsida > Cyatheales > Cibotiaceae > Cibotium > Cibotium barometz. The sequence continues at coordinate 41,422,500 of NC_141071.1, read as the reverse complement.
CGGTTGCTACTCTTTTATTTATCTCATTGCTCTTACCAATGGTCCAAAAAGAACTATCAAGCTTCACTGAGTAGGCTAAATCATGCTAAAGTTAGAAATAGAACCTCAAGTTATTAGAATTAAACTCAAGACTAAGCCAAATGTATAAACTCAAGATTAGCAAGGCGTGGTTAGGATTTTTTTATGTATAAGTATGTTAAAGTGACAGAGACTACGTTGAGGTATGTTGGGTTGCCTTTGATCCCAACTTCTATGTGTTTGGGCTTAATGGAGCAGCAGGGGAGCTTTTTGGGCACATCTTTTGGCAACGTTACATACATGTTCACCTCGTCAAGGGTTTGGTCCCATTCGAAGATGGTCCGACATGGGGCCAAGAGCAGAGAACACGCACATGCATTAGAGAAAGAATCATCCTTTGGGGAATTAAAAAATAAATAAAATAAAAAATTTGTAGAGAAAATCATTGCCAATGTGTATTTTCAAAAAACTCACCATCAATACCTGCCCTCTTCTCCCACATTAGACATGTGGTGCGTCAATTTCATCTCTAGAAAAAACCCTCACAATACAAACAAAAAAAACCCACCATTTGTGGTGCTCCGTGGGGGATAATTTTCTATCATATAGGTGGGAGAGGAAAAGCTCACCCCCCGGCTATATAAACATCTTGCAATTTAAAAAATCTACTATGAGGAATAATATATAACCCACACGCTGTTGTGTGGCACTTCCCCACCTGTTGTACCATCTACCTCTTTGTACACTTTGTATTGTCTACTTCTTTGTATGTGGTTAGACGAGAGGAGACGAGATTAGAGAAGATGCTAGAGAGTGTGGCATGTGGCAGGGGGATACCTGTGCTTGATAGAATAGATTGTTAATTCTCTACAATAATTTTTGTATCTTCTTGTAAGCTTGCTTGCCTCAGCACTATCTACCATGGGGTCTTAAAGACCCTTGTCAAAACAGGTGATATCAATGGATGGCATTGATCTAGATCGCAATGCCTTTTTTGGGCCATCTCGGATAAAGTAAACTCAGTCAAGTAAACTCGAACAAGTAAACTACATCAATAAAGTAAACTCGGACAGTAAACTACATCATTGGATGAGGGTGAATTTGGGTTTGGGACTTAGAAAAATTTGGAGCAAGATGTTATGTGCAAAAGAGGATTTGAACTCGAGACTTTGGGTTTCTACTACATCTTACCACTACACTATACCTTCAAGCAATGGGACCATGTGGTTTCAAGACATTATATTACTTCACGAATGCATCCACATAGTTTACTTGTCTAAGTTTACTTGACTGAGTTTATAGGGTCAAGTGTACTTTGAAGATGGATGGTCAAGATTCGTGCACACCGTGGATCTCACCTAACAAGGGTCTTTAAGACCCCATGGTCTATAGTGGCATGGGTCTGCTTCGGTAGAAGCATATTTGTACAATAAGCTAAGTTAATCAAAATATAAGCACATAAACCGTATCAAAGAGCACTACAGTAGCACAGCAGGTTCTCAAAATACTCCTATAGAGTGTTCAATCTTCTCTACTATTGTAGGATCATTGCCCTCTCAGATTGTTCGAAACCATGTAGTAGCATACAACTTTCATTGATACTATACACCTTCACACTCCTTGTAGATGTAAGACATATAGAAATACAATTTTGACATTTTTGTCCTACTCAAATTCTCAAACGTTAAAAACATTAATGTGCAAGAGAACACACACACACATATCAATGTTTTTTACGCCTTTATATAAAAATATATTTTTGACCTTTTTATCCTACTCAAATGCTCAAATGTCAAAAACATTAATGTGTAGGAGAAAGTGATGGGGAGAGAGAGAGAGAGAGAGAGAGAGAGAGAGAGAGAGAGAGAGAGAGAGAGAGAGATGCTATACATGGTAAATTGCTAGTTTGATTTTAGTGAAAAATAGGCCATATATGCTTTTTTGCTTTTTAACTTAAAAAAGAGGGTTGGGCATGGAGTGGGATTTTTTGATAGCCACTCTCTGTCTATTACCCATGTTCTTTCACTCTTCTCCCCTCCTCCTCCCTCCTCCTAGCCCATCCCTCATTCCTCTCTCTCTCTCTCTCTCTCTCTCACACACACACACACACACACACACACACACACACACACACACACACTTTGATACACACATTGATGGTATTACACCAATATTTATCTCTTCCATGATGACACACTCAAATTTCATTACATCTGCAATGTTTTAAAATCAAGGGAGTAACTTGTCTCATTTATTTCAATTTTAACAGTACAATAGTACTTTTAGCACTATCCTTCTACTTGTTTTTTCTTTCTATCTTTTTTCCAAGCTCTTGTTGATTAACGATTTCTTCATTGTTTGTTATGTAGCCATATGCATGCATGCCATCGATAAATGTATCCTTCTTAGAATGGCCCTTCTCCATTCATTTTATCCTACAACAGCTTCACTTCTATAGTCTACTTATGCGATCCAAATTTTCTCGATCATCTTATTTATTGTCTTTCATCTACACCTTCATCTTAGATAAGATCATAGAGATGGCTTGTTTGATGGTCGTCACATTGCTGTGAGCTAGACATGATTTTTATGAGGTTTAAGATTAGAGATAGAGTGAGGGCCACAGTGCGATGGTAGGGGGATA